>NC_046172.1:76943575-77077135 GCF_011064425.1 Rattus rattus
AGTACTAACATATGCAATGTTACATCATTTTGTAATAGAAATCAAGCCTATCCCCACCTATCTTAAAGTAGAACCCAGAAACATGAAATTAAGTCTAGGGAGCTTTTTTGAGAGATTTCCTCCCTAGGTCCCAGCTCTCAGCCCCAACCTGAGGCTGAGAATTGATAGCTGTCAGGGTGGTCAGCAGCACCAGATGCAGTCCTTTCCAGTGAGGCTCAGTATCTGGGTTTGGTGCCACATCGTGTAGCCTCTGACCTGGAACTGAGCTAGGGGTCCCCCAGGGCACGGGCTGGTGCCAGCTCTGGATTTCTTTCTGTATCACCTGGAGTCTTTTAGCCTGGCATACAAATCATTATTACACTGACATGTTGGTTCAATGTAATATCATCTATACAGTCAGAGGAGCTGAGGCCCCATATAAGATCTCAAAGGGTAGGCTGAATCTGGAAGGGGTATTTCTTGCTCTGAAGAGAGCAAGAGGGAAGGAGTGCCACCCAGTCTGTGCCAGTCTCCATGGTCAATTTGGTCAGAGTCTTTTAGAGTTTTATTTATTTACTCTACCATCCGAACTTTTAGTCTGTAAATACAATATAAATTTCAATCAACCTCTAAATACTTGGTAACACCTGGCTTACCTTGGCAACGAAAGTAGGGCCCGTTGTCTGAATTAGATTACCTTGGGCATTCAAATCGGGGAAGATTTCTTCCAGTATCTTCTTGATGACTACCGAGGCCGTATCTTGCTTGGTGAGGAAAGCTTCTATCTGTTCCTGGAAAGGTATCTACAAGCACTAGGAGATACTTGTGATCATATTTTTCTGGTTTTATCTCAGTGAAGTTCACTTCGACTTTTCACTAAACACTCTAGGTCTCTTTGCCCTGTTTGCTTGTTAAGCATTCCCTTACTGACATACCTTATATTTTTTACTACCTCTCTGGCTAGAATCTTAAAGTCTATTACAAACACCTTAACTACTTGGACAAGCTTCTTATCTAAGTGAGTCCATTTTCTGTATTTGGCAAAGTGAGTCATTTGTTTGTTCTCTGAGGAATATAGTTTTTTCCCTCAAGTGTGCCCATTGTCTTTTTTCATTTTAAGCAATTTGGGCCTTTCCTCTGTTGTACATTCTAAGTGAGGCCATCCCTTAGTCCAATCCCAGTTCCCAGTGGCTGTCTCTTGCAGGCCTGTAACCAGGATAGGCTCCTGCATAGCCATTTTTTGAGCCACTTGTTCTGTTTCGTTATTGCCCCATGTCACTGAATCTCTTCCCTCCTGATATCCTGAGCAATGAATAGTACTCACAGTTGTTGGCTTTACCAAGGGCATCGAAGAGATGGCAAAGGCATCTGTGGCGCTGGTGTGCTGGGGTGTTGGGGTTCAGCCATTCCAGATGACATTGTGTTGTCCACCATGGCAGCACCAACTTATCTCTGACCTTCATGAAGAGAACTGTTCCCCTCTGTGGACAAGGTAGCCTCGGCTTTCAGCAGTGGTCAATCAACCAGTCGCAGGGGTCTTTCCTCCACCCATGGGCTTCTGCCAGTACTTGACACTCATGCTATGGTGGCTCTAGGTCAGGATTGGGCAGCAAGGTGACCAGATTGCCCCCAACAGGTCAAGAATCTAGTCCATGTCAGCTGACCAGTGGTCCCATCCTCTGGGACATTTCATTCAAAGGCAAAACATCAGCCACTCTACCATAGTTTTAAGTCTTGGATTGGGTGGTAAGTGTTAGTGCCCGGCTGGCAGGAGCAATGTGTTCCAGGCAGAATTGCACTAAGCCACACATCTCCCAGCATCAGATACTGGTGCACTGAGACAGGTCTTAAGCCCCACGTACACAGTCTGCAGATATGCATACACATGACCTCACCCTTCAGCCCATGCAAGCCATTTTGGAAAGCAAATTTCTCATGAGCAAGGGATGGGGGCAGTCGGGGATGACCATGAACTAGTGGGTTACCCTGCCCACGCCAAGGTCCACTGTATTGTTTGTTGTCAGTAGCCCCTTGTACTCAAGGTCTTTGGATACTGGACCACTGTGACATAGAAGCACAGAGCATTGGGTCCCTGTATCCACAAAACAACTTGGAGGGCTTCCCTTCTATCTTTGTACATAGCCAGCACTCTAGGACCGAGAGGCTCTCCAGTGGCCCCTCTTGTTCTTTCTGGGGCAGTCCCTGACCCAGTGTCTTTTTTTTTCTTTGCATTAGGCACACTGATCTTTAGCCATAAATTCTCTTCTGTTTCCAGGTACTGTCTTCCTAGGTTCCCTAACTACTGTGGCCATTATATGTTCCTCTCTTGTCTTTTATCTCTCTTTAGCTCTCTAGCTTCCTCTTCTTTTTGTCTCTTTTAGCTTCCTGCTCTTTTTTACCTTCTTTTCTCTTTCTCTTTCTCTTTGTTTAACCTTACTTTCTCTGTAACTTATACTAACTCTCAGCAAATTAGCAACCCTTCAAATTTCTGTAAATTTCTCTTCATATCCTTTCCTTATCTTAGCCAGATTGGTGGGGCATTTTCCAGCCCCTAGGAGACCCACTCTTGGAGCCTGGGGGCAGACCCGGAGCACTCCCTACCTTCATGGGTATTGAAGTCAACAGTCAGGAGTGAGGCCTTCCATCCATGTCTAGAACATTCTTTCTGGCCTCTAGTAGGATTCTGTCTTTCCTCAGTGGTAAAGAAGACCTGTAACAGTTACTAACAAGCATCTCAAGTGGGATGGTGAGAAAACAAGAAGGGAATCTAGAGAATAGAGGTCCACTGAAGAGGACAAATAGCATTTAGTCACAATAGCTAAACCAGGAGGCCTTTTTGGAGAAAAAGGCCATTGTAAAATAAGCACAAGCTTTGTCTATGAAACAGAAAGGCGAGCAGAGGCAGCCTATCTGTTACCGCCTATCTCTCTGGACTTAGATTTTTTCCTTAAGAATGCCTCTCTTCAGTGTCAGCTTGGTGGCTTTGCCTCTCAAGAGAGACCAGCCTCAAATGACACTAGGCTTCTAGTAACAACTAATAACAAAAGGATGGAGATGTTTAGAACCTGGGTGCTAGATACTAAGCAGCTGACAAAAAAAAAGGTGTAAACAGTTCACCTGGGGCTATCAGGACTTTAGTAGCAGCCCTTTACCAAACTGTCTCCATGGAAAGAAAAACATTAATCCTGACCTTAGCCACAGCCAAAGCCTGAATTCTAAATTTTGACTGGCAAAACAAAGTTTTTCACAGTTTGTTGTAGATTCTTTTTGAAACTATTTTAGGGGCTTCTCTGCCCCCCAACCTGGGGCATATCTCCTTGGGGAGGAGGCTCAAGAGAGAAAGATAAAACTCCTGGCAGAAAACAATTTCTCTCAAGCAAATTATTTTCAACTTTTAACTTAAGCACCAAGAGGACCAAGTAAAACTCTTTGACGAACAAAGCAAACAGTTTCATGATTTCAAACACAGTCGTCAGTCCAAATTCAAAAACGAAACAAAATCCAAAAAAAAAAACAAAAAACAAAACACTCGACAATACCACAGAAAACAAACCAGACAAACAAGACCAAGACAAAGCATCCTATAACCAATTTCCACAGATGTCTGGTACCTTCAGTACCTTGCCCAAACTGCAACTTAACCTTTGCCACTTCTGGGATGAGACGGACAATCTGATTCCACCTCCCAACAGGATTCCAGAGTGTCCTCTTGCCCTAACGTCCACCCGATGGTCCACCGTCAAAGACAAAGGGGTTGTCACAGTCTTTCCCATTGGCAAAGAAAAAGAACACCAAACACAGAAACAGAATACAGACAACAGACACTAACACGTCCAAGCACACTTGTCCGCACCTATACTTAAATAGGCAGCCGAAGTCGACCTCTGACAGAGTGGGATTCCTTGTCCACTCCTGCCTAGGTAAAAGGAGCACTCCGTCTCCTTTGTTCCAGAAAACCACAGTCAGGTCCTCCTGACTGCCCACAGCCGGGCTCTCCCAACTGTTCTCCACGCGTGGAACGTCTTCCAGGGGCTACAGCTTGCGGGCTCTGGACGTCCCCCCTTCCACAGCCAGAGGATCCTTACAGATCACAAAGTCAGCTGCACAGAGTGGGATTCCACATCCACTCTCCTCTCCTACAGAGTGGGATTCCACATCCACTCTCTTAGGAGGCAACACTGAGTGGGATTCCACATCCACTCTCTTAACACTGACCAGTACTAAGACACACATATATACACACACAGCGGAACCAAAACAGAGACAGACACAGACTGACAAATGCGGCGTCGCTCACAGAGAAACACTCAGACAAACATCCAACTCACCTCCAAGGAGTCTTCGGAGTCTGGGGTAGTCGCGAATATCCTGGACAAGCCCCCAAATGAAAGAACCTGGCTCGAGTCTCAGGATGGCGCGCCCCAGGAAACACCGATACCGGACGAGCCCCCAAATGAAAGATCCTCGAAGAGAGACCCTTTTTAAAGTCTTGGGAAATCGCGGACTCCAGACACAGAGAGACCATTTTGGATGTAATAAGCAAAGGCGAGGTTTATTACGGAGATCTATTACGGGGATCACTGGGCCGACACGTATCCCGCGCAGGAGACCGAGGGCTCGACCAGGACATTTTTATATATAAGGAAAATTATATGAGAACAGTTTTCCTTAATGATATGATATGTAAGGCCCTTAAACTTGGAGGAATTGTTTATTGGTTATTGCGTCATATTATGCTTTAATTTTTAAAACCACTATTAAATTATTAATGATATATATCATGCTAATTCACAATAATTCTTATTTTTGCTAAAGCTTTTGCTGAAAAAGTTACACTGTCATTTTCTTTATTATTATGATCATTGATATAATTGACATGATTACTGATACCATTGATTGAGTTTAACTGACATACAGACACAATTTGTACATAGGCAAATTATTTCATTTTATTTCATAGGGAAGTCTTTTGAAAAAGGAGATTAAGATATTGAGGTTATCTTCTTGCTTTGCTGCTGCTGGAGAGCCCAAAGGCAACACCCCCACTTGAGCAGACTTGAGCCAGGACCACAGGTAGGACCAACTTTTCTGCTGCAGGCGACCTGACTGGTGGCATCCAGACACACAGAGGCAAGGTTCCTCTGGGACCAGACACTTCCGGTTTTTAGCAGGAGTCCCAATCTCGCGCTCCCTGCCTCCAGCTCACTGCTCCCAGACCCCGTGTGAGAGAGAGCTCACCGCTGAGACAGGTGGGCACTCCTGAGACTGCAAAGAGGAGGAGACCACCAACACTGCCCACCCCTGCCCACATCCCTGGCCCAAGAGGAAACTGAATATGGCCTCTGGGTTCCCTTGGATAAGGGCACAGGAGCAGGAAAATCCAATGCATCTGAGACACCTCGAACCTGCCAAGGACCGACCGGATAAACAGTTCTCTGCACCCCAAATCCGTGGAGGAGACCTGGGCCTTCAGAGAGGCAGACAAGCCTGGGAAACCAGAGGAGAATACACTCTGCCCACATCTCTGACTCCAGAGGAAAACACCAAACGCCATCTGGATCCCTGGTGCAAAAGCTCCCGGAAGAGGCAGCACAGATCTTCCTGCTTGCTGCCGCCCCAGAGAGCTCATAGGCAAAACCCCAAGAGCAAACCTGAGCCTCAGGACCACAGATAAGACAAACCTTCCAGCTCCAAGCGACCTGCCTGGTGAACTCAAGACACAGGCCCACAGGAACAGCTGAAGACCTGTAGATAGGAAAAACTACATGCCTGAAAGCAGAACACTCTGTCCCCATAACTGGCTGAAAGAAAACAGGAAAACAGAGCTATACCACTCCTGACACACAGGCTTTTAGGACAGTCTAGCCACTGTCAGAAATAGCAGAACAAAGTAACACTAGAGATAATCTGATGGCAAGAGGCAAGAGCAGGAATCCGAAGCAAAAGAAACCAAGAGTACATGGCATCATCGGAGCCCAATTCTCCCACCAAAGCAAACACAGAATATCCAAACACACCAGAAAAGCAAGATCTAGTTTCAAAATCATATTTGATCATGGTGCTGCAGGACTTCAAGAAAGACGTGAAGAACTCCCTTAGAGAAACATAGGAAAACATTAATAAACAAGTAGAAGCCTACAGAGAGGAATCACAAAAATCCCTGAAAGAATTCCAGGAAAACACAATCAAACAATTGAAGGAATTAAAAATGGAAACAGAAGCAATCAAGAAATAACACATGGAAACAACCCTGGATATAGAAAACCAAAAGAAGAGACAAGGAGCTGTAGATACAAGCTTCACCAACAGAATACAAGAGATGGAAGAGAGAATCTCAGGAGCAGAAGATTCCAAAGAAATCATTGACTCAACTGTCAAAGATAATGTAAAGCAGAAAAAGCTACTGGTCCAAAACATACAGGAAATCCAGGACTCAATGAGAAGATCAAACATAAGGATAATAGGTATAGAAGAGAGTGAAGACTCCCAGCTCAAAGGACCAGTAAATATCTTCAACAAAATCATAGAAGAAAACTTCCCTAACCTAAAAAAAGAGATACCCATAGGCATACAAGAAGCCTACAGAACTCCAAAGAGATTGGACCAGAAAAGAAACACCTCCAGACACATAATAGTCAAAACACCAAATGCACAAAATAAAGAAAGAATATTAAAAAAGCAGTAAGGGAAAAAGGTCAAGTAATATATAAAGGCAGACCTATCAGAATCACACTAGACTTCTCGCCAGAGATTATGAAAGACAGAAGATCCTGGACAGATGTCATATAGACCCTAAGAGAACACAAATGCCAGCCCAGATTACTGTATCCTGCAAAACTCTCAATTAACATAGATGGAGAAACCAAGATATACCATGACAAAACCAAATTTACACAATACTTTCTACAAATCCAGCACTACAAAGGATAATAAATGGTAAAGCCCAACATAAGGAGGCAAGCTATACCCTAGAAAAAGCAAGAAACTAATCGTCTTGGCAATAAAACGAAGAGAAGAAAAGCACACAAACATAACCTCATATCTAAATATGAATATAACAGGAAGCAATAATCACTATTCCTTAATATCTCTCAACATCAATGGTCTCAACTCCCCAGTAAAAAGACATAGATTAACAAACTGGATACACAACGAGGACCCTGCATTCTGCTGCCTACAGGAAACACACCTCAGAGACAAAGACAGACACTACCTCAGAGTGAAAGGATGGAAAATAACTTTCCAAGCAAATGGTCGGAAGAAGCAAGCTGGAGTAGCCATTCTAATATCAAATAAAATCAATTTTCAACTAAAAGTCATCAAAGAAGATAAAAAAGGACACTTCATATTCATCAAAGGAAAAATCCACCAAGATGAACTCTCAATCCTAAGTATCTATGCCCCAAATACAAGGGCACCTACATACGTAAAAGAAACCTTACTAAAGCTCAAAACACACATTGCACTTCACACAATAATAGTAGGAGATTTCAACACCCCACTCTCTTCAATGGACAGATCATGGAAACAGAAATTAAACAGAGACGTAGACAGACTAAGAGAAGTCATGAACCAAATGGACTTAACAGATATTTATAGAACATTCTATCCTAAAGCAAAAGGATATACCTTCTTCACAGCTCCTCATGGTACTTTTTCCAAAATTGACCATATAATTGGTCAAAAAATGGGCCTCAACAGGTACAGAAAGATAGAAATAATCCCATGCGTGCTATCAGACCACCACGGCCTAAAGCTGGTCTTCAATAACAATAAGGGAAGAACGCCCACATATACGTGGAAGCTGAACAATGCTCTACTCAACAATAACCTGGTCAAGGAAGAAATAAAGAAAGAAATTAAAAACTTCTTAGAATTTAATGAAAATCAAGGTACAACATAGCCAAATTATGGGACACAATGAAAGCTGTGCTAAGAGGAAAACTCATAGCTCTAAGTGCCTGCAGAAAGAAACAGGAGAGAGCATATGTCAGCAGCTTGACCGCACACCTAAAAGCTCTAGAATGAAAAGAAGCAAATACACCCAGGAGGAGTAGAAGACAGGAAATAATCAAACTCAGAGCTGAAATTAGTCTAGTAGAAACAAAAAGGACCATAGAAAGAATCAACAGAACCAAAAGTTGGTTCTTTGAGAAAATCAACAAGATAGATAAAACCTTAGCCAGACTAACGAGAGGACACAGAGAGTATGTCCAAATTAACAAAATCAGAAATGAAAAGGGAGACATAACTACAGATTCAGAGGAAATTCAAAAAATCATCAGATCTTACTATAAAAGCCTATATTCAACAAAACCTGAAAATCTGCAGGAAATGGACAATTTCCTAGACAGATACCAGGTACCGAAGTTAAATCAGGAACAGATAAACCAGTTAAACAACCCCATAATTCCTAAGGAAATAGAAGCAGTCATTAAAGGTCTCCCAACCAAAAAGAGCCCAGGTCCAGATGGGTTTAGTGCAGAATTCTATCAGACCTTCATAGAAGACCTCATACCAATATTATCCAAACTATTCCACAAAATTGAAACAGATGGAGCACTACCGCATTCCTTCTATGAAGCCACAATGACTCTTATACCTAAACCACACAAAGACCCAACAAAGAAAGAGAACTTCAGATCAATTTCCCTTATGAATATCGACTAAAAATACTTAATAAAATTCTGGCAAATCGAATCCAAGAGCACATCAAAACAACCATCCACCATGATCAAGTAGGCTTCATCCCAGGCATGCAGGGATGGTTTAATATACGGAAAACCATCAACGTGATCCATTATATAAACAAACTGAAAAAACAAAACCACATGATCATTTCATTAGATGCTGAGAAAGCATTTGACAAAATTCAACACCCCTTCATGATAAAAGTCCTGGAAAGAATAGGAATTCAAGGCCCATACCTAAACATAGTAAAAAGCTATATACAGCAAAACCAGTGGCTAACATTAAACTAAATGGAGAGAAACTTGAAGCAATCCCACTAAAATCAGGGACTAGACAAGGCTGCCCACTCTCTCCTACTTATTCAATATAGTTCTTGAAGTTCTAGCCAGAGCAATCAGACAACAAAAAGTAAATCAAGGGGATACAGATCGAAAGAAGAAGTCAAAATATCACTATTTGCAGATGATATGATAGTATATTTAAGTGATCCCAAAAGTTCCACCAGAGAACTACTAAAGCTGATAAACAACTTCAGCAAAGTGGCTGGGAATAAAATTAACTCAAATAAATCAGTAGCCTTCCTCTACACAAAAGAGAAACAAGCCGAGAAAGAAATTAGGGAAACGACACCCTTCATAATAGACCCAAATAATATAAAGTACCTCGGTGTGACTTTAACCAAGCAAGTAAAAGATCTGTACAACAAGAACTTCAAGACTCTGAAGAAAGAAATTGAAGAAGACCTCAGAAGATGGAAAGATCTCCCACACTCATGGATTGGCAGGATTAATATAGTAAAAATGGCCATTTTACCAAAATCAATCTACAGATTCAATGCAATCCCCATAAAAATACCAATCCAATTCTTCGAAGAGTTAGACAGAACAATTTGCAAATTCATCTGGAATAACAAAAAACCCAGGATAGCTAAAACTATTCTCAACAATAAAAGGACTTCAGGGGGAATCACTATCCCTGAACTCAAGCAATATTACAGAGCAATAGTGATAAAAACTGCATGGTATTGGTACAGAGACAGACAGATAGACCAATGGAACAGAATTGAAGACCCAGAAATGAACCCACACGCCTATGGGCACTTGATGTTCGACAAAGGAGCCAAAACCATTCAGTGGAAAAAAAGATAGCATTTTCAACAAATGGTGCTAGTTCAACTGGAGGTCAACATGTAGAAGAATGCAAATTGATCCATGCTTATCACCCTGCACAAAGCTTAAGTCCAAGTGGATCAAGGACCTCCACATCAAACCAGACACACTCAAACTAATAGAAGAAAAACTAGGGCAGCATCTGGAACACATGGGCACTGGAAAAAATTTCCTGAACAAAACACCAATGGCTTATGCTCTAAGATCAAGAATAGACAAATGGGATCTCATAAAAATGCAAAGCTTCTGTAAGGCAAAGGACAAAAACGCCCCCAACAGATTGGGAAAAGATCTTTACCAATCCTACAACTGATAGAGGGCTTATATCCAAAATATACGAAGAACTCAAGAAGTTAGACTGCAGGGAGACAAATAACCTTATTAAAAAATGGGGTTCAGAGCTAAACAAAGAATTCACAGCTGAGGAATGCCAAATGGCTGAGAAACACCTAAAGAAATGTTCAACATCTTTAGTCATAAGGGAAATGCAAATCAAAACAACCCTGAGATTTCACCTCACACCAGTGAGAATGGCTAAGATCAAAAACTCAGGTGACAACAAATGCTGGCGAGGATGTGGAGAAAGAGGAACACTCCTCCACTGTTGGTGGGATTGCAGACCTGTAAAACCATTCTGGAAATCAGTTCCTCAGAAAATTGAACATTGAACTACCTGAGGATCCAGCTATACCTTTCTTGGGCATATACCCAAAAGATGCCCCAACATATAAAAAAGACACATGCTCCACTATGTTCATAGCAGCCTTATTTATAATAGCCAGAAGCTGGAAAGAACCCAGGTGCCCTTCAACAGAGGAATGGATACAGAAAATGTGGTACATCTACACAATGGAATATTACTCAGCTATCAAAAACAATGACTTTATGAAATTCATAGGCAAATGGTTGGAACTGGAAAATATCATCCTGAGTGAGGTAACCCAATCACAGAAAAACACACATGGTATGCACTCATTGATAAGTGGCTATTAGCCCAAATGCTTGAATTACTCTAGACGCATAGAACACATGAAACTCAAGACGGATGATCAAAACGTGAATGCTTCTCTCCTTCTTTAAACGGGGGAACAAGAATATCCTTGGCAGGGAATAGAGAGGCAAAGATTAAAACAGAGACTGAAGGAACACCCATTCAGAGCCGGCCCCACATGTGGCCCATACATATACAGCCATCCAAATAGACAAGATGGATGAAGCAAAGAAGTGCAGGCTGACAGGAGCCGGATGTAGATAGCTCCTGAGAGACACAGCCAGAATACAGCAAATACAGAGGCTAATGCCAGCAGCAAACCACTGGATTGAGAATAAGACCCCCATTGAAGGAATCAGAGAAAGAACTGGAAGAGCTTGAAGGGGCTCGAGACCCCATATGTACAACAATGCCAAGCAACCAGAGCTTCCATGGACTAAGCCACTACCTAAAGACTATACATGGACTGATCCTGGACTCTGACCTCATAGGTAGCAATGAATATCCTAGTAAGAGCACCAGTGGAAGGGGAAGCCCTGGGTCCTGCTAAGACTGAACCACCAGTGTACTAGATTGTTGGGAGGGAGGGCGGCAATGGGTCGAGGATGGGGAGGGGAACACCCATAAAGAAGGGGAGGGAGGGATTAGGGGTATGTTTGCCCAGAAACCTGGAAAGGAACAACATTGAAATGTAAATAAGAAATACTCAAGTTAATAAAAAAAAAAAAAAAAGATAATGAGGTTATGAAGCATGACCCAAATCAAATAGCTTAATGTACCAAAAATTAAGAATGGAAACAAGCATGTCATTGATAAATATGCACAGATTTTTTTTTCTATTACATCTAGGAATTATTAGCTTGAGATAACATTGAACACATGGAAGAACATGACATATCCAGAAAGCAAAATAAACAAACAAACATACAAACAAAAGCAACTATCTGGGGTTCCATAATCTACTTTAAGCCTCTGCCTAATTGGCTAACAGCTTCTCCTAATATTCTTCCTGAAGGTCCCACCATATCCCAATTATACTTATTTATATATATATACACATATGAACTAAGTTATTAAACTATTGGTCTTTTGTCTGACTTAGGAATCAATAAAGAAATAATAATTCAAGGGTGTAAAGAAGACATTTATTGCTGTACCTGGAAATAGAAAATTTACAAAAGACATTTAAAGGGTAGATTTGGCTTCTTTGTACTTTTACTGCAAATGTCTTACTCATCAGTGTCATTATTATGCAAATCTAACATTGACCTATTTTTCTATCCCTGAAAAATATGCTTGGTTTTTTTGTTTTTTTTTTTTAACTCACACTAAGACAAATTTATTCATAACTACTTGAAGTGTTACCAACCTAGGGGCCTCTGCATGCTAATATAAATCAAAGTGTGATGCCAAGAGGTAAATTATGGAATTTCAAACATTAGCCTCCTTTTAGCAATAGTATTCTTCCTGCCCCTTGAATTGCATCTTTCAAGTGTGAAATTTTAAAAGTTAACTTACAAGACCCATGCATTTATTACAGATATATTATTTTCTGTTATTCTTGATTTTTTTCCTGTTGCTTGCAAAGGTTTTCCACATTGAAACACCAGAAATGAATTACTTCTATTCCTTACCTTGTGATCTATGCTATAGAATCAAATGCTTTAATGCAGAGTGAGTGGACAAATATATATTGTATGTTTTCATTACTGATGAGCCTCTTTTTATCACAGCTCATGAAAGATTCAGGAAAGATGCTGAAGAGACTAAGAATGACATGCAGAATAGTTTCATACATAACTGGTTTAAAAATTGACGTCAAATAGATTGAAAGTAAAGCTAGATCATTTGCTTTTACAGTAATCAAGAATTTTTTAACCCTTCTATTCTATAAGAAGATGAAATAAAACAATGTTTAAGTATTCATACTTATAAATAAGAAACACAATAAACATGAATGAAATTAAAAGTTTAGAATGCACTTAAAATTTTTACCATTGTTGAGAACTAGATTATCTCATCACACAGACTTACTCATCACAGGTAAAATTATATTTATAAAAATAATAATATATAGAATTACAAAATTAAGTATCAAAAGATTAGAAAAATTCATGGCTATAAGCAAATTCTTTTTAATATTAATGTATTTGAACTGTTCATACCAATCTTTGAACGAACTGTGCCAATGTTCTATAAATAGCATGCTAACTTTAATTGTTCAGTTTGGCATTCTTGGTTATTTTTTCAATAAATATTTGAATATTCTATGTGTTGTTGCAATATTTACAACTGCATATAGTAACAAGCACCATGATTTTTATTATATAACTCAGAACTTCAAAGCAAGTAGAAATTTAATATAATAAGCAAAGATCTGAAAACTACTGTAAGTAATAGGAATATATATGCAAATAAATAACAGAATACAAAGTAGGTACAAACAGGTTGTTGTAAGTCATGTGACATTGTAAGACTCATAAATTAATTTCATATACAATATGAGGACACAGGAAAGAGCCAGATTTCGTTATTACAATGTGTAAGAACTGAGTCAGGCAGTCCTATTTCATTTCCTAATTTGATTATAAGCCATTATTTTCTCAGGTTTAAGTAAATATAAATTAAATTTGAACGTTTATTTTAGAGGTTTGTTCTTCAATCCAGCAAATGTTTTTGAAATCTCTTTTCTTTTAAGTCATGCATTAACTACAACAATAAATAAATCCAGTAATGCATTTTAGGGAATCTTAAGTAATATTAAAATGCTTGAATTAAAAGTGTCTTTGTTTTCTATGTGAATATTCATAAGGGTTAAATATGATTAATAAAGAAATTTGGCATTCTATCCCCTCATTTACCTCTTTAAAATGTACAAATATTTTCTTAAAATTAAAATAAAGTTATAGGAATTTGAATAATATTATTTATTGAAAATGAGTCTGATCCATAGTTACTATCAAAATGACATAGTATAGATTTATTTTTACTTAAAGTAAAACAATCAGTTGTTTTTAATTTTGTGAAATGAAATAACAAAAAACTGAAAAAGATTTTCTGAGTCTTAGAGCTTTAATTTCATTGCTGGAAGGTTTAAAATATATACATGCACAACATTTTTAAAGAAAGATGGACGAGTATGCCTAATGAAACAAGTTTAGGAAAATTCCTGTTAGATCCATGTAGTAATGTCATTTTAATTCAAGCAGTTTGGTGCCTATAAATTGCCTCATCATAATTCAGACAAAATTTAATTTCCAAAGAGAAAAGGAGACTGTGGTCCTTCAAGTCTTAACCAGTGCCTTCACCGGACCTTGGGCACTGGCTCCTCACCTACTCTCATATCATCCAGATGAAGTCTGACTCCCAGATGCTCGAATACTCCCAGGATCAGAAGTGAGGAGGCCACAAAAATTGCCCCAACACCTGAAGTAACTGGGACCCCTGAGATCCAGGTACTCCGTAACCCCCATCCAGCAAGTGGCACAAGTTCTTTCCAGTAGGAACCAGTACCTTGAACAGACATTGGGCACTGTCTCTGCACCCACTCCTACAACACCCAAAGGGCACCCGACTCCCAGATGCTCTGGGCACCCAAGATTACAGGAGGGGCCACAGTATCTGCTCCAATGCCTGCCCCAACACTCAGTGTAACTGGGTCCCCCAGGAACTCAGGAACCCCATCCCGGCCAGAGCATGGGTTTCTTCGGGTCTCAGACAGAGTCTTGAGCAGATCTTGGGCACTGACTCTGCAATCACTCCGACAACACCCAGAGGAACCCAACTCCCAGGCACTTTAACGTGCCCAGGATCAGAGGTGCTCTGAGACAACCAGAATCACAGGATCACAGAGAAAGCTAGATTGCCAGGGGATCAGACACAACCAGAAGCACTGAATCTCTGACACAGCCAAGATCATATTTGAGGCCACAATTTCTTCCTCAGCACCCAGCATAACTGGGACCCCCACAGGAACCAGGGAAACCAAACGCTGCACAACAAGAGGTACTCATACCTTTAAACTTGAACCTGTGCCTGGAGCAGACTCAGGGCTCTGGCTCCCCACCAACTCCTGCAACACACTGATAAAGCTTGACTCCCAGGAGTTCTGACACACCCAAGATCTCAGAATAACAGGATCACAGAATCATAGGATCACAGAGACAGCTGGACTTTGAGGAGTACTGACACAATCAGGATCACCAGAGAGGCTCCAGTAAGAGACAGCAAGGGCAGGTAACACTAGAAGTAACCAAATGGCAAGAGCCGAGCATCAGAACATAAGCAACAGAAACCAAGGTTACTTGGCATCATTAGAACACAATTCGCCGACTACTGCATGTCCTGGATACCCCATAACACTGGAAAAGCAAGATTTTGATTTAAAACCACATCTCAAGATAATAATAGAGGGCATTAGGAAGGAAATATATAACTCCTTTAAAGAAATACAGGACAACACAGGGAAAAAATTAGAAGGCCTTAAAGAGGAAACAAAAACATCTCTTAAGGAATTAAAAGAAAACACAACCAAATAGGTAAAGAAATTGAACAAAACAATGCAGGATCTCAAAATAGAAAGAGAAACAATAAAGAAATCACAAAGAGAGACAACCCTGGAGATACAAAACTTAGGAAAGAGATCAGGAGTCACAGATGCAAATAACACCAACAGAATACAAGAGATAGAAGAGAGAATCTCAGGTGCAGAAGATACCAAAGAAATTAGTGACACAACAGTCAAAGAAAATGCAAAATGCAGAAATCCCTAACCCAAAACATCCAGGAAATCCAGGACACAAGGAGAAGACAAAACCTACAGAAAATACATATAGAAGAGAGCGAAGATTCCCAACTTAAACATCCAGTAAATATCAAGAAAATTATAGAAGAAAACTTCCCTAACCAAAAAAGAAATGATCATGAACATAGATGAAGCCTACAAAGCACCATATAGACGTGACCAGAAAAAAAAAATCCTCCAGCCAGATAATAATCAAAAACAAAAAAAAATGCATAAAATAACAACAACAAAAAAGAATATTAAAAGCAGTAAGGGAAAAAGGTCAAGTAATATATAAAGGCAGAACTTTCAGAATTACACCAGATTTCTCACCAGAGGCTATGAAAGCCAGAAGATCCTGGGCATATGTCATACAGACCCTAAGAAAACACAGATGCCAGCCAGGCTACTATACCCAGCAAAACTCTCGATTTTCGTAGATGGAGAATCCAATATATTCCATGACAAAAGCAAGTTTATACAATATCTTCACACAAATTCCACCCTACAAAGTATAATTGAATGGAAAACTCCAACACGAGGAAGAAAGTTATACCCTAGAAAAAGAAAGAAAGGAATCTTCTTTCAACAAGCCCAAAAGAAGAGAGCAACACAAACATAACTCCACCTCTAACAACAAAAATAACAGGAAATAACAATCACTATTCCTTAATATCTCTTAACATCAATGGACTTAATTCCCCAATAAAAAGACATAGAGGAACTAACTAACTTGACATGCAAACAGGACCCAGGACTTTGCTGCATACACTAATTACACCTCTGTGACACAGATGCTACCTCAGAGTAAAATGCAGGAAAAAATTTTTCCAAGCAAATGGTCCCAAGAAATAAGGTGAAGTATCCATTCTAATATTGAATATAATTGACTTTCAATCAACAGTTATCAAAAAGATAAAAAAAAGACACTTTATATTCATCAAAGGAAAAATCTACAAAAATGAACACTCAATTCTGAACAACTGCGCTCCAAATGCAAGGACAGGGCAACCACATTCATAAAAGTAATTTTACTATAGTTCAAAGCACACATTGTACCTCACACAATAATAAGAGGAGACTTCAACTCCCCATTATCATCAATGGATAGACCATGGAAAAGGAAACTAAATAAGAGGCACAGTGAAAATAACAGATGTCACAAACCAGTTTAATTTAAGGGATATCTATAGAACATTTCATTCTACAACTAAAGAATATATATTCTTCTCAGCCCCTCATGGTACTTTCTCCAAAACTGACCAAATAACTGGTCACAAAACAGTCCTCAACAAATAAAAGAAAATTGAAATCATCCCTTGCATTTTCTCAGATCACCACTGAATAAGGCTGGTCTTCAATAACAACAACAAAAACAAAGACAACAAAAAAATACAGAAAGCCCACACACATTTGGAAGCTAAACGATGCACTACTCAATGATAACTTGGTCAAGGAAGACATAAAGAAATTAAAGACTTTTTAGAATTTAATGCAAATTAAGGCACAACATACCAGAACTTATGGCACACAATGTAAGCAGTGTTGAAAGAAAAACACATAGTTCTGAGTGCCTCCAAAAAGAAACTGAAGAGAAACATGTGAACGCTCTAGAGCAAAAAGAAACAACTACACCTAAGAGAAGTAGAAAGCAAGAAATAATCAAATTCAGGGCTGAACTCAATGAAGTAGAACAAAATAAGACTATACAAAGAATCACCAAAACCAAGAGCCGGTTCTTTGAGAAAATCAACAAGATAGATAAATCCTTAGCCAGACTAACCAGAGGGCACAGAGGGAATATCAAAATTAACAAAATTTGAAATGAAAAGGGAGATATATCAATAGAAACTGAGGAAATTTAAAAAAATTATCAGATCATACTACCAAAGCCTATACTCAAAAAGAAAGAAAAAAGAAAAAAGAAAAATCTGAAGAAAATGGACAGTTTTCCAGACAGATTCCAGGTACCAACATTAAATTAGGATCAGATAAACCATTTAAACACTCCCGTAACACCTAAAGAAAGAGAAACAGTCATTAAAACTCCCAACCATAAAACAAAGAAGCAAACAAACAAACAAACAAACAAAACCCAGAACCAGATGGGTTTTGTGCAGAAATCTATCATAGCTTCAAAAAAGAACTAATACCAATACTTTTCAAACTATTCCACAAAATAGAAACAGAGGGAAAACTTCCCGTTTCCTTCTATGAAGTGGCATTTACACTTATACCTAAACCATACAAAGAGCCTACAAAGAAAGAGAACTTCAGAAAAATTTCCCTTATGAATATCAAGACAAAAATATTCAATAAAATTCTTGCTCACCAAATCCAAGAACTCATCAAAATGATCATCCATCATTATCAAGTAGGCTTCAACCCAGTGATGCAGGGATGCAGGCATGGTTCAACATAAGGATATCCATCAACGTAATCCACTAAATAAACAAACTGAAAGGAAAAAACATGATCATCTCATTAGATGGTAAGAAAGCATTTGAAAAAATTCAATATCTCTTCATGATAAAAGTCTTGAAAAGATCAAGAATTCATGCCCAGACCTAAACATCTTAAAAGCAATATACAGCAAACCAGTAGCCAACATCAAACTAAATGGAGAGAAACTTGAAGCAATCCCACTAAAAATAGGAACTAGACAAGGCTGCCCACTTTCTCCCTACCTCTTAAATATAGTACTTGAAACCCTAGTCAGAGCAATTAGACAACACAAGAATATTTAAGAGATAAAAATTGGAAAGAAAAAGTCAAAATATCACTATTTGCAGATGATAAGATAGTATATTTATGTGACCCCAAAAATTCCACCAAAGAAGTCCTACAGCAGATAAACAACTTCAGCAAAGTGGCTGGGTATAAAATTACCTCAAGCGAATCAGTAGACTTCTTCTACTCAATGTATAAACAGGCTGAGAAATAAATTAGAAAAAATGGCACCCTTCACAATAGTCAGAAATGATATAAAACACTTTGGTGTGACTCTATCCAATCTGTATGACAAGAAATTCAAGTCTCTGAAGAAAGAAATCAAAGAAGATCTCAGAAATTGGAGAAGTAGGGGCAGGCCCTTCTGGTTGCTGCCCTCACAGAGAGATGGAAGTTAAGACCAAGGAGCGACTTCAGGCCCAAGACCAGAGGTAAGACCAACTTTTCTGCTCCAAGTGACCTGCCTATTGAACTCAGGACACACAAAGACAAAATTCCTCTGGGACTAGAAACTTCCAGTTTCTAGCTGGTGCCTGAACCTCACTGATCTCAGCCCAAAACTTTCTGATCCTAAACACCGAGGGAGAAAGAGCTGATTGCCCAGAAGTGTGGGCAATCCTGAGACTGCAGGGCAGCAGAGACAGCCACTTCTGCCCACCTTTGCCCACATCCCTGACTCAAAAGGAAACTCTATAGTGCATCTGGGAGCAGGAAGATAAAAGCTGTCAAGTTACAGGAGCCTTGCTGTGCAGACTGTGTCCAGATCTGAAAGGACCTGGTCAAACAGCTCCCTGCCCCCAAATCCCAAGGGAGGGAGAGCTAGAACTTCAGAAGGGCAAACATGCCTGGGAAACCAGAGGAGACTACTCTGTGCCCACGTTTCTGACTCTAGAGAAAAACACTAAGCACAGTCTGGGACCCTACGCACAGGGATCTAGGAGAACTAGGGGCAGGCCCATATGGTTCCTGCCCACAGGGACAGCTGAAAGCCAGTGGATAGAAAAAACTACATGCCTGAGAGCAGAACACTCTGGGGCCATAACTGGCTGAAAGTAAACAGGAAAACAGGTCTACAGCACTCCTGACACACAGGCCTATAGGACGGTCTGACCACTGTCAGAAATAGCAAAACAAGGTAACACCAGAGACAGCATGATGGCAAGAGGCAAGCAGAGGAACTCAAGCAACAGAAAACAAGACTACATGGCATCATCAGAGCCCAATTCTCTCACCAAGGCAAACACTGAATATACAAACACACCAGAAAAGCAAGATCTAGATTTAAAACCCCATTTGCTCATGATGATGGAGGACTTTAAGAAAGACATAAAGAACTCCCTTAGCGAAATGCAGAAAACAAAAGTAAATAAGTAGAAACCCTTAGAGAGTAAACACAAAAATCCCTGAAAGAATTATAGGAAAACAAAACCAAAGAGGTGAAGGAATTGAAAATGGAAATATAAACAATAAAGAAAGCACAAAGGGAGACAACTCTGGATATAGAAAACCAAAAGAAGAGACAAGAAGTAGTAGATACAAGCATAACCAACAAAATATAAGAGATAGAAGAGAGAATCTCAGGAGCAGAAGATTCCATAGAAATCATTGACAAAACGGTCAAAGATAATGTAAAACGGAAAAAGCTACTAGGCTAAAACATACAGGAAATCCAGGACACAAGATAATAGGTATAGAAGAGAGTGAAGACTCCCAACTCAAAGGACCATTAAATATCTACAACAAAATCATAGAAGAAAACTTCCCTAACCTAAAGAAAGAGATGTCTATAAACATACAAAAAGTCAACAGAACTCCAAATAAATTGGAACAGAAAAGAAACTCCTCCCATCACATAATAGTCAAAACACCAAATGCACAAAACAAAAAAAGAATATTAAAAGTAGTAAGGGAAAAAGGTCAAGTAAAATATAAAGGCAGACCTATCAGAATTACACCAGACTTCTCACCAGAGACTATAAAAGCCAGAAGATCCTGGACAGATGTCATACAGACCCTAAGAGAACACAAATGCCAGCCCAGGTTACTGTAGATGCAAAACTCCCAATTAACATAGATGGAGAAAACAAGGTTTTCCATGACAAAACCAAATTTAAACAATATCTTTCTACAAATTCAACCCTTCAAAGGATAATAAATGTTAAAGCCCAACACAAGGAAGTAAGCTATACCATAGAAAAAGCAAGAAACTAATCATTTTGCAACAAAACAAAGAGAAGCACACAAACACAATCTCACCCCCAGATATGAAGATAACAGGAGCAACAATCACTAATCCTTAATATCTCTCAATATCAGTGGACTCAATTCCCCCAAAAAGAGACAGAATAACAAACTAGATGTGTAATGAGGACCCAGCATTTTGCTGCCTACAGGAAACACACCTCAGAGACAAAGACAGACACTACCTCAGAGTAAAAGGCTGGAAAAAAACTTTCCAAGCAAATGGTTTGAAGAAGCAAGCTGGAGTAGCCATTCTAATATCTAATAAAATCGATATTCAACCAAAAGTCATCAAAAAAGATAAAGAAGGACACTTCATATTCATCAAAGGAAAAATCCACCAAGATGAACTCTCAATCCTAAATATCTATGCCCCAAATACAAGGGCACCTACATACGTAAAAGAAACCTTACTAAAGCTCAAAACACACATTGCACCTCACACAATAATAGTAGGAGATTTCAACACCCCTACTCTCACCAATGGACAGATCATTGAAACAGAAATTAAAGAGACATAAACAGACTAGCAGAAGTTGTGAATCAAATGGACTAAACAGATGTTTATAGAGCATTCTATCCTAAAACAGAAGGATATACATTCTTCTCACAACATCATGGTATTTTCTCCAAAACTGACCATATAATCAGTCACAAAACAAGCCTCAACAGATACAGAAAGATAGAAATATTCCCATGTGTCCCATCAGACCACCACAGGCTAAAGCTGGTATTCAATAATAATAAGGAAAGAACCCACACATATACATGGAAATTGAACAGTGCTCTACTCAGTGATAACCTGGTCAAGGAAGAAATAAAGAAATTAAAGACTTTTTAGAATTTAATGAAAATGAAGGCATAACATACCGAAATTTATGGGATACAATGAAAGCTGTGCTAAGAGGAAAACTCATAGCTCTGAGTGCCTGCAGAAAGAAACAGGAGAAAGCATGTATAAGCAGCTTGACAGCACACCTAAAAGCTCTAGAACAAAAAGAAGCAAATAAACTCAGGAGGAGTAGAAGGCAGGAAATAATCAAACTCAGAGCTGAAATCAACCAAGTAGAAACAAAAAGAACCATAGAAAGAATCAACAGAACCAAAAGTTGGTTCTTTGAGAAAATCAACAAGATAGATAAACCCTTAGCCAGACTAACGAGAGGACACCGAGAGTGTGTCCAAATTAACAAATTCAGAAATGAAAAGGGAGACATAACAACAGAATCAGAGGAATTTCAAAAACCATCAGATCCTACTACAAATGCCAATTCAAAAAAACTTGAAAATCTGGAGGAAATGGACAATTTCTTAGACAGATATTAAGTACTGAAGTTAAATCAGTAACAGATAAACCATATAAACAACCCTGTAACTCCTAAAGAAATAGAAGCAGTCATTAAAAGTCTCCCAACCAAAAAGAGCCCAGGTATAGGTAGATTCAGTGCAGAATTCTATCAGACCTTCATAGAAGATCTCATACCAATACTATCCAAAAAATTCCACAAAATTGAAATAGACAGAGCACAAGTGAATTCCTTCTATGAAGCCACAATTACTCTTATACTTAAACCACACAAGGACCAACAAAGAAAGAGAAATTCAGACCAATTTCCCTTATGAATATTGATGCACAAATACTCAATAAAATTCTTTAAACCGAATCCTAGAACACAGCAAAGCAATCATCCATCATGATAAAGTAGGTTTCATCCCAGTTATGCGGGGATGGTTTAATATATGAAAAAACCATCAATGTGTTCCACTATATAAACAAACTGAAAGATCAAAGCCACATGATCATTTCATTAGATGCTGAGAAAGCATTTGACAAAATGCAACACCCCTTCGTGATAAAATACCTGGAAAGAATAGGAATTCGAGGCCCATATCTAAACATAGTAAAAGCCATATACATTGAACCAGTAGCAAAGATTAAAATAAATAGAGAGAGACTTGAAGCAATCCCAATAAAATCAGGGACTAGGCAAGGCTAGCCACTCTCTCCCTACTTATTCAATATAGTTCTCGAAGTCCTAGCCACAGCAATCAGACAGCGAAAGGAGATCAAAGTGATACAGTTTGGAAAGTAAGAAGTCAAAATATCACTATTTGCAGATGATATGATAGTATATTTAAGTGACCCCAAAAGTCCCACCAGAGAACTACTAAACCTGATAAACAACTTCAGCAAAGTGGCTGGGTATAAAATTAACTCAAATAAATCAGTAGCCTTCCTCTACACAAAAGAGAAACCAGCTGAGAAAGAAATTAGAGAAATTATACCCTTCATAATAGTCCCAAATAATATAAAATACCTCTGTGTGACTTTATCCAAGCAAGTGAAAGATATATGTGATAAGAACTTCAAGTGTTTTAAGAAAGAAATTGAAGAAGATGTCAGAAAATGGAAAGATCTCCCACGCTCATGGATTGGCAGGATTAATATAGTAAAAATGGCCATTTTGCCAAAAGCGATCTACAGATGGAATACAATCCCCATCAAAATTCCAATCCAATTCTTCATAGAGTTAGAAAGAACAATTTGCAAATTCATCTGGAATAACAAAAAACCCAGGATAGCTAAAACTATCCTCAACAATAAAATGACTTCAGGGGTAATCACTATCCCTGAACTCAAGCAGCATTACAGAGCAATAGTGATAAAAAACTGCATGTTATTGGTACAGAGACAGACAGATCGACCAGTGGAATAGAACTGAAGACCCAGAAATGAAACCACACACTTATGGTCACTTGATTTTTGACAAAGGAGCCAAAACCATCCAGTGGGAAAAAAATAGCATTTTCAGCAAATGGTGCTGGTTCAACTGGAGGTCAGCATGTAGAATATTGCAGATCAGTCCATAGTTATCACCTTGTAAAAAGTTTAAGTGCAAGTGGATCAAGCACCTCCACATCAAACCAGATACACTCAAACTAATAATAGAAAATGTTGGGAAGAATCTCGAACACATGGGCACTGGAGAAAATTTCCTGAACAAAACACCAATGGCTTATGGTCTAAGATAAAGAATCGACAAATGGGATCTCAAAGCTACAAAGATTCTGTAAGGCAAAGTACACTGTTGTTAGGATAAAACGTCAACCAACAGATTGGGGAAAAATCTTTACCAATTCTATAACTGATGGAGGTCTTATATCCAAAATATACGAAGAACTCACAAAGTTAGACTGCAGGAAGACAACTAACCCCATTAAAAAAATGGTGTTCAGAGCTAAATGGAATGCACAGCTGAGGAATATCAAATGGCTGAGAAACACCTAAAGAAATGTTCAACATCTTTAGTCATAAGGGAAATGCAAATCAAAACAACTCTGAGATTCCACCTCACACCAGTCAAAATGGCTAAGATCAAAAACTCAGGTGACAGCAGATGCTGACGAGGATGTGGAGAAAGAGGATCACTCCTCCACTGGTGGGATTGTAGACTGGTACAACCATTCTGGAAATCAGTCTGGAGTTTCCTCAGAAAACTGAACATTGAACTATCTGAGGGCCCAGCTATACCTCTCTGGGCATATACTCACAAGATGCCTCAACATATAACAAAGACACATGTTCCATTATGTTCATAGCAGCCTTATTTATAATAGCCAGAAGCTGGAAAGAACCCAGATGCCTTTTAACAGAGGAATGGATAGGGAAAATATGGTACATCTACACAATGGAATACTACTCAGCTATCAAAAACAATGACTATGAAATTCATAGGCAAATGGATGGAACTGGAAAATATCATCCTTAGTGAGGTAACCCAATCACAGAAAAGCACACACGGTGTGCACTCATTAATAAGTGCATATTAGCCCAAATGCTCGAATTACCCTAGATGCATAGAACACATGAAACTCAAGAAGGATGACGAAAATGCAGATGGTTCATTCCTTCTTTAAAAGGGGAACAAGAATACCCTAAGGAGGGAATTGGGTGGCAAAGTTTAGAATGGAGACTGAAGGAACGCCCATTCAGAGCCTGCCCCACATGTGGCCCATACGTATATAGCCACCAAACTAGATAAGATGGATGAAGCAAAGAGGTGCAGGCTGACAGGATCTGGAAGTACATCTCTCCTGAGAGACACAGCCAGAATAAGTACATAGGCAAATGCCAGCAACAAACCACTGAACTGCGAATTGGACCCCCATTGAGTGAATCAGAGAAAGGACTGAAAGACCTAAAGGAGCTTGAGACCCCATATGAACAACAATGCTAGCCAACCAGAGCTTTTAGGGACTAAACAACTACCCAAAGACTATACATGGAATGACCTTCGGCTCCAAATTAATCGGTATTTATGGATAGCCTAATAGGGGCACCAGTGGAAGGGGAAGCCCTTGGCCCTGCCAAGGCTGGATCCCCAGTGAACGTGATTGTTGTGGGGAGGGCGGTAATGGGTAACGGATGGGCAGGGGAACCTCCACATAGAAAGGTAGGGGGAGCGGTTAGGGGGGTTTTGGCCTGGAAACCGGGAAAGGGAATACCATTTTAAATGTAAATAAGAAATACCCAATTTAATAAAGATGGAAAAAAAACAAATACAAAAAAAAAACAAAAAACAAAAACAAAACAAAAAGAAATTGGAAATACCTCTCATGCTCATGGATTGTCAGGATTAATATATTAAAAATGGCCATCTTGTTGATAGCAAGCTATAGATTCAATGCAATCCCCATAAAATCCCAACTCAATTCCTCATAACATTAAAAGAACAATTTGCAGATTCATTTGGAATAACAAAAAAAAAAAGACTCAGGATAGTGAAAACTATTCTCAACAATAAATGAACCACTCATGGATTCACCATTCCCCACCTCAAGATGTAGTATAGAGCAATAGTGATAAATACTGTATGGGATTGGTACAGAGACAGGAACGTAACTCAATGGAATACAACTAAAGACCCAGAAATGAACCCACACACCTATGGTTATTTGATCTTTGACAAAGTAGTTTAAACCATCCAGTAGTAAAATATAGTATTTTCAACAAATCCTGCTAGTTGGACCGAAGATAAGCATATAGAAGAATGCAAATTGATCCATTCTTATGTCTTTGTACAAAGTTCAAGTCCACGTGTATAAAGTACCTCCACATAAAACCCAGTAAACTCAAACTAAAAGAAGAGGAATGAGGGAATAGACTCAAACACATGGGCACAAAGGAAAATTTCCAGAACAGAACACCAATGGCTTATACTCTAAGATCAAGATTTCACAAATGGGACCTCATAAAAATTGCAAAAGCTTCTCCCTGAAGCAAAAGTACACCGTCATTAGAAAAAAAAGCCAAACGAATTGGAAAAAGATCTTTACCAATCCTACATCTGATATAGGGCTAATATCCATTATGTACAAAGAACTCAAGAAGTAAGACTCCAGAAATCCAAATAACCTTATTAAAAAATAGGATACAGAGCTAATGAAAGAATTCTCAACTGAGGAATATCAAATGGCTTAGAAGCATCTAAAGAGATTTTAAACATTCATAGTTATCAAGGAAATGCAATTCAAAACAACCCTTAGATTTTACCTCATACCAGTTAGAATGGTTAAGATCAAAAACTCAGGTGACAGCAGATGCCGGTGAGGATGTGGAGAAAGAGGAACACTCCTCCATTGTTGGTGGGATTGCAAGCTGGTACAACATTGGAAATCAGTCTGGCAGTTACTCAGGAAATTGGACATAATATTATCTATACCAGCTATACCACTCCTAGGCATATACCCAAAAGATGCTCCAACATATAACATGGACTCATGCTCCAATGTTCATAGCAGTCTTATTTATAATAGCCAGAAGCTGAAAATGAACCCAGATGTTTGTTCTTCAACAGAGGGATGGATACAGAAAATGTGGTACATCAACAAATGGATTACTACTCAGCTATTAAAAACAATGACTTCATGAAATTCTTAAGAAAATCGAACTGAAGTAACCCCATCACAAAACACACACACACACACACACACACACACACACACACACACACACACACACACTCACTGATAAGTGGATATTAGCCCCAAAGCTCGGAATACCCAAGATACAATAAACAGATCACATAAAGCTCAAGAAGAAGAATGACCAATTTGTGGATGCTTCAGTACTTCTTATAAGGGGGGAACAAAATTCTCACAGGAGGAAATTAGGATACAATATGTGGAGCAGAGACTGAAGGAAAGGCCATGCAGAGACTGCCACACATAAGGGTTCGTCCCACATGTAGTCATGAAACCCAGTCACTATTGGGGATGCCAATAGGTGCATGCTGAGAGGAGCCATACATAGCTGTCTGCTGAGAGGCTTTTCCAGAGGCTGACAAATCCACAGGGGGATGCTTGCAGCCAGCCATTGAAGTGAGAATGACATCCTCAATGGAGGAGTGAGAGAAAGGACTGAAGTATTTGAGGGGGTTTGCAAATGCATAGGAAGCACAACAATATCTACCAACTAGATACCTCAAAATCATTTCTCCACCTTTTGGCTAAGAGCAAGGGCAGACACTCCAGTGCTCCCTGTGACTAAAACACCAACCAGAGTACACATGGAGCAACCCATGGCTCCACCTGTGTATGTAGCAGAGCATGGCCTTTTTGGGCATCAATGGGATTAGTGTCCCTTTGTCTGTGAAGACTAGATGCCCCAGTGTAAGGGAATGCCAGAGCAGGGAGGTGGGAAGGTGTGGGTGGGTGTGGGAACACCCTATGGAGGCAGGGGATGGGAGGATTGAAATACGGGGTTTCTGGATGGGAATTGTGAAGGGGGAAAATATTTAAAATATAGATAAAGAAAATATCCAATAAAAAGTGTAAGAAAAAGGAGACAGTGAAAATCTGAATAAAATTATCCAGGATTACAAGAACAGCTCTTGATAGAAATGATTTTCAGGCATGATTTGGCTGACACTGAGGCTTTTTCCTAACTAAATTATGCTTCCTCTTTATTCTTCAGCATCTGACTTTTCTAATGCAACATGAGGAATTTATTTCTTTTAAGGATTAAGTATTATGAATTGAGGATTATATTATATATGGCATATAACGTTTAGTTTCTGCTCTATAAATGACATTGACCTTCTCAGCTTTCCATAAAACTGATCATTCTTCTGACATAAAGTAGAAGAGAATGATAAAGCAGGCTCTTCAAAGTAACAAAACTTAGGAATTTTATGAATTTGAATGTCTGATTATTTTGATGAAGCATGTTTTTGATTAATTAAAAATAATTTTTAATTAATGATGAGAAAGATTCAAGTCTGTAGGTGCAATTCGAATGTAAAGAAATAAAACTTAGCTTACCATAACAGTACTGTGTGAGAAGGTCTACTCAGGAGCTTACTGAAACAGATGCAGAGACCCACAGCCTGACATTGGATGGAGCTGGGGGAATCTTATGGAAGATTTAGAGAAAGGATTGGTGGACCCTTAGGGGATAGGAACCCCACAAGAAGACCAATAGTGTCAACTAACCTGTACCCTTAGGCTCTCAGAGACTGAACCACCAACCAAATAGCATACAGGGGCTGGACCAGCCAACACCCCTAACCCCACCCTCACTCCTGCACAAATGTAGCATATGTATAGATTGGTCTTCATGTAGGTTACCCAACAACTGGAGCAAGGACTGTTCCTAAATCTGTTTCCTGCCAGTGGATCCTGTTACAGTAACTGGTCTACCTTGTCCTGGCCTCAGTAGGAAAATATGTGTCTAGCCTTGCAGAGACTTGTTGTACCAGGGTGGGAGGAAACTAAGAGGAGAGGATCCACCCTCTCAGAGGAAAATGGGAGGAGGGAGAGGGAGGAATTGTTTGAGGAAGAATCAGGAGGAGGAAGCAGTAGAACAGTAAAGTGGATGGATGGATAGATAATAAATAAATAAATAAATAAATAAATAAATAAATAAATAAATAAATAGACAAAAAAGAAACGGACAAAACTTCATGAAATAGTTACTATAAATCCCTTTTCATCATTGCCTCAAATTTGACATTTAAATGATTAATCCAGAGGACAAGTAATCAAAAGTATGATCGACTTATGCATTATATTTTGATTTTAATGATTATTAACTTGCTAATGGGTACATTGTTTCCCAAAATTTTAAGATAACTCTTGACAAAGAAACATGAAATATTGTCTAGTTATAGTAGAATTTGACTTGATATAGGCATAAATTGTGTTTTTTAACAAATTCAATTTATTGAACATATCCATTATCACCTGTAATGCACTAAAAGTTTGTCTACTTAATTCAAGAAATCTCTATTTATCTGAGCCTCTATTTGTTAATAATTGATGTTTTTCACCATGACTTTAAGAATTAAAGACAAGATTTTTGTGTGAAGCCCTGTCTGTCCAGGAAATCACCTTGTAAATCAGGCTAGCCTTAAACTCAGATATCTTCCTAACTTTGCTTCCTGAGTGCTGGTATTAAAGGTGTGTACCACCCCACTTGGCTATGCATTCAGACTTTAAAGACCCTGTATATAATGGCATTACCCAGTACTTATTCTTTCATGCTTGGAATATTTCAGTTAATAAAACATGTTCGTGTTAACTCATGTTGTCCCACATTTTACCATTTCTTTTATTCAATGACTAAATAATGTCACGCAAATATGTTTTGTTAAGTATATATATATGAATATTGTATGTATATTAATATACATATAAAAATGGGAAACAATGTACCCATTAGCAAGTTAATAATCATTAAAATCAAAATACAATGGGTAAGTCAATCATACTTTTGATTACTTGTCCTCTAGATTAATCATTTAAATTTCAAATTCGAGGCAAGGATGAAAAGGGATTTATATGAAATATGAATGTATGTGTATGTATATCTTTGTGTGTGTGAACCACCAATATAAAGTGCCCAGAGTTCAGAAGAAGATATCAGATCAATAGAACTGGAATTATGAATGATTGTAAGCACTCAGGTAGGTGCTGAGAATGAAACACGGATCTTCTACAAGAGCTTCATGTACTTTTAACTGCTGAGTGATGTCTTCAGCCCCTCATTATATAGTTTGATTAAGCCTCTATTCATTCTCATCAATAGACAGTTATTTTCTTCCACATATTACCTATTGTGAAAAAGTGTGACAATTAACAAGCATACATGAATTTCTTAACAATATTGACTACTTTAAATGCCATTGCTACATCATGTGGTATTTCTATCTTTACTCATTTTAGTAACCCTGATACTATTTTCTATAGTGTTTGTAACTTATTTAGATTCACTGAAAGGGAAAAAGTATTATGTTTTTTACGCTTTTCATGAGATCTTATCAAGATTTACATCTCACTGTGGTTTTGATTTATATTGCTTTAGTAATAAGTGTGGTTGAGAAGTTTTTTTTCACATAAACCAGTAAGGTATTTCCATATCTTTTCTGTGAAAATTTATATGAAAGGTTTCTTTATCAAATTTGTCATATTAATTGATTGTTGTCTATTTTGTTTACTCTTATGTTGTATGCATTACTTATAAATTTTGACTATTAATTTATTATTAGATATAAAGCTTGCTAATATCACCTTTTCTATCAGGTGACTTCATTGATCAATGTTTCATTCTTCTTACAAACTACCCAAGGGAAAAAAATTACATTTCTTCATAGTTTCGTGTATTCCTACTCAGACAATATTTCTGTGGAATTGTTGTAATGAAAAATAGTGTAGAATACCTTCCCATTATGGTGATTTGTGTATGCTTGACCCAGGGAGTGACACTGTTAGAAGGTGTGACCTTGTTGAAGTAGGTGAGTCACTGTGGGCCTTGGATTAAGACTCTCACCCTAAATGACTGGAAGTCAGCATTCTGCTAGCAGCCTTTAGATGAAGATGTAGAACTCTCAGTTCTCCTGCACGATGGCTGTACTGGACACTATCAGGCTCTTGCCTTGATACTAGACTGAACCTCTGAACCTGTAAACTTGCCCCAATTAAATGTTGTCCTTATAAGAGTTGCCTTGGTCATGGTGTCTGTTCACAACAGTAAAACCCTAAGAGACCATTATATGGCAACTGATGCACAAAGAGAGGGAGAAGGAGAAAGGGTCAGGTGGCATGGTCTGCCTTTCTAAGGTCTGCCATTAATGACATACTTTCTACAACTAGACATTACCTCCAAAATCTTTAACCACTATAATATTTGTCAAAACATTCCAGAATACAATTTTTTAAATGTACACAGAATTTTATTGTTTGTGGTTTTCCATTTATTTATGTGTTGATTGATTGATGGATTTACATTCCAGTCATTGCCTCCCCACCTCAGTCCCCCTCCATTGTTCCATGTCGTGATTCCTTCCTCCCTTGTTCCTAGAGGGCAATCACACACACATCCCCTTGGCCTCTCCTTTCCTGGGGCCTCAAGTCACTCAAGAATTAAGCACATATTCTCCCACTAAGGTCTGACCAGATAGACTTCTGCTGTATTTGTGCCAGGGGCCTCTAACTGGCCTGTGTATGCTTCTGATTTTTGGCTCAGTCACTGGGAACTCTCTGGGTTCTGAGAATTGAGACAATCGATCTTCCTAGGGATCCTCCTTCATCTTCTTCAATCCTCCCCAATTCATCAGTAGAGGTTTCTGACTTCAGTTTAATGGTTGGGTGTGACTATTTGCTTCTGCCTCAGAGAGCTGCTAGTGTGGCCTCTCAAGAAGACAACCATGCCAGGCTCCCCTCTATAAGCACAACGTAACATTAGCAATGTCAAAGACTGGTGTCCCCTTGCTCCATGACATGGATCCCAAGTTGGGATAGTCATTGGACTTCCTTCCCTTCAGTTTCTTCACCATTTTTGTCCCTGAAGTTCTTTTAGACATAAACACTTCTGGGTCAAAAATTTTGACTATGGGTTAGTAACCCTGTCTATCTGCTTAAGGTCCTATCTATCAACTAGAGGTAGACTCTTCAAGTTCCCTCTCCCCAATGTTGGCCATTTGGCCAAGTTCACCCCCACTGAGTCCTTAGAGTCTTTTACTTCCCAGAGTCATGGTAATTTCTAGAGGGTCCCCCTACCTACCAACCCTGATCTTGTTTATCTCCATTCTCTTGGCACTCTGGGCTTCTCTTCTGCCCCACCGTATACCTGATCCTGTTCCCCTTTTCAACTTCCCCTTCCCTCTCCAACTAGGGAACTCCCTCCCTCTGCCTTCCACAATTATTTTCTTCCCTCTTCTACACAGGATTTAAATATCCTCACTTGTGCCTTTCTACTTGTTACATGTCTTAAGGTCAATGGGTTGTATGGGTTGATCCTCTGTATCATTTTTGTCATTGACTGGATCATTCTAGCTTACAGGCAGGTCACTGATATAAATTGCGGGGTTAGTAAATGAGTAATTTATGATATAGATGATTACTATCTCCTCTAGGAGTAAGAGTACTTTATTAGCAATGTTGAGACTAGTCGTACAGGCAAAATTTCTACTTGAACATAGACACAATTAATCATTTAGATTACTCAAATGCTGGGTCTTCGTATAGGGGCTTATCTGTTATGGAGAGTAAATCAATAGCTTTAAATATTCTGTGATTTGGAGGGACTTTATTAGAGCATTTTCACCAGAACTCTACAAAACGTAAGCAATTCCTAGCACTACAGCTTTTGCTTGATGGTATAAGATATCGAATTGGAATATTCTCTCCACCAATATATCAATACTCAATTTATTTTACTTTAATAGGGTATATATTTTAGTTATCTTCTTCTACTGCAGTTTGTTTCTACAGAGATTTTCACAAAGCCTTTAGTGTTACTTGCTCTTCCCCCTAATCCCTCCTATACCCTGATCTCCTACCCTCTTCATTGTTTAATCCTTCTATGCTTACCACCCCCTTTTCTACTTATAGCACTATACTCTATTTCCGCTTACTTGTACGACTCCCTCTTCTCTCTGATTCCTTGCTAGAAGTCTGTTTACCCATTTATCACTATTATTATTATCATTATCATTATTAATTATTGCTTTCCTTTAATTTCTAAATTAAAAACACCACAAAAAGATAATGGAACATAGTTTTCCTTATGCTTCACCTCAAATACATTGCTTCTATCATTTCTCTTGTACATATATGTTTCTTGAACACAATATGTTTAACTTTTATTAATCATTTTATTCATTTTAAATTTTAAATGATATTTCACCTTCAGGTTACCATCTACAACTACCCCATCTCCTCTCCCCTCCCTTTCACCTTTTTGCCTCTAAAAGGTGTCTTTCACACCTATTCTCCTCCTCCTTTGATCCGCTAGCATCCCTACACTGGAGCATCAGCTTCTCTTCTCAATGATGTCAGATATGGAGATCTCTATTATATACATATCACCTGGGGTCCTGACTCCTTCCATGTGTACTCTGTGATTGGTGTTTTACTCCCTGGCAGCTCCACATAGTCTAGATAGTTGATATTACATTTTTCTTATGGGGTCACAATCACCTAAAGCTCCTTCATTCCTTTCTCTAACTCCTCCATTGGGGTCCCCAGGCTCAGTCCAATGGTTGGATATGAATATCTTCATTTGTATTGATCAGATGGTGGTAGAATCTCTCAGGGAACTGCCATATCAGGCTCCTGTTAGCAAGTGCTTTTTAGCATCAGCAATCATATGACGGTGTCTGCAGATGGGATGGATGCTTCCAAGTCCAGCTGTCTTGATGGCCCTTTCCTTCAGTTTCTGCTTTAATTTTATTCCTGTCTTTTCTTTGGACAGAAACATTTCTGGTACAAATTTAGATGGATGGGTAGCCCCATCCCTCAAATGGGGGCCATGCTTATCTACGAGAGGTTGTCTCTACAGGTTGTGTATCCCCTTTATTGGGTATTTCAGATAAAGTAATCCCCATTAGGTCCTGGGAGCCTCTCATTTCCCTGGAGGCTGGAACTTTCTAGCGGTTACCCAGAGTTCCCCATCCCACACTGCTACATCTTTCTATTGAATTTCAGGATCTTCTGTACTTCTCTCATGACTTTCTAATATCTTACCTGCCACCCTTTTGCCCTCTACCTCTCTCCCTACCAGGTCCCTTCTTCACTCTACCTCCTGTGATCATGCTGTTCCCCATTCTATGTAGGATTGAAGCATATATACTTTGGTCTTCCTTCTTCTTGAGCTGCACAAGTTTCTGGGTTGTATTTTGGGTATTTTGAGCTTTTGTGCTAAATCCATGTATCAGTGAGTATTTATCATGTGTGTTCTTCTGTCTCTGAGTTACCTCACTCAGGACAATATTTTCTAGATCTAACCATTTTTCTGTGAATTTTATGAAGTTGTTTGTAATAGCTGAGTATACTCCATTGTGTGTCACAATTTCTGTATCCATTTTTCTATTGAGAGACATCTGGGTTCTTTTCAGCTTCTGGCAATATAAATGAGGCTGCTATAAACATAGTGGAGAATGGGTCCTTGATATATGTTGGAACATCTTTTGGATATAGGCTTAGTCATCTTCAGGAAGAATGATTTCCAATTTTATGAGGAACTGCCAGACTGATTTTGAAAACTGTTTTACCAGCTACAAAGCCCACCAGCAGTATAGGAGTAGTCCTCTTTTTCCACAGCATCACCAGCATCTACTGTACCCTGACATTTTGATCCTGGCCATTCTGATTGGTGTGAGGTGAAATCGCATGGACGTTTTGATTTGCATTTCCCTGGTGACTAAGATGTTGAACATTTCTTTCTTTCTTTCTTTCTTTTTTTTTTTTCGGAGCTGGGGACCAAACCCAGGGCCTTGTGCTTTCGTAAGAGCAAGCGCTCTACTGCTAGGCTAAATCCCCCAACCCTGAACATTTCTTTAGGTACTTCTCAGCCATTCAATATTTCTCAGCTGAGAATTCTTTGTTTAGTTCTGTACCCCATTTTTAATAGGGTTATTTGGTTTTCTGGAGTCGAACTTTGTGAGTTCTTTTTATATTTTGCCTATTAGCACTCTATCAGATGTAAGGTTGGTAAAGATATTTTCCTAATCTGTGGAGTACCATTTTGTCCTATTGACAGTGTCCTTTGTCATACATAAGCTTTTCAATTTTGTGAGGTTCCATTTTCCAATTGTTAATCTTAGAGCATGGCCCTTTGATGTTATCTTCACGAAATTTTCTCCTGCGCTGATGTGTTTGAGGTTCTTTCTCACTTTCTTCTCTATTAGATCCAGTATATCTGGTTTTATGTGGAGGTCCTTGTTCCATTTGGCTCTTTGTACAAGAAAATAAAAATGGCTCGATTTTCATTCTTCTACATGCCTACAACCAGATGAATAAGCACTATTTATTGACAATGCTGTTTTTATTCCACTGGTTGGTTTTGCCTTCTTTGTCAAAGACCAAATGACCATGGGTGTGAGGGTTTATTTCTGGGCCTTCAATTTTATTCCATTGACCAGTGAATCTCTGTACCGATAACATTCATATTTATCACTATTTCTATGAAGTACAGCTTGAGGTCAGGGATGGTAATTTCCCTAGAATTTTTTATTATTTAATTTTTGAGAAAATTTTTCGCTATCCTGGGTTTTTTGATATTTCAGCTGAATTTGAGAGCTGTTCTATCTCTGTAATGAATTGAGTTGGAATTTTGAAGGGGACTGCATTGAGTCTGTAGATTGTTTTTGGTAAGATTGCAATTTTTACTATGTTAATCTTGCAGATCAATGAGCATGGGAGATCTTCCATATTCTGAGGTCGTCTTCAATTTCTTCAGAGTCTTGAAGCTTTTGTCATACAGAACTTCACTTGCTTGGTTAGAGTCACACAAGATATTTTATATTAATTATGACTTATTGTGAAGGATGTCATTTCCCTAGTTCTTTCTCAGTTACATCTTTCATTTAGTGGGAAGGCTGCTGTTTATTTAATTAATTTTATATCCAGCCAGTATCCTGAAGTTTTCTATCAGATGTAGGAGTTCTCTGGTGGATTTTGAACAGTTGCTTATGTATACTTTCATATCATTCATAAAATGTAATATCTTTACTTTTTACTTCTTCCATTCTGATTAGTATGCATTTGATTGCCATTTTTGCCTAAATGCTTTGGCTATAACATCAAGTACTAAGTTGAATAGATAATAGGAGAGTGGGACAAGCCTTGACTTGTCCCTGATTTTAGGGGGATTGCTTCAAGTTTCTCTCCATTCAGTTTGATGTTGGGTATTAATTTGCTGTATACTGTTTTTAAGGTATGGACTTTGAGTTCTTGATTTCTCCCATACTTTTAACATGAAGAGGTGTTTTATTTTGTCAAAGGTTTCTCAACATCTGATGAGATGATCAAGTGGTTTTTCTTTTTGTTTCTTTATTTAGTATGTTACCTTGATGGATTTCCATGTATTGATTCATCTCTGAATCCTTGTGATGAAGCCTACTTGATCATGGTTAATGATCATTTTGATGTGTTCTTGGACTTTATTTCCAAGAATTTTATTGTATACTTTTGCATGGATATTCTTAAGGGAAATTGGTCTGAAGTACTATTTCTTTGTTGGGGCTTTGTGTGGTTTAGGTATCAGTGTAACTGTGGTTTCATGGACCTTTTTGGATAGATTTGTTTCCATTTTGTGAATTTGTTTGAGAAGTATTGGTATTAGTTGTTCTTTGAAGTTCTGATAGCATTCTGCATTAAAATCATCTCCATCTGGTCATGAATTTTTTTTGGTTGGGAGGCTTCTAATGATTGCTTCTATTTCTTTAGGGGTTATGGGACTGTTTAGACTGTTTATCTGATCCTAATTTAAATTTGGTACTTGATATCTGTCTAGAAAATCATCCATTTCATCAAAATTTTCTAATTTTGATGATATAAGATTTTGTACTGAGATATGATTTTTTTAAATTTCTTCAGTTTCTTTTGTTATGTCAACCTTTTCATTTCTGATTTTTTTAATTTGGATACTGTCTCTGTGCCCTCTGCTTAGTCTTGCTAGGGGTTTATCTATCTTTTTTATTTTCTCAGAAAACCAGCTCCTGGTTTTGTTGATTTATTCTATAGTTCTCTTTGTTTCAACTTGGTTGATTTCAGCCCTGAGTTTGATTTTTTTTCTGCCATCTATTCCTTTATCGTATGCTGTTAAGCTTCTAGTGTATGCTCTCTCCAAATTCTTATGGAGACACTCAGAGCTATGATTTTTTTCCCTCTTTCTACTGCTTTTATTGTGTCCCTTAGGTTTGCATATGTTGTGCCTTCATTTTAATTAAATAATAAAATTGCTTTAATTTATTTCTTTATTTCTTCCATGACCAAGCTATTATTGAGTAGGGAGGTGTTCATCTTCCATGTGTATGTGAGCTTTCTCTTGTTTCTGTTGTTATTGAAGACCAACCTAAGTCCATGGTGAACTGATAGGGTGTGTGGAATTATTTCAATCTTTTTGTATCTATTGAGGCTTGTTTTGTGTCTGATTATATGGTCAGTTTTGAAGAAGGCACCATGAGATCATGAGAATTTTTTTTTTGTATTATAAAGAAATATTCTGTAGATATCTGTTACATCTATTTGGTTCATAACTTCTCTTGGTTATACTGTGTCTGTGTTTTTTCTGTTTCCATGATCTGTCCATTGGTGAGAGTGGGGAGTTAAAGTCTACTATTATTGTGTGATGTTCAGTAGTAGCAGAGCTTTATTAACATTTCTATTACAAATATGAATGCTCTTTAAATTGGGGGCATAGACATTTCAAATTGAATGTTCATGCTAATAGATGTTTTCCTTTAATGCTATGTGTAGTGTCATCTCTGTCTTTATTGTCCCTTAATTTGGAAACCTATTCTTTAGATGCTAAATTACCTTCCAGCTCTCCTTTCTTGAGAGGCTATTTCCTTGGTGAATTGTTTTTTCCAGCCCCTGTTTTTAATTCTTTAATCATTTTTTTACAGTCCAGTCTTTTTCCCTCATCTTCCTCAATTGTTCCACTAATTAAAGTCTACTATTATTGTGTGATGTTCAATGTGTGCTTAGAGCTTTATTAACATTTCTATTACAAATATGAATGCTCTTTAAATTGGGGGCATAGACATTCAGAATTGAATGTTCATCTTTGTAGATGTTTTCCTTTAATGTATATGTAGTGTCCTTCTCTGTCTTTTTGTTAACCCTTGGTGGAAACCTATTCTTTAGATGCTAAAATTACTATTCCAGCTCCTTTCTTGCGGCTATTTCCTTGGTGAATTGTTTTCCAGCCCCTGTAATTCTTTAATCATACAGTCCAGTCTCCCTCCTGCTCTTCCCTCCAATTGTTCCATACCCAATACCTCCTCCCCCTACCAGTCTCCAAAAGAATGTTCCTTATCCCCACACCCCCACTCCCACCACACCAGATTTTCTTACTCCGTGGGTCCTCAAGTCTCTCGAGGGTCAGGTATATTCTCTCTCACAGAGTCAAGACCTGGCAGTCCTCTGCTGTATATGTGTTGGGAGCCCCATTTCAGCTAGTGCCTTTTGCCTGGTTGGTGGTTCCATATCTGAACAATCTTGGGGGTTCAGGTTAGTAGAGACAGCTGGTCCTGCCATTGGGCTGCCCTCTTCCTCAGCTTCTTCCAGCTTTTCCCCAATTCTACCACAGGAGTCACCAGCTTCTGTCCACTAATTGGATCTAAATATGCACATCTGACTCTTTCGGCTGCTTGTTGGGCCTTTTGGAGGGCAGTTGTGTTAGGTTCCTGTTTGTAAACACACCATAGTATCAGTAATAGTGTCAAGCAATGGGACCTCCCCTTGAGCTAGATTCCAATTTGGGCCTATCACTGGACCTCCTTTCTCTCAGGCTCTTCTCCATTTTGACCCTGCAGTTCTTTCAGACAGTAACAATTCTGTGTTAACATTTTTTTGACTGTGGGTGGCAAGCCCATCCCTACATATGATTCCATGTCTTTCTCCTGGAGGTGGACTGTACAAGTTCCCTCTCCCCCACTGTAGGACATATTATCTAAGGTGCTTCCCTCTGAATTCTGAGAATCTCTCACCTTCCAGGTCTCTAGTACATTCTAGAACACCCCCCTCCTCCACCCCGCACGCTTTCTCCTGATATTTCCTGTTTTCATTGTTTCTGAGGACGCTCACAGCTTCAGTCCTGTTCCTATCACAATATCTGATGTTCCAGTCTTCACCTCTCTGTTCTCTTTCTCAACCAGGTCTTCCCCCTCCCTCCTCCTGTGATTGCTTTCTTCTTCCTTCCAAGTGGGATTGAAGCATATTCACTTGGCCCCTTTGCCTTGTTAACCTTCTTGTGATCTGTGGATTTTATACTAGAATGGCTACTCCAGCTTGTTTCTTAGAAACATTTGCTTGGATTTTTTTTCCAACCTTTTACTTTGAGGTAGTGTCTCTCTTTATCACTGAAGTGTATGCATTTCCCTATATGCAGCAAACTACTGCATCCTGATTATTTATCTAGTCTGTTAGCTTATGTTTTAGTTTATTTTTTAAATTGGGGAATTGATTCTATTGATATTGAGAGATATTAAGGACTAATGACTGTTGCTTCCTATTATTTTTCTAGTTAGAGTTGAAATTATGTTTTTGTGACTTTCTTCTTTTGGATTTGTTGTAAGAAGACTAATTTCTTACTTTTTCTTGGGTACAGTTTACACAATTGTGTTGAAGTTTTCCATCTATTATTTTTTTAAGGCTGGAGTTGTTGAAAAAAATTGTTAAAATAAGGTTTTGTCATGGTATATCTTGGTTTCTCCAACTATGGTAATCTAGAATTTTGCTGGGTATAGTAGCCTGGGCAGACATTTTATTCTCATAGGGTCTGTATGACATCTGCCCAGGATCATCTGGCTTTTAGAATCTCTGTTGAGAAGTCTGGTGTAATTCTGATAGGTCTGCCTTTATATGTTACTTGACCTTTTCCCCTTACAGCTTTTAATATTCTTTCTTTGTTCTATGCATTTGGTGTTTTGATTATTATGTGACAGGAGGAATTTCTTTTCTGGTCTAGTCTGGAGTTTTGTACATTTCCTTTACATTTATGGACACCCCTTTCTTTAGGTTAGGAAGTTTTCTTTTATAATTTTGTTCTAGATGTTTTCTGACCCTTTAAGTTGGGAATCTTCACTATCTTCTATACCTATTATTCTTTTTTCTTCCATTTTTATTAAATTGGGTATTTCTTATTTACGTTTCAAATGTTATTCCCTTTCCTGGTTTCCTATCCATCAGCCCCCTAACCCATCCCCTTCCCTTCTACATGGTTGTTCCTCTCCCAATCTACCCCCGATTTTCGCCCCCAAACAATTCCTTACACTGGGGGTCCAACCTTGGCAGGACCAATGGCTTCCCCTTCCACGGTATACCTATTATTCTTATGTTTGTTCTTTTCCTTATGTCCTGAATTTCCTGAATGTTTTGAGTTAGGAAATTTTGGATTTTTGTATTTTCTTTCAATCTTGTGTTAAGATGTTCTATGGTATCTTCTACTACTGAGAATCTCTTTTATATCTCTTATATTCTGTTGGTGATAACTGCATATGTGACTCCTGCTCTGGTTCCTAGGTTTTCCATATCCAGAGTTCTCACCCTTTGTTTTTTCTTTAAAGTTTCTATTTCCATTTTCAGATCCTAGATGGGTTAGTTCAATTCCTTCACCTGTTTGATTGTGTTTTCTTGTATTTCTTTAAGAGATTTATGTGTTTATTCTTTTTTTTTTTTTTTTTTTTTTTTTTTTTGCTGGGGACCGAACCCAGGGCCTTTCACTTTCTAGTCAAGCCCTCTACCCCTGATCTAAATCCCCAACCCTATGTGTTTATTCTTTAAGGGCTTCTACTTGTTTACCTGTGTTCTCCTGAATTTCTTTAAGGGAGTTATTTATATCTTTCTTAAATTCTTCTATCATCTTCATGAGATGGAATTTTAGATCTGAATCTTTCTTTTCACGTGTTTTGTGTTATCTAGGGTTCACTGTGTTGGAAGAACTGGCTTGTGATGTTGCTAAGTAGCATTGGTTTCTGGTGCTTATGTTCTTTTGCTTGCCTCTAGTCATCTGATTATCTCTAGTGCTAACTGGCCTTGCTTTCTCTGATTGGAGCCGGTCCTTCCTGTGAGTCTGTGATTTATGATCCTAGTTGTGTCAGAACTTCTCAAAGACCAGCTGTCTCTGAGATCCTGTGATCCTGTGATCCTGTGATCCAGAGGTTTTGGATGTGTTCGATCTCCTGGGATCCCAGCTGTCTCTGGATGTGGGCAGAGTGGGTAAAGAGCCAGAGCCCAGGATCCATTCTGACCCAGGTGAAAACCCAGAAATAAAATGATTTGGCTGAGACACATGTTCACCTGCTCCTAGGACATACACTTTATAATTTGATTTTACAAAGTATTATGGTTCTGCTAAAACTCCTTATTGATTATCTAAAATTACAATTAAATAATCAATTGGGTACTCAATATCGCAACATGTCTGGGTTTAACTGAATTAGAGGAACCAAAGAATGAATAATTTAGAGTAATTTAAAAAAAATTGGCAACACAGTATGTTAGTTACCATTTTTATGTTTTGTGGACTAAAGTTTCTCTTGTAAGCTGCTATTTATATCTGCTATGGTAGTATTAAACAAAAAGAATGTACAAGTATATATGGATGTGTTCTAGTAAAATTATACTTGGTAATATATTTCTACTTTAATATAAATTAATTCACAAAAGTATTCTTTTGGATATTTATGACCTCTTAAATACATAAAATTTCATTATTTGGTTAAAATAAACATTAAAAACTCCTGGAAAGCCTGATTAATCTAAAGTTTCAGTTTTCTGGTCCTTTATTTAGGTCAATATTACTGTCTGTAGCAGAACATTTTCTACTTAGTGAAATCATATCTGATAAGAATGAATATAAGATAATACCATTAACCATGAATGATTATTTCTAAGACTGCCAGTATTTCATTAAGTTATAATGAGAATATGGAAATATAAGGTAAGTTCCCTAGGGCTAAAAACATGTCCCTAATCATAGCACAAAGCAAAATTGTCAGCTATTTTATTACTCAGGAATTTTTGAACATTTTATAATTCCTTTTTAGATTTAGGCAAGGTGAATCGTTCTAATCTTCTCAAATTATTTTGGAGAAGCTGTCTATATATAGAACAATTAACTCATTTAAATATTCCCCCCCATTTCATAGCCATTCTAATAACTGCTATAATGAATGAGTTATCAGTGCATAAAAAGAGAAAAAATATCTAAATATATGAGCTAACAGATCTGAAAATTTCTGAAGAAAAAATATTTATAATAACCACCGAAGCACCATTATTCAATGAAGGAAGAAGGGCATTTTATGTTGTCAATAAGCCAAGGAGCACTATCTTCAACAATAAATCACTCAATTATTAATGGATATAAAGCAACAAAGAACAAAGGTTTATTTCTTCTTTGTGTTGCAAGGGTATTTCAAATTGGCTGTGGTCCAAATCCAATTTTTTTTTCTTTACTCTGTGACTCAAGCTTTTACTAGCTAACATTTTGGATGCTTCAACCCTTGTAATAATGGCAAAGATAATATGAATATGTATACTGTCTCCCAAAATTTCCACACAGTATTTGTGTATATAGTATCCCTTCATCCTTCATTTGCAGAACTTTTCAGGTGGCCATAAGTAACTGTGGAAGTAAGGAACTGTAATCTAGACTGAAAGAGGAGGACCAGAATTAAGTGGTCACTGTTATTAATGCTTTATTCTGACATTTCGAGCATAAGGTTTTAATTTATTCATTTTAATTCACACAGAGTAGCATTGTTATAATTTTAGGAGAATCAAAACAGAAAAGTCATCTGGTGTCAATACAGAAATCTAATACTAAGCTCAAAACTTATGCTTATATTGGTTCCAGATGTGACTCTTCCATATCTGCAAAGAAATTATGAAACAAAAGCATTTACTTTCATACAACACTGAAATGGAGAAAACTGACAACATACTACAAATTGCTATTTTCATTATGGAGGGGAAATATAACTTATTGTTAAAACTTCAATCTAGAAAACACATAATCAATTTTATTTATATTGTTTTATCTTTAGTTACATGGTTTTACATTTTAGAGATGTAGAAAATTATAGTGTTGGAGGGCCCAAGGGAGACTACTTGAATTTCTCTAGGAAGGGGAAATAAAATAGTCATCAGAGGTACATGAAAGGAGGAAATTGGGCGGGAGACAGGATGGAGAGAACCAGTTGGGGGGTTGGGGGTTGGAGGGGGGTGAGATGTAGGGAATGCCAGAAAAAAGACCAGGATATTCAGTGGAAATCCATGGCAGGCAAGGTTGTTTCCAGAAAACTATGATAGTGGAGGCTTTCTGGACTTTATGATGGTGACTCTAGCTGAAACTCCTCCTGTAGCCAGCCATAACGACCACTGGAGCAATAAGGACATTAACCCACAAAAAAAAAAAAGAGCCAAAATTTGTCCTGTCTACAAGATGTACAGAAATAAAGATGGAACAAAGACTGGGGGAATAGCCAACCAATGACTGCCCAAATTTGAGACCATACTGAGAACCAGTCCCTGGTTTTATTAATGATACTGTTATGCTTGCAGACAGATGAAGTGGAAGCTTCTAGCTCTTTGGAAAGTTAGGTTTGTCAAATGATGTTTTGTTGGGGCACACAGGTGAAAGCATGTCTTGCTAAAGCAAACATGTGAAAGACTCTTTTCCTGAAGCAGACACAGGTGAAAGGATGTTTGTACATAGCAAACACATGTAGAGATTTAGCATGTAGTTTTATCCTCTATCAGCCTTTACCTCCAGGAGATGACCATGCTACCATCCCCTATCACACTTAATTGAACCCATAGACAGAAGAAAGAGAAACACAGTTGTTCAATTTCAATTTGCCTTCTTGGCACAATTGTCGGCACTGCTCTCTCTTACCTAGAAAAACTACCCTTATCTATACATCCCACCTACCTAAACTTCATTGCCTAATTCCATCCCTAACTCCTTGCCTGTAGCAGTAGCTGCCAGGCCCCAGTTCATTCTGAGACTTCACATGGTTGCCTGGTTCTTCTCTCTCCAAAGCATGGTGAACCCAGTTCTGCTCTCTCTCATCTCCCTGCCTGCCTCCAGGCACACAGAAGTCCTGCCTTTCCCTTCTGCCTAGCTGTCTTTGCTGAAAGATTAAAAACCAATTAGGGAACAGGACCTTAGCATCAGGACTGCCCACCTACGAAGGGACACTTGATGAAGGAATATAAGTATGACCCCACAGAGAGTTGGAGAGAAGCACTGAGACTTGGTCTTGTTTGTTCCACCTCATTATTCTTTACTAATGACACACATGTATTAGTTTGCCTTACATAGCTTTGTTGTACTCAACTTGTGATAACACCACCATTAAAAGAAACTCACACAATAACTGCTTTCAAGTTTCCTGAGGAAGTTGGCCCCTTATGTGGCCTCTTCTTAGGCCTCTGGGCTAGCCTGATAGTTTCTTTAGGATTGAACTACAGCTGTCTGGTGTCTACCTGCTAAAAGGGCTGGACTGTAGTTGTTGATTTGTGCCTGGTATTTGCTTGCTGAAAGGACGAGACAGTAACTGCTCATTCATTCGTTGTTTCTGACTGCCTAGAGGACTGGTCTGCATCTGCTAAGTCATATTTGGTGCTTGCTATGGGACTGAATTGTGGCCAGAGTAGATCAGTCTCACCCCCAAAGAACAGTTCCATTTCCCCCATCTCCTAATAATTTTTCTCTTCCACTACCTGTGTGGTGGGCTAGAGGGGAGGCTGAACCCTTATTGAAAGAATATTGCAAAAATTTTAACTACAGACACAAGCCTAGCATAGCTACCTTCTTGAGAAGCTGCAGGAAACAACTGACTGAAAACACATTCAGAGATACACAGACAAATATTAGACACAGCTATAGACCCTTGTGTAATAGGTGGGAGAAAGATTGAGGGACCTAGATGTGATAGGGACTCTTTAAAAGAAGACCAACAGAGTTATCTAACCTGGAGTCTTGGAGGCTCCCAGAGACCAAAACACCAACCAAAAGGCATTCGTGGGTTGGATATAGGCCACTGGTACACATGTAACATGTATATCTTGGTCATCATGGGGGTTCCCCTACAACTAGAATAGGGTCTATCTAGTCCCACAATTAATCTACTTCTAATTGCTAACTACATAAAAAGAAAAAAACATTGTTTCTTCAAGGGAGTCTTGCTGCATATAAAAACCAGTGTAAGGTTTTGAGGTTTTTTTTTTTCTTTTTTTTTTGCTGTAGTTTATTTGTTTTATAGGGGTATACAAACTGAGAATATAGGCAGGTTCTATTCACAGCAGTAGATGGCAAATACTACATGAATTCCACAATATTTTGTGAGATATTGTTGTCACATATTCCTTTGTTTTAGTATATTTTATCTTACTGGTATTTTACTTGTAATGTTTTCTGATTTTTTTGTTTTGTAATTTTATGTTTTATAAATGCATCTCTCATGATATTTATTTCTCTTTTTTGTTTGTTACTTTTTTCCATTTTTTTATTCTTTTTTTGTCTTCTGCTTGCTTATTTTTAAAGAGAGAGTGAAAGAAAGCTCGGAATTGAAGGGGAGGGCAAAGAGAATTTAGGAACAAATTACTAGAGAGAAACTGTTTTCATAATATTTCATATGAAAATAATTTTATTTCAGTAAAAAGAAGACAAATGCCTAAAGGCCTGGTAGGGTAGTTCTCCTGTCTGAATTTCAAAGCCAAATGAGAACAGGTTTAACACAAAATTGTGAGCATCTGCCAACTTTTAATTATTCAAACTGAAACCCATGAGTTGGAACACAAGAAAATCGTCAGAGACCTTGAGAACAAGCTGCACGTTGACATTGGCTTCAGAAGCTGACCTTCTGCTTTGAACTATCTTGCTCTATTGCTCTCCTTTTCTCGGTGTGTGTGTGTGTGTGTGTGTGTGTGTGTGTGTGTGTGTGTGTGTGTGTGTTTGTGTTTCCTTGACCTTAATTTACAGAAAGCCTTTCTTGTTTTGAGGAGCAGTTATTAAGTAGGCTATAAAGAAAATTGTGTACATTAAATTAGAAACAAACTAACAGACATTTTTCTAATGAAAATTTTAGTATATCAAATGAGCTTAGGCATATCAAATAATTCCCTTTTATTAAAATATGTATACATTCCTCTTGGTTTTAAAACCTCTTTTAAAAAATATATCAGAATTTTCATTATCCTAAATTATAAAAATCCAATTCCTTAAAAATTATTTTATGTCCTGTTTCTACATGCCATTTACTTAGTTCTCTTTACAAGAACTGTGCAGCTTCTGAATAAAAAAAAAAAAATCATTACAAAACATTCCTGAACAGTGTTAAATTGGGGATCTCTGAAAACATCATGATAAAATGTCCAAAATAAAGTTATAGTAATCTAGGAACCTAAACAATTTTGGCATAAAAGAGCAAACATCTGAATGCATAAATGAACAACTTTCCAAATAGGCTAAAATAAAAATCAGCTATGAATAAAATTGCTTATGAGATAAACTGGATCATATTTTGATTTTGATATATTAGATGATAAGCATATAGTTTCAATAATTGCAGATACATCTTTCAGTGTGTAAGTTATTCAGTCTACTAAATTAGATTATCTACATGAATTGGGTACATCACCTCTTGAACTAAAATCATAGGTTTCTACATTAGGTATATATATATATATATATATATATTACTGTATTACAAAATAAGTCACAGTTACTTCCTCTAATTCATAAATGTTGAAGTAACTGTATTCTCATGAGGTGTATTTATTTTGAAATAATTAGCCTATTTCCTGACTCACTCTTCTTTCAAATTTTATATGAAAGAACGTTGAGAAATTTCATTTAGTTTATATTTTCAAAAAATTGATTCATTGCATTGCCTTCATATGTCTTAGGACAAAAATAATTAGGAGAAACAAAAGTATGTCACTTCATGAAGAAACTGAGAAATCTAAATACATTCACAATTTACTAAGTTGTGCTTGCTGATTCTACTTTTGTGCTACAATTTCCATGCTGAAAGTGCTTTTAAAAAGGAAAAATATCTGATGAGATAGCTCAGCTCTTTTTTTAAAAAATATTTTTTTACACTTCAGATTTTATACCACTTCCAGTACAACTTCTGACTGCCTGTCCCACTTCCATGAGGATATCCCCACCTCCCCCACAGCCCTCACGACACCAGATCTCCCCACTTGCTGGGGCCTCCCTCTTTTTTTTTTTTTTTTTTTTTTTTTTTTTTGGTTCTTTTTTTTTCGAGCTGGGGACCCGGGCCTAGGGCCTTGTGCTTCCCTAGGTAAACAGCCTACCACTGAGGCTAAGTCCCCAGCCCCTCCTCCGTCTCTTAATGGTTAGGGTGATCTCTCTGAACACAGACAGACAGTCCTCTGCTGCTGTGTGTATGTTGGGCCATTTCATATCAACTGGTGTATGCTGCCTGGTGGTGGTCCAGTTTCTGAGAGATCTCGGGGGTACAGGTTAATTGAGAGTGCTGTTGTACCTACAGGGTCGCCCTCTGCACCAGCTTCTTTCAGCTTTTCCCGCTTTCAATTACAGAGGTCACCAGCTTCTATCCATTGGTTGGGAGTAAATATCTGTATCTGAATCTTTCAGCTGCTTGTCAGGATTGTTTGAGGGCATTCATGATAGACCCCCTTTTGTGAGAACTATATAGCCTCAGTAACAATACCAGGCTTTGGAGACTCCCCTTGAGCTTGATTCCCACTTTGGGCCTATCACTGGATGTACTTTTCCTCAGGTTCTTCTCCATTTTTGTCCCTGCAGTTCTTTCAAACAGGAACAATTTTGGGTCAGAGTTTTTGACTGTGGAATGGCAAACCCATCCCTAACTTGATGTTCTGTCTTTCTGCTAGAGGTGGTCTCTACATGTTCCCTCTCCCGACTGTAGGACATTTCATCTAAGGTTCTTCCCTTTGTGTCCTAAGACTCTCTCACTTCCCGGGTCTCTGGTACATTCTAAAGGTCTCCCCACCTCCCACCTCTTGAGATTGCCTGTTTCCAGTCTTTCTGCTGGCTCTCACGGCTTCAGACCTGTCCACCGTCAATACCTGTTCCCCTTTTAACATCACTGCTCCTTTTCTCACCCAGATCCCTCCCTTCCCCCTCGTGTGATCGCTTTCTTCTCCCTCCCAAGTGGTATTGAAGCATCCTCACTTGGGCCCTTTGACATGTTACCTTCTTGAGTTCTGTGAATTGTAACCTGGGCATTCTGTATTTTTCTTTTTTTGGCTAATTAACCACTTATTAGTGAGTACATGGCATGCATTTCCTTTTGGGGCCAAGTTTCTTCACTAACAATTATATTTTCTAGTTCCATTCATTTGCTTGCAAAACTCAGGATGTCCTCATTCTTAGTATCTGAGTAGTATTCCATTGTGAAAACAAACCACATTTTCTGTATCCATCCCTTTGCTGTGGGACAACTGAGTTGTTTCCAGCTTCTGGCTATCACAAATAAGGCCACTATGAGCATAGTGAAACATGTGCCCCTGTGGCATGGTGGGGTATCTTTTGGGTATATGCCCAAGAGTGGTATAAATGGATCTTCAGGTAGATCAATTTACAGTTCTCAAAGGAATCTCCAGATTAATTTCCAGAGTGGTTGTACGAGTTTGCAATCTTTTTTTTTTTTTTTTCCGGAGCTGGGGACCGAACCCAGAGCCTTGCGCTTGCTAGGCAAGCACTCTACCACTGAGCTAAATCACCAACCCCTCGAGTTTGCAATCTTAACAGCCGTGGAGGAGTGTTCCTCTTTCTTGAGGTCCTTATCAACATTTGCTGTCACCTGGGATTTTCATTTTAGCCATTCTGTTTTGGTGCAGGTAGAATTTCAGGATCATTGGATTTGCATTTCCCAGAACACAAAGAACTTTAAATATTTCTTTAAGGGCTTCTCCGCCATTCTACATTCTTCTATTGTGAATTCTCTCTTTAGTTCTGTAAAAGTAGTCCCATTTTTTGATTGGGTTGTTTGTTTTTGTTTTTGTTTGTTTTTGTTTTTGGTTTTTGGTTTGTTTTGGTTTGGTTTGGGTTTTTTGTGGTTAGCTTCTTGAGTTCTTTATATATTTTGGATATTAGCAAGTTGCTTTAATTTGCTTTTCCCTAAGGGAAAAGCAAACTTGTTCATGTTGATTGATGGTTTTGATGTGTTCTTAGGTTTGGTTTGAAAGAATATTATTAACTATTTTTGCATCAATATTCATAAGTGAATGTGGTCTGAAGTTCTCTTTTTTATTGCATCCTTGCTTGCTTTAGGTATCAGAATAATGACAGCTTCATAGAATGAATTATGTAGTGTTCCTTCTGTTTCTATTTTATGAAATAGTTTCAGGCATATTGGTATTAGGTCTTCTTTGAAGGTCTGGTAGAATTCTTCACTTAAGCTGTATGGACCTGGACCTGGTTTTTTGTTTGTTTGTTTTCTAGTTTTGGTTTTTGTTTTGTTTTGTATTTTTGTTTTTGTTTTGTTTTGTTTTTTTGGTTGGGAGATTTTTAATGACAGGGAATATGGACCTGTTTGAATAGTTTACATGGTCTTGATTTAACTTTGATATATGATATCTTTCTAGAAAACCATCCATTTCATTTAGATTTTCAAGTTTTGTTGAGTATAGATTTTTTTTGTAGTAGGATCTGATGATTTTTTTAAATTTTCTCAGTCTCTCTTCTTATGGCTCCCTTTATATTTCTGATTTTGTTAATTTGGATATTGCTTCTGGGCTTTTTAGTTTGGCTAGGGGTTTATTTATATTGTTGAATCTCACAAAGAAGCAATGTTTGGATTTGTTGATTCTTTGTATCATTCTCTTTGTTTCTATTTGGTTGATTTAAGGCCTACATTTGACTATTTCCTGCTTTCTTCTCCTCTTTGGTGTATTTGCTTCTTTTTGTTCTAGAGCTCTCAGGTATGCTGTTAAGTTGCTAGTGTACGTTCTTTCCAATTTTTTAACCAGGGCACTTATTGCTTTGAATTTTCTTCTTAGCACTGTTATCACTGTATGCTGTAAGTTTGTGTCATCATTTTCATTGAATTCCAGCAAGTTTGTCATTTCTTTATTTCTTCCCTGACTAAGTTATTGAGTGGAAAGTTGTTCAATTTCCATGTATTTGTGAGCTGTCTGGTTTTTGTTTGTTTGTTTGCTTGCTTGCTTGCTTGTTTCTTTATTTTGTTTTTGAAGACCAGCCTTATGTCCTGGTGATCTGCTAGGATGCATAGAATTATTTCAATCTGTTTGTATCAGTTGAGGCTTGTTTTGTGCCTAATCGTATGGTCAGTTTTAAAAATGGCACCATGAGATGCTGAGAAGAAGGTATATTCTTTTGTTTCAGGGTGAAATGTTCTGTAGATAGCTGTTAAATCCATTTGGTTCATAACCTCTATTAGTTTCACTGTGCGAGTGTTTAGTTTCTGTTTCAATGGCCTACCCATTAATGAGAGTGGAGTATTGAAGTCTCCCATTATTATTGTGTGGGGTTCAATTTGAGTTTTATGCTTTAATAAAGTTTCTTTTATGAATGTGGGTGCCCTTGCATTTGGGGCATAGATATCCAGACTTGAGACTTTCTCTTGGTAGATTTTTCCTTCATTTAAAATATAATCTTTTCCAAAAGTGATGACTTTTGTACTTTCTCATCTACTTGACAACTTTGTTTGAAAGTCTATTTATTGGAAATTACGATGGCAACTCCAGATCATTTCTTGGGACCATTTGCTTGGAAAACCTTTTTCTAGCCGTTTATTGAGGTAGTGCCTGTCTTTGTTTATCAGGTGTGTTTTTGTATGGAGCAAAATGCAGATCCTGTGTGCATATCCAGTCTGTTAGCTTATGGTTTTTATACGGGTGTTGAGTTCATTAATATTGAAAGTATTAAACACAGATGACTGTTGGTGTTACATTTGTTTTTATATGTGCACGTGGTTCTCTCCTTTTGGCTTTGTTGTGAGATTATTAATGTTTTGTCTTTTCTTTGGTGTACCCTCTTTGTCTTGGATTTTTCCTTCTAGAATCCTCTGTAGGGATGGATTGGTATATAGATACTGTTTGAATTTGGTTTGGATCAGGAATATTTTGGCTTGTTTATCTATGGTAATTGGGAGTTTTGTTGGGTACAGTAGCCTAGTCAACATTTATGTTTCTCTTAGGGTTTTATGATATCAGGCCAGGATCTTCTGGCTTTTAGTGTCTCTGGTGAGAAGTCTGATGAAATTCTGGTAAGTCTGCCTTTATAGGTTACATGACCCTTTTCCCTTGCAGCTATTCTTTCTTTGTTCTGTACATTTTGTGTTTTGATTATTACCTGATGAGAGGATTTTCTTTCTTGTACCCATTTACTTGGTGTTCTATAGGTTTGTTGTACCTATATGGCTATCTCTTTCTTTACATTGGAGAAATTTTCTTCTATGATTTTGATGAAGGCGTTTCCAGGTCCTTTGAACTGGGGATCTCTGTTCCCCTCTATTCCAATTATTCTGAAATTTGGCCTTTTATCATGTCCTACATTTCCTAGATGTTTTGGGCTAGGAGTTTTCATGTTTCAAGTTTTCTTTGACATTTGTGATAATCTCTTCTAAAATTCTTCTACACCTGAGGTTCTCTCTTTTAAGTCTTGTATTCTGTTGGGGATGATTACATCTATAATTCCTGACCTGTTTCCTATGTTTTCTATTTCCAGGGTTGTTTCTATTCTTATTTTCTTTATTGTTTCTACTTCCACTTATCTCTTGGACCATTTATACAATTCCTTCACCTGTTTGTCTTTTTCTGTATTTCTTTAAGTGATTTATTTGTTTTTCCTTTAGGACTTCTATCTGTTTCCCAGTGTTTTCCTGTATTTCTTTCAGTGAATTATTTATATTCTCCTTACGGGACTCTATTATCTTCATGACATAGGACTTTAGGTCAGCTTCCAGATTTTTTAGGTGTGCTGGTATATTCGGGGCTTGATGTGGTGGGAGAACTGGGTTTTGATGACTTTTAATTGGAATAAAACTCAGAGTAGGTGAAACTATTACTATTTTTGATTAACATTTTTCAAAATTATATTACACATCCATTATAAATTTTATATGCATATATATTAAATTCAATGGAAATGAGTATATTTAAAATAAATACTATTGTGAATTCAATTATAGTGTATATTGTCAGAATCCATCATGTACAACCATACCTGCAAGCCTACATATCATACTTTCTGGACTTCCATATATGAACTACTTGATTTCATTTTGAATATCAATAAGATCCTGATATTGTAGTGTGTTCTTTGGTAATTTATAGTTGAACTGAAATAAAAATACTTTAATAAATAATACCGCAATACTTCAGAATCAAAAATAATTTCAGTATCTGCATCAAACATTTTTCTTCATATATGTTTTCAGCATTTCTTTTAAAAAATATAAACTTCTAAGAATATGAAAATAGAATAGTATTATAAAGCAAAAAGAATGAATGAGAAGTAGAAGATTAAATGGCAAGGATTATTAGAGAAAAGTCTAGTGGAAGCAATATGGATGTGGTGGCTTGTATAAAATTTCTCTCTTACGACCATAGGAAGTGTCAGTGTTAGGAGGTGTAACCTTGTTGGAATAGGTTTGACCTTGTTGTAGGACATATGTCATTGTGTAGGCAGGCTTTGAGAGCTCCTAATACTCAGGCTACACTGAGTGAGATCTAGACCTTCCTGCTGCCTGGGAGGTGCCATGCTTCCCACCATGATGTTAATGGCCTAAACTTCTGAATGTGTAAGCCAACCTCAATTAAAGGTTATCCATTATAAAGTTGCCTTGTCAACACAATGGAACAGTAAGACAAAAATTAGCACCCACAGTGTGGTATTGCTTTGATAGCCCTCTCCATGATTTTGTTTGGAAGAATGTGGATTTTGGTACTTTGAATTCAAAGAGCAGTGGAATGCTGTAAGTAGGGCTTAATGGGGTATCCTGGTGGGAATATGAAAGCCATTAGTACTGAGAGTGATTTGAATTCTGGGGACCTGGCTCAAGAGGTTTCAGAAAAGAGGAATTTTAGTATGCCTGTAGAGCATTCATTCTTATGATATTTTGATGAAGAATGTGGCTGCTTTTTGGCCTTTTCAGTGGAGCCTGTCTGAAGCTAACAAAAAGATTCAGATTGGTTACATTGAGGAAGGAGGTTTCAAAGTATGGTAGCTGGACTTTTCCCTCTGGTTGACACTTCTGAAGAGTTTTTTGATTAGATGTAGCAAACTGACATGGTGCTAGAGAAGGAGACAAACAATAGACATCTTGATCAGAAATCAAGCAGAAAGAGTTTGTCTTCTATAGGTAACCAGGAGGAGGGTCTGAATCCTCCCGCTTCTGTTCCCTGATCCTCCCTGTAACCTCCACCAAAGTCAGTGTGGTGGTTTGAATAAAAATGGTTCACATATGCCCAAAAGGGGTGTTACTATCACCAGGTGAGGCCTTGTCATAGGTGTGTCACTGGGTAGTGAAGATCCAGTCACTTAACCTTAGTGGCTCACTATCTTTTCCTGCTGCCTAAAGATCCAGAAATAGACAACACTCAGCTATCTCTTTACCGTGTTCCTGCATGCAGCTGTATTTCCTGCTATGATGATAATGGACTGAACCTCTGAAACTATAAGCCAGACCAAATTAAATATTGTCTTTTATAAAAGTTACATTGATCATGGTGTCTCTTGCCAGTAATGAAATCCTAACTAGCATAAAGTCTAAGCTGCCATCAATTAAATGTTTTCATTTATAATAATAGCAGGGGTCATGGCACCTTTTCATGGCAATAAAACTACGACACTGGAGACTGATAATTAACCCTAATGTCCTTTTGAAAAGCCACATTGAAACATATCATTGTAGTTGTGGGTTTCAGGAATAGTCACACAAACCATACAAACACCTATCTCAGTTATGCAAGAATAGTTTATTGAATACACATCCCAAGATTGATCGATCAGGATCACAAAAAGAACTTAGGAGCCTGATTTTTTGGTATATTTCTGTTCTTAGGGCAGGCATTTTATAGGAAAATCCAGGTACAAGGTTTAAAAGGCAGGCAGGGAAGTGGTGCAACACTTTTGACTAACTAGTATTATCATCTATACTTTAAGGTGCTAAGAGAAGCAAGAAGAGTGGTAGATGGGGAATGAACAGCAGAAGTTCACAGCACTGAGTTAACAGAGAATAAATAATACAACCATAACTTTTTGGCTTGTTAGTAGCATTCTTCAGTGTCAGCTGTGGATAATTCTGGGAAGTAGAATCTGAGAACCTGAACTAAGTTTCACCTTAAGAGCAAAACCAAGAATGAATACAAAATAACCAGTTATGTTTGAAAGGAGGAAACTTCAACAGTAGAAATTTCCTAAAATAGGTAAGTATATAAATGGAAATTAAATGGAGTCACCAAATAACAGGAAAAATGATGTCACAACTAGTGATCATACAATACATGTAGAGAAATTATTAATCCAGCAACATGGCTACTCTGATGAAGAATCACATCCAAAACGTAGGCCTGTGTGATCCTGATGAAATGCATACATACCCTTAGTATTCATCTTCAAACCTTCTTTCTGAAATACAGTCATGTCCTTAGAACACACCTTTAATTCTAAACAATGATATCTAATTGTTGGGCAGACAAAGTGAGAAATCAAAGAAACATTTGACAGAATGTGTCAGAGGTAAGGTATGCCCAACTCTTGGGATAACAGACAAGTAACAGGAGATACTCAAGAGCAGTGTAGGGAAAGGATAGGGGAGTTCAGTTAGAGTACAATGCAATTCAGGTGAATGCAGTTGACATTTCATGAAGTTCCATTCCATTTTGTTCTGTTCATGCATTCCATTCTGTTCTGTTAGTGTAGTTAATGCAGTCAATGCAATTCAGTTCATTAAGTTCATAGGTAGTTTTTCCAAGTATACCAATTCTTTCAGAACCTGAAAGAAGCCAATTTGAACCAGTCACTGGAAACCCTGTTAGCTATAATAGTGACCTGCCCAAAAGACTTTACCACCTGTGACATGGGTTTGATAGATGACAACCAGCAATCTAGGAAGAGTTGGGGATGGAAATAAATGTGACAAAGATATAATGCCTGGAGTTTCCCCAGCTAGTTTTTATGTGAACTTGACTTAAAAAATGGACTCCAGAAAATCAGAATGTAGTGAGGAATTCAAAGAATTTTCTTCACAATGAGATCGTCCTTGTCCTTTGCCTTACAGAAGCTTTGCAGTTTTATGAGTTAGAGACTCCTCCCCACTTATTTTTCTATTAGTTTGAGTGCATCTGGTTTGATGTGGAGGTCCATGATCCACTTGGACTTAAGTTTTGTACAGGGTGATAAGAAGGGATCAATTTGCATTCTTCTACATGCAGACATCCAATTGAACCAGCACCATTTGTTGAAAATGCTATCTTTCTTCCATTGGATAGTTTTAGCTCCTTTGTCAAAGTTCAAGTGACCATAGGTGTGTGGGTTCATTTCCGGGTCTTCTGTTCTACTGATCTATCTGCCTGTCTCTGTACCAATACCATGCAGTTTTTATAACTATTGCTCTGTAATACTGCTTGAGGTCAGGGATGGTGATTCCCCCATAAGTTCTTTTATTGTTGAGTACAGTTTTCACTCTCCTGGGTTTTTAATATTCCAAATGAATTTGCAAATTGCTCTTTCTATCTCTATAAAGAATTGAGTAGGAATTATGATGGGGATTGCATTGAATCTGTAGATTACTTTCGGCAAAATGGTCATTTTTACTATATTAATCCTGCCAATCCATGAGCATGGGAGATCTTTCCATCTTCTGAGATCTTCTTCAATTTCTTTCTTCAGATACTTGAAATTCTCGTCATACAGATCTTTTGCTTGCTTGGTTAAAGTCGCAGCAAGATATTTTATATTACTTGGGACTATTGTGAAGGAAGTTATTTCCCTAATTTCTTTCTCAGCCAGTTTATTCTTTGAGTAGAGCAAGGCTACTGATTTGTTTGAGTTAAATTTACACCCAAATGTCTGTAGCCACCCAGCCTACTTATGCCTTTCTTTGCTTGAGGTAAGGGTTTTGCACTTCATGGGCCTTTTTTTCCAAGTAGCATACATGGGGGTTACCACCAACCAAGAATACTGTAGACTTTCTGGTAGTTTGCTTCTACATAAGAATGAGGTTCACTCTATTGTTAGTTAGAGACTTCAGGAAATTGAAACTTATTGTAGGTAAAACGTTTTTGGGAAATCAAAACTTATGACATTGGTTTCTGATATGACATATGTTTATTGTTACCCTGACTACCAGTTCAGGTTGTGTGATTTTTCTGCTTATAATCAAGTGCTTTTTGCTTGATTAAATGAGACTTGATCAGAATACTGTCTTGTCTCCATTTCTCACGCCTCTTTGTCCCATCCATCCCACTCCCCTCTCTAGGGTCTCCATTGATGTTCCCACAGGCCAGGACACCCCAACACTTTGCTGAAGTTGTTTATTAGGTTAAGTAGTTCTCTGGTCGAACATTTTGTGTCACTTAAGTATACTATCATATCATCTGCAAATAGTGATATTTGATTTCTTCTCTTCCAATTTGTATCCCTTTGACCTCCTTTTGTTGTGTAATTGCTCTGTCTAGGACTTCGAATACTATACTGAAGAAGTAGGGAGAGAGTGGGCAGCCTTGTCTAGTCCCTGATTTTAGTGGGATTGCTTCAAGTTTATCTCCATTTAGTTTGACGTTAGCTACTGATTTGCTGTATATTGCCTTTTCTATGCTTAGATATGGGCCTTGGATTGGGAAAAGATCTTTACCAATCCTATATTTGATAGAGGGCAAATATCCAAAATATACAAAGAACACAAGAAGTTAGACTCCAGAGAACCAAATAACCCTATTAAAAATGGGGTACAGAGCTAAACAAAAGATCATCAGTTGAGGAATTTCGAATTGCTGAAAAGTACCTAAAAATATTCAAAATCCTTAGTCATCAGGGAAATGAAAATCTAAACAACCCTGAGAGTCTATGTCACACCAGTCAAAATGGCTAAGATAAAAAAACTCAGATGAAAGCAGACACTGGGGAGGATATGGAGAAAGAGGAACACTTCCATTTTTGGTGCAAACTGGTACAACTACTCTGGAAATAAGTCTGGAGGTTCCTAAGGAAATTGGACATTCGACTAACTGAGGACGAGTTTTACCTCTCCTGGGCATACACCCAAAAGATGCTCCAACATACAACAAAGACACATGCTCCACTATGCCAGTAGCTGGGAAGATCCCAGATGCCCTTCAACAGAGGAGTGGATACAGAAAATGTGGTACATGTACACAGTGGTGTACTACTCAGCTATCAAAAAAAAATTACTTCATGAAATTCATAGGCAAATGGAATGAACTAGAAAATATCATCCTGAGTGAAGTTACACAATCACAGAAAAACATACCTGGTATGCACTCATTGATAAGTGGATATTAGCCTAAAAGCTTGAATTACCCTAGATGCAATCCACAGTTCACAGGAAGCTCAAGAAAAAGGATGACCAAAATGTGGATGCTTCTACTCCTTCTTAAAATGGGGGACAAAAATTTCTATAGGAGGGGATATGGAGGCAAAGTTTAGAGCAGTGACTGAAGAAACAGCCTTTCAGAGCCTTCCCCACATGTAGCCCATATATCAACAGCCACCAAAACTAAGTAAGTTTGATGAAGCTAAAAAGTGCATGCTGAAAGGGAACGGATATAGATCTCTCCTGAGAGACATATCCAGAGCATGTCAAATACAGTGGTGAATGCTAGCAGCAAACCAATGAACTGAGAAGGACTGAAAGAGCTTAAGGGGCTTGGAACCCCATAAGAACAACAATGCCAACCAACCAGAGCTTTCAGGAACTAAGACACTACCCAAAGACTATACATGGATTGATCCAGGGCTCCAACTACTTACGTAGCAGAGAATAGCCTTGTTGGGTCACCAGTGGAAGGGGAAGCCCTTGGTCCTGCCAAGGGTAGACCTCCACTGCAGGAGACTGTCGGAGGGTCTGGTAAGGGGAGTTGATTTGGATGTGAACACCCATATAGGGGAGAGGGAGGGGATAGGGGGCTTAAGGACAGGAAATGGGTAAAGGAAATAACACTTGAAATGTAAATAAAGAAATATATCTAATAAAAATAATAAAATTTCAAAAAACCAACAAACAGAGGTCAAAGGGATACAAATTGATAAGGAAAAAGTCAAAATATCACTGTTGGTAGATGATATGATAGTATACTTACGTGACCCCACAATTCCACCAGAGAACTTCTAAACTTGATAAGCAACTTAAACAATGTAGCAGCATGTAAAATTAAACAAACAGTAGCTTTTCTCTATTCAAAGGATAAACAGGCAGAGAAAGAAATTAGGGAAACGACCCCTCTCACAATAGTCACAAATAATATAATATACCTCAGTTTGACTCTAACCAAGCAAGTGAAATACCTGCTCTGAAGAAAGAAATCAAAGAAGAAGATCTCAGAAGATGGAAAGATCTCCCACACTCATGTATTGGCAAGATTAATATGGTAAAAGTGGCCATCGCCATCATGCAGAAAGCAATCTACAGATTCAACACACAATCCCATCAAAATTCCAACTCAATTCTTCATAAGTTAGAAAGAGCAATTTACAAATTCAGAAAAACAAAGACACAGGATACTGAAAATTATTTTCAACAATAAAAGAACTTATGGGGGAATCACCATACCTGACCTCAAGCTGTAAAAAGGAAAAAAATAGAAAATAGAAAATAAATAAATAAAAATAAAAAACAAAGAATTTCCTTATTTAATTATAGATTTAGAAGGCCCAAAACCATTGTGAATGGTGCCATTTTTGGGCTGGCAGTCCTGAGTTCTGTAAAAAAGCAGGCTTACCATGCAATAAGGAGAAAGCTAGTAAGTAGCACCTCTCCACAGAATCTCCATCAGCTCCTGCTGTTGGGTTCCTGCTGTATAGGTTTTCCTGCCTTGACTTCCTTTCATTATGAAAACTGCTTTGGAAATATAAACAAAATAAAACCTTTCCTCTACAATTTACTTTTGGTCAGGGTTTTTCATAATCATAATAATAGTATCTTAAATAAGTCAGAACTATAAAAGTATACATTTAAGAAAATGTTTTTAAAATTATGCATCAATAGAAAAGTACTGAAAACTTATAAACTATTTTAAAACATAAAACTAAGTAGGAAATATAGTGAGATTTAAGATTATAAAAATTTACTTAAGTAAAATTACTAGACCTTAATATTCTCCTTTTAAATTTTTGCTATAGATTTTTTTCTAAAAAAGTTTTAATCAAATAAAAGTAACTTTAAAATTGAAATTAGCATAAGTCCAATGACTTAGATAACTATTATCATTGGTAAAATTTTTACATAAAATATATGTATTTCATTTAATATTCATTTAGTAATTTTAAGAGACACATTCAGACGGATGAGTAAGATTAAAGCCTATCAAAGTTTAGAATAGAGGCTGAAGGAACACCCATTCAGAGCCTGCCCCACATGTGGCCCATACATATACAGCCACCAAACTAGTTAAGATGGATGAAGCAAAGAAGTGCAGGCTGACAGGAACCGGATGTAGATCTCTCCTGAGAGACACAGCCAGAATACAGCAAACACATAGGCGAATGCCAGCAGCAAACCACTGAACTGAGAACGGGACATCCGTTGAAAGAATCAGAGAAAGGACTGAAAGAGCTTGAAGGGGCTTGAGACCCCATATGAACAACAATGTCAACCAACCAGATCTTCCAGGGACTTAGCCACTACTATACATAGACTGACCCTGGGCTCCACGTGCATAGGTAGCAATGAATAGCCTAGTAAGGGCACCAGTGGAAGGGGAAGCCCTTGGTCCTGCCAAGACTGAACCTCCAGTGAATGTGATTGTTGAGGGGAGGGCAGTAATGGGGGAGGATGGGGAGGGGAACACCCAGATAGAAGGGGAGAGGGAGAGGGAGGGGGATGTTGGCCTGGAAACAGGGAAAGGGAATAACAATTAATGTAAATAAGAAATACCCAAGTTAAAAAAGATAGAGGAAAAAAAAAGATTAAAGCCTATTATGTACATATTTAGCTAACATTTTTCTTAGCAGCTGTGAGAACTAAGACCATAGGATTAGCTAATATTCATTATTTCCTAAGTAAAAGAAAAAGAGCTTTCCATGTTAGCAATAGTTTTTTATTTATTATAATTTTGTATATTTATTTTTCATTGAATTTTTTCTTTCTAAAATTACAGGGCAATTATGTGATTTATCTCTTTTTTATTCTCTCTCCAAACACCTAAAATGCTCTTCTTCCTGTCTTTCAAATTTATAGACACAATTTTTTTAATTGTTATCAAATCCATAATAAACACATACACACGTGCAAACATGTGCAAACACATGTGTACACACACACACACACACACACAGAGAGAGAGAGAGAGAGAGAGAGAGAGAGAGAGAACTAAATAAAACAGCTCAATCTTTTTTGTTACTTTTATGTGTGTATTCAGGACTTCCTCTTGGATATTAGCTAACTAATTAGTGTGTTCTGCTCTAGGGAAGATTATTTCTTCTGCTTTTAGCATTCCCCACTTGCTGGTAGTTATTTTTGTGGGTTTGCATCCTTGTGGACATTGTTCTGTTCATGTTGGCATATTTATTGCTGTTGTCTGCTTTTTCAACTTAGGATTAAGCAGTTGTGTTAGAAATAAACTATAGGTGTAATTTCTGACCTACTAAGAGACACAGTCTCAGAGCAAACTCCCTTATCCTATGGCTCTTACTGCTTTTCTAACTCCTCTTCAAAGAAGACCTCTTAGCATTAGGTGTAGAAGTCCTTTTCTAGATGTATACATTGGAATTGGGCTCCATATTTCTGCATATACACTATGGGATACTAATCATTCATAGAGAAAGTGAAATCTTGAATTTCCAGATACATGAAAGAAATAGTAAAGATTCTATTGAATAGAGGAACCCAGACACAAAAAAGCAAACATCATATGTTCTCTCTGCACGGAAGCTCCAAGCTTAAGTTTTTCAGATATGAGATTATAACCTGGAGAAACTGTAGTAAACAGGAAGTAAAAAGAGACTATGATCATGGTCAATGGTGGGAGAGTAATTGGAAGAATATCAGGTTTCAAGTGATCTGAACTGTGGACAGGAATTTTAATCCAGTTACATGGCTGTTGCACCATGGAACCATATCCAAAGACTTTCTTGGTGTGGGTGACTTGGCTGGAATGGCACACCTTTAATCCTTCTGGATAGAATAAAGACTCATTTTTAATGCATACATTAGTTTCAAATAATGAAGGTAAAATTTGTAGAAAGAAGCAGCCATGTTTGAAAGTGATGTCTGAAGGAGAGGCAGACAGAATGAGGAATCAGACAAAGATATTGAGTCAGAGATAGGGTATTTCCAACTCTTGGAAGAACAGACAACAAAGAGGAGCTACTTAAGTGTATAACAGAGTGAATCAAGAGTGAAGGACAGTTTAGTGAGTACAGTTCAATTCAATTGAGTTTACTTCAATGAGTTTGGAACAGTTTAGTTGAATGCAGTTGACTCCATTTGAGTTCTTGCAGTTCCATTCAGTTTAGTTCAGTTCTTGCAGTCAGTGTAGTAAGTGCAGTTCCTTTCATGGAAATCAGAAGCAGTTTTCAAAGTTGAACAATTCAGTGAGAAGCTTAGAGAAGCCAATTTGAACCAGTCAGCTTGGAGGGGAATTTGACCCACAACAACTGAGCTATAACACAAGCTAGATTTCAGAAAGAACTTGAAAAGGTAAGCTTATTCAGTACCAAGCTACTGAAATGACAACAAGATCTTTTTGAATAACAGTTACTTTTACATCTGTGTCCAACATGATTATAGAAGAAGGAACCTACCAACACAAAGTATATCTTACAGAAAAGTTTCAGAGGAAAAGAGACATGTGACAGTCATGTGACATAGAAGAAATCCATGCGATATTGTCTCCAGAGATAGCATTGGTTCTTTAAGTTCATCTGGGTAACCAGGGAGAAATACAATTGAGAGACTCCAAAGCAGTGGAAGCGTGGAATCAGAAAAAGGAATGACCCAGGAGCCTCTGAGGCAGCAAATCACAGTAAGCCCAAAGACAATTTTATTTATATAGATAGACTTTGCCTGCATCAAAAATTGGAAACTCAATTTCATCCCTTAAGACTAAATGTAAGAGTATATAGGATAAACAGTTATTTGTAAAAGCCATTGCAGTACTTATTGCAACTGTGACTATAGGGTAAACCATTCCTTATTTCAATTGCAATTACAATTATTTATTATATTTATATATATATATATATGTATATATATATATATATATATCCTCTTCTAAAGGTTTGAACAATAACTGTACATCAAGGAAAATTAGCTCTGATAATAATAAAGACTTAGAGGCAAGAGACAGAGAAAGTAAGAAAACAGGAAATGCTTAATTGTGAACCGATGGTAACTAATGAAATTAAGGATCAAGACAGACAATCCATTGTGGCCATGGTGCCACCTTTTAATGAAATTGAGGAAAGGCAACAACCCTCATTAATTTTCCCAGGTACATAGGAACGAATGCCAGCAAATAATGGAAATTCACAAAATGAACAACTTGAATGGATTCCTGTTAAATTACAAGATCTTCAACATTTTATACAATCATTTATAAAATGCACTTACCCTACGTGAGACAGATACTAAATACCTGGGTTAACCAAAACAACATTATCCACCAAAACAGGAAAGATTTAACAGCAGCTGCATTGGTAGCTGATTTTCAATTATAATGGCTAACATGATAGTGAAAAGAAGTTGCAATTATGAAAAATCATAATAGATCTAAAGGTGTTAATATCATAAAAGATCAATTATTAAGTAACGGTCAGTTTGCTGATTTAAGACAGCAGATGCAACCTAATGACTCTATCATTATAAAATCTAATTTAGTTGCTTTAAGAACCAGAGATAAGGTAGTGGAACAAGTAAAAAGATCTATAACATTTACAAAAACTACACAAAGCACCAGAGAGACTTTTAGTGACTTTTTGTATGGATTAATGTCCATTATGTGCAGGGCAATATCTGATCCAGATGTGAAAGAGGTATTAATTAAAACTTCTGCTTTTAATAATGCAAATGGAGAGTATAAATAGTTCTTAGACATTTAAAAGCTTGATCATCACCCATGAATGGATGGATTAAAATAATTACTGGTCTTTACCCTAATGACTGTGTTCTTTGATAACAATTGCCAATACTACTAGATGACAAAAATGTTCATTGTTTTATGTGGGATATGAGATCATTTGAAAAGGGATTGTCAACAGGGTGTTACTACAGATTTCTCTCAGAGATATCAGTCTTCTGGGATTTGTGGAAGGCATAGTAAGGAGAAGCACTGGACTAATGAAGGCAGGTTAGGAAGATATATCCAAGGTTATCCTTAAGAATACAAAATTCCCTAAGGGGATTAGTTTGTATACAGACAACAAACAAGAGAAGACAGGATTTTCCTGTCAGCAATCCATAGAGCAAAGAGAACAAACTGAACTAGCTATTGGACACATATTTTATTTAATATGCCTTGACCTTTTCTATGTTTAAATTGGTGTGAAGCCTGGTTCCCTGGCACGGAGGTGAGCATGGATAGCATTACCTAAATGTCTAGTTTATGGATAGATTCATAAAGATCTAATTGTACCTTAATAAATAGAAAATGTGAATAAGAATAGCTGAAGGACACTGGATGGTAGAAAAAAATACTGGTTTAGGTAATCCTATATAGTTTAAAGGTGTTTTGGCATAATATTGGAAGTCAATGAAATATGTTACATTTATCTATAGTTCCACAGGTGATGACATACTGTGAGTTCTATCAAAATTGATAAAGATCCAATTCGAATGTGAGAAACTTTTCCATGAAAGGCATGACTCATTTGAAGGAAGAGACACAAAGGGACTAAATCAGAGATGATACAGACATTTTCCCTAATCCTGCATGGAGACAGATCAAAAAAAAAAAAAAAAAAAAAAAAAAAAACTGGCTAAAAAAAATGGGTAGATCATTCATCAGACTGGCGGACTAGAAAACCTTGATGCTGAAATGGACATAAGCTGAAGGGCAAGTGATCAGGACATCTGTCAGGAAGCGTTCTTGTATCAGTGGATCTTCATAAGGACATTCACAATGTTAAATGTAAGGAATTGATATATATATATATATATATATATATATATATATATATATGGCTTTTGGATTAAATAGAAGGATGGATAAGCAGAGTAATTTTAATCCAACAATATGGCTGCTCTGGCAAGAGATTATATCCAAGAACTTCAAGGTCTGTACGATATAGCTGGAATAATACACTATTAATCCCTGTGGCAAGAATGTAGACATGCCCTTAGAACATATGTTTAATCCTAAACAATGAAACAAAAGTTAGTTTCTAGAAGGAAACAACCATGTTTGAAAGTGATGTCTAATGGAGGGTCAGACAAAATCATAAATCGGAGAATAATTTGACATAATGAATCAAAGATAAGATAAACCCATGAGGGCACTTGTAGCTTATATGTCTGGGATATCCAAAATTAAAACAAAGGCTAGAACTTGGATCCTTACCCCTAGGCCCCGTTTCTGAAATGGAGGAGTGTATGGAAAGCTGCAACCAGAAAGGGTGTAAGACAACCCAAAGACTAACAAAATCTATAATATTTCCAGAATGCCTTACAGGCCTAAGCAGGTCTCTGCACATTTAATTAGCAATTTTGTAATATAATTGTATCAACAATATATCTGATACCTTTTCATTAGGAATTATTTTTGTGGTTGCATTTATAAAATAATCCACAATGTCAGCATCAGGATAAAGCTCTTCCCTCCCCTCTTAGATGTTTGTTAAAGATGAGGTTTGTGCCAAAGAAGAGGGTAACTTCCTCCAGGCAGTAATAGCAAGGTTTGAGACAGCCACCTAATTTTTTTGTTGTTGTTGTTATTCTTAATTTTGTCCTAGTGTGCAAAAATGTCCCTGTTCCAGTCAATGCCTGATATGGAGCCTTATTATTTTCTTCTGAGAGGCCAAATCTTTTAAGTTCAGACTCCACTTTAGAGAACCTGACCTAATTTTGAACTCAGGTAAACTAACAAGGTAGTACCTAGCATTAGTTTCCAATTTGTCCAGCAACATAACCTGAACGTAGCACCAGTCTCTAGTCTAATTCCCAACAAGACCAATGTCTCCAGGTTTCAACCCTAACAGCCAATTATGTTAAAGGCCATAGTAGCTTTCCAATTAGATGCTTGCACCTTACCCCCACTTGCTGCTTACTATAAAGCTTTGCTCCATAGATATTTGTGGTTCCTCTACCACCTACACTCTCCTGAGTGACTGCATGAGTTGAAGGAGCCTAAACTAACTTGAATAGAAAGAAAACCTTATTAGAGGTTGCTCAGATCAGCTCCTGTCTGGTTTTTGTGGGGATCACTACACTTTCCTGGTATTACACTTCTTTTTTTAAGGATGATCATTTTGTGACCTCCTCCATTTTCCACAACAAAAAATTGTTCTGAGAGGCAACCTTTTGGTACCTTCTCAAGTCCTGTGGAGCCAACCAATATGTAGTCATATTATCAAGCAAAGATATTACATAAGGAGACATAGCTCTGTATTTTGATGTAGATTACTTAAGTTCCTTCTCAAGTTCTCCTTGTGTTGACTCACTATTGTCTTCATCAGCAGGAAATGTGACTGGAAAACATTGCAACATAGGATCATACCATTGGGGGTGGGAGTAGGAATCGGGCTGCATTTTCTAGGCTTGTGTGAGACTGTTATTCACGGTTTCTTTTCATTCTGACTTTTATTCTCTGAGTAGTAGTCAAGATAGAAGTCCAATCCTCATTATGATATTTAACAACCTCCTCTTCCAAAAAAAAGAAGCATGGCCAGGATTGAGCAGCCCATATTCCAATTCAGTTTCATTTTCAAGAATAGCTTGATTTGCCTGTATTAACTTTGACAGTGGACAGGGAGGGAGTTGATAGTTGTGGTCTTAGTTGTAATCAAATAAGAGCAAGTTGACTGTACTAAAGCCAATTTGACTGTGGCAGAAATAGAATGAAGGAAATCATCAATTGTTTCTGGGTTTTTTTATTTATTGTATTTTATTTTTACTGTTTATTTTATTTATTTACATTTCAACTGTTACCCATCTTCCCTGTTTCCCCTCAAAAAACCTACTATCCCCTCCCCAATTTGTCCTTCCCCTGCCTCTATGACAATGCTCCCTGACCTGCCCACCCACCTCTGCCTCAGCAGCCTAGCATTCCACTCCCCTAGGTCATCCAGCCTCCACAGGAACAAGGGGCTACCCTCCCATTGAAATCAGATAAGGCACGCCTCTGCTACATATACAGCTGGAGCCAGCCCCTTGCCACTTGTACTCTTTGGTTGGTGGTTTATTCCCTGGGAGCTTTGCAGGGTCTGCTTGTTTGATATTGTTTTTCTTCCTATGGTATTGCAAACTTCTTCAGTGATAGTCACAGTCCCTGGTTGAGGGATGGGACCACCCACCCACCTCAAAAATATCAATCCCGAATTCCTCCTTTCCAAAGAAAATGCAGGGACAATGTATGGAGCAGAAACTGAAGGAAAGGCCATCCAGAGACAGCCCCACCTAGAAATCCATCTCATTTGTAGACACCAAACCTAGATACTATTTCTGATGCAAGGAAGAACTTGCTGACAGGCACCTGGTATAACTGTACCCTGAGAGGCTCTGCCAGAGCCTGACCATCAGAATGAGTGTGGGGATTACAATGGAGAAGTTAGGGAAAGGACTGAAGGAATTGTTTCTATTTTTAAGGTTTGCTTAATTATTCCCCAGAAGTAAAGAACATGCTCAGGCATTTCTTCAACTTTGTGTGTCCATACTCACTTGCAAAGTGTGCCTTCCATTTCTGGATTATAGTTCATTCCACTTTAAAAGTTTAAATTATTTTTTGTTCAACAGTGAACACAATCAACAAGCTTAGCTGGGTGAGACCTTGCACTAAGGTTACCACTCCCTGAATCTATTTATCTTCTTCCTTAATATCTTTCTGGTAAAGCTGGTTCATTAATGCAGCTGGTCCTGTTCTTTCATGTACATTAAACCTCTTATGTACCTCATGGTGAATCGTTATATTTTACATAGTTAAGAAATTCTGTAAAGAACAGTTTATATTGTCCTGAACTCATGTTTTCAGAATTCTTTCCCAAAGCCTTACTGCCTTTCCTGACTGTCACAGCCACCATTTTGTGAAAGAAAAACCAGATATATTTCAATTTCTGGAATCCTGCTTTTTTCTGATTATCATGGAGTCATTAACCTTGGCAGGAAGAACATTCCCCAATAACTTTGGGAGAGAGAACATTACCTGATTATGATGGCAGGGAGAATATTCTACAAAGGTGTAGAATAAATTGAAAAATGTACATTATTATATAAACAAGCCTTATGCCTACAGCAACCACCAGCACTCAAGAAGACCCATACTCTGCATCAAGTGTGGGAACCATATCACACTGTCCCTTCTGCCGGAGGTACTGGCAGTGAGAAACTGAGGGAAGTCAGTTTGAATCAATCAGTCTGGAGAGGAGATTTCAGCCATAGCAACATATTTGAACCAGCTAGCCAGTGTTCAGAAAGACCTAGAAAGTGTGACCTTATTTATCAGTAATCCTCTGAGATTACAATTACATCTAGCCAATGAAAGTTATGTTTACAGAACAGGAAAGGATAAAACTGGTGGGAAAATCTAAATAGAGAAGGTGAGGGAAATAAATTAATAATGGAGGATGAAAGTAAAATAACAGTAAGGATGATTAGAAAACATCATAAAGAATCATACTGTTAAATATTTTCCTAATAACAAACAAATATATAAATCTGATATATATATATATATATGTATATGCATACACATATACGCACATATATAACTCATAAATCTGTGCATAAATATCCATACATTTTTTAAGTGATATTTTGTCCTTCAGGTTGTGCCTTCTCACATCAACTAAAAACAAGGTAACTTCCTACAAATTGATCTAGACAATCCCTCTTGTGAAACTCTTTCAAAATTATTCTAGACATGGTAAGCTGACTATTGAAAGTTAACTACCGCAGTTGGATTCTGACCTTGTTGAGGTCTATCAGGTGCAGTCCTAGAGAAAAGTGCCAATAAGTGCGATAATGACAGTGCAAAGTGATAACCTCTAATTGGACAAAGAAAACACTTCTTGGGAAGTTGTCATAGGAAGAAAGAGAATTAAAAATAGCTTATATAAAAGATTTAATTAATACCTAATGAAAAATAGGAATTGTGGTGATGTGAGTTCCAGTAATTTTTAAAGTTTTTAAATAACTGGCTAATAAAAAAATAGAATATATTATGCCTGAAATTCCAGTAATTGCTGGAAATTTGTTTCTCATGGAAGAAGCTGGTAGCAGAAATCTTAGTATGAAAGAAATAAGTAATTCATATAATGAGAACATACATAAATGACTATGAAAGTGTCCTGAGTTTAGACAAATCTTTATTCCAGATTTGCTTTGAAAAAAATTCACTTATATTGCCTCTCCTTGAAAGATGGTTTCAGGAAGATTGATCTTGATGTCATCTTGAGAAAAAAAGCTACTATCGAGATCCATAATAGGGATAATATCCATGAATCTTTTTGGTAAATGTGATAGATAACCAGGCATGATGGGATACAACATTACTTCCATCACTTCAGAGGCAGAGGCACACAGATCTCTGTGAGTTCATGACCAACGTCTTCCACATAGTAAGTTCCAGGTCAGCCAACATTACACAGTTATATAGTGAGAACTTGTCTCAAAAAATGTATGATACATATATAAGGATCAATATTACATGCAGACATTAAAATTCAATAAAATACAATGTTGTGGTACACTAAGGAGAAATATGAGATATAGGAAAAAGAATCAAAACACAGAAGCATTTGCTTACATTATTTGCTTAAGTATTTCAGTGGTTTTGTTATTGCATCTTTACTTGGGTTAGATATTAGCATAGGACTGGCTTCATTGAAGACAATAGAAGTCTTTTTCCTACCTTAAAAGATAGTTTATTTTAATATTGTTTGAAGTTCTTTGAATAATCTGGCAAAATTCCTTGGTGAATCCATCTAGACTAGCAAATATTTTCACTTCTCTCTCATTTTATCTAAAGTTCTCTTTGATGGGTCATGTCTTCAACTAATTCAGCATCCAAGTCATTTAATTCAGTAGTATACTTATCATTTATTGCATATTCTTCAGATATTTATTGGTATCCAAGTTCAGTTTATTGATTCAGTTTATTCCTTTCTCCTTTAAACTTATTAAATTCCTCTATGAAGTCTTCAATAATTCTTTCAGTTCTTGGTTTTGTCATTCTTCTTTTTTATTATCATGGAGAACATTTCTACAGAACTAAAGGGTTTGAGGAACACAGAATATTGTATTTAGTATTATTGTTTTTAATTCTATGATATTACTTGCACATGTGAACTTCTCTCCTTCTTTTCCTGTTGGGCTTGAGTTTATAGCCTGCCTTCAATAGAGTTTGAGCCAGAGCTGTGTAAACTGATACTCTTATAAGTATGAAGAATGTATTGTTTCTGGGCATATTTATAAGATAAGAACTTGATATAAAACCTGAGCATATTTGTTATAGACTTTTATGAAAGCTGTGCCTCTGGGGTCAGTCATACAAATGTAAGATATATATTTCTCCCTTGAGATTTTACAGTTCATCCCATTTCTTTCCTGGTAATATAGTTTCTTTAACTGAGTTATATTAGTGCATGAAACATACATGAGACAGTAAATCTCAGGCCATTGCACTGTGGAAGTTCAACATTTACAATTATTTTTTCAAAGAGGTGGAATAAAGGAATGGATACTCATTCTTCTTACAGAAATTAGTACAGTATATATTTGAGGAAGAACTGATAAATACATAGATGGCTTTAATATATAATATAAAATATGTCATTTCATTAAAAGAAAAATGTATTAAATAATAGAAAAAGGATGCCCATCTTAGAGATACTGTTGTATGAACATGTTCACCAATGTCCAATACATAATAGTCAAAATTTGGAAAAAGTCCTAGAAGACCATCAATGGATTAATGCATAAAGAATTTATGTTCAGGCCTCCATAGATACAAGGATATTGAAATAATCCCATGCATTCTATCAGATCAACAAGGACTATGGCTGATCTTGAATAACAACAAAAACAATAGAAAGCCCACATACTCAAGGAAGATGAACAATGCTCTACAAAATGACAACTGTCATCAGGGAAAATGTAAATCAAAACAACCCTGAGATTCCACCTCACACCAGTCAGAATGGCTAAGATGAAAAATCCAAGTGACAACAGATGCTGGCAAGGATGTGGAGAAAGAGAAACACTCTTCTATTGTTGGTGGGATTGCAAGCCGGTACAACCAGTCTGGAAATCAGTGTTCCTCAGAATATTAGACATTGTACTACTTGAGGACCTAGGTATACCACTGCTCAGCATATGCCCAAGTGATGCTCTAACACACTACAAAGACTCAGGCTCCATTATATTCATAACAACCTTCTCTATAATAGCCAGAAGCTGGAAAGAAACCAGGTGCCCTTCAACAGAGGAATGGATAGAGAAAAAGTGGTACATCTAAACAATGGAGTACTACTGAGCTATCAAAAACAATTACTTCATGAAATTAATAGGCAAATGGATGGAACTAGACAATATCATCCAGCCTGCACCCAAATCCCTTGAAGAAGAGAGAGCAGAACTGCCAGAAATGTGGAAAATCCTGACACCTCAGGAGAGATTGCCACTTCTGCCCAATTTTGCTCTTATTCCTGGCCAAAGAGATAACTGCATAGTCCCTCTGGATACAGGAATATAGGAGCAGTCAGGATCAGGAATCTGATGGTCTCTGCCTGCACTCAGCACTGACCTCAACCAGACCCAAAGCTCCCTGCACTTAAATCCCACGCAGGAAAGAGCTGGACCCTCAGAAGAGCAAACACTATTGAGAACTCACAGGATACAACAACTTTCTGTCCACATTCCTGAGCCAAGAGAAAATCACCTAGTGCCATCTGTACCCTCTAGGCCCAGGGACCTAGAAGCAGGCAGGGGCAGGACCCGTCAGGTTTCTGCCTGCACCAAAAGCTGAAAGCCAGTCGCCAGGATTGCCTGCATACCTGAGAGCAGAATTAAGACGAACTCTTCTGCTCCTAGTGACCCACTTGGGGGCTTCAGGTCACATAAACCCAGGATCAAGTCTCTGTTCCCATATATGGCTGAAAGAAAACAGGTCTATAGGAGTGCTGACACACAGGCCTACAGGAAGGTCAAGCCACTGTCGGAAATAGCAATAAAAGCTTACACCAGAGACATCCTGCTAGTGAGAGGCAAGAACAGGAAACTAAGCAAAAGAAACCAAAGAATACTTGTCCAAGTTCTCCCACTAAAGCAGATACTACATATCCAAACACAGCAGAGAAGCAAGACTTAGATATATAATCACATTTTATGATGATGATGGAGGACTATAAGAAGGACTTAAAGAAATACAGGACAACACAAGCAAACAAGTAGAAGCTCTTAAAAAGAAAACACAAAATACCTTAAAGAATTACAGAAAAACACAGCCAAAAATGTGAAAGAATGGAACAAAACTGTCAGGATTTAAAATGGAAAAGCAAATAATAAAGAAAGCAAAAAGAGAGACAACCCTGAAGATAGAAAATCTAGGGAAGAGATCAGGAGCCATAGATGCAAACATCACCAACAGAGTAAAAGAGATAGAAGAGAGAATCTCAGGGGTAGAAGATACCATAGAAAACATTGACACAACCATCAAACATAATGTAAAATGCGAAAAGCTCCTAGCATAAAACATTCAGGAAACCCAGAACAAAATGAGAAGATGAAACCTAAGGATAATAGGTATAGGATAGAGTGAAGACTCCCAACTAAAGTGCCAATAAATTTCTTCAACAAAATTATAGAAAAAAAGTCCCTAACTTAAAGAAAAAGATGACCATGAACTTAAAAATAGCCTATATCATAGCTCCAAATAGATTGTACCAGAAAAGAAATTCTCCTGTCACACAAGAGTCAAAACACAAAATGGAAAAAAAAGAATATTAAATGTAGTAAGAGGAAAAAGTTAAGAACGTATAAAGGCAGACTTATCAGAATTATACCAGCCTTCTCACCAGAGACTATGAAAGCTAGAAGATCTTGGGAAGATGTCATACAGACCCTAAGAGAACACAAATGCCAGCCCAGGCTACTATAAAACCCTCAATTGTCATAGATGGAGAAACCAAGTTATTCCATGACAAAACCAAATTTACACAATATCTTTCTACAAATCCAGGCCGACAAAGGATAATAGATGGAAAACTCCAACACAAGGAGGGATACTAAACCATAGAAAAAGCAAGAAGGTAATAACCTTTCAAGGAAACAAAAAGAAGAGAGACACACAAATATAATTCTACTTCTAAAACAACAACAAAAAGAACAGGAAGCAAAAATCACTATTCCATAATATCACTTAATATCAGTGGACTCAATTCCCCAATAAAAAGATAGACTAACAGACTGGATGCATAAAGAGGACCCAGCACTTTGCTGTGTAAAGGAAACACACCTCAGATGCAAAGACAGACACTACCTCAGAGTAAAAGCCTGGAAAACAAATTTCCAAGCAAATGGTCTGAAAAAACAAGGTGTACTACCCATTCTAATATTAAAAAAAATCAACTTTGAGCCAAAAGTTATCAAAAAATTAAGGAAGGATACTTCATATTCATCAAAGAAAAATCTACCAAGATGAACTCTCAATCCTAAATATCTATGCTACAATTGCAAGGGCATCTACATTCATAAATGAAACCTTACTAAACACAAAGCACACATTGCCCTTCACACAATAAATGTAGGAGATTTCAACTCCACACTCTCATCAATGGACAGATCATGGAAACAGAAATTAAACAGCAGCATAGAGAAATTACCAGAAGTTATGAACCAAATGGACTTAACAAATATTTGTATAACATTTCATTCTAACATAAAAGGATATACCTTCTTCTCAGCACCTCACGGTATCTTCTCCAAAATTGACCATATAATCAGTCACAAAACAGGCCCTAATAGACACAAGAAGATAGAAATAATCCCATGCATCCTACTAGATCAACATGGACCAAGGGTGGTCATCAAAAACAACAAAAACAACAGAAACCCCACATTTCCTTAGAGGTTGAGCAACGCTCTACTCAATGATAACTTAGTCAAAGAACAGATAAAGAAATTAAAAATTTTTAGAATTTAAAGAAAATGAAAGGACAACATACCCAAACTTATGGGACACAAAGAAAGCAGTGCTAAATTAAAAACTCACAGCTCTGACTGCCTCCAAAAAGAAACAGGAGAGAGCATACATTGACAGCTTGACAGCACACCTAAAAACTCTACAGCAAAAAGAAGCAAAGACACCCAAGAGATGTAAAAGGAGTAAATAATCAATCCCTGGGCTGAAATCAACCATGTAGAAACTAACAGGGCTATACAAAGAATCAACAAAACAAGGAGCTGGTTCTCTGAGAAAAACAACAAGATAGATAAACCCTTAGCCAGACTAATCAGAGGTCACAGAGAGTATACCAAAATTAACAAAATCAGAAATGAAAAGGGAGACATAACAACAGAATCTGAAGAAATTTAAAAAAATCATCAGATCCTAGTATAAAAGCCTATATTCATCAAAACTGGAAAATCTGGAGGAAATAGATAATTTTCTAGACAAATATCAGTTACAAAAGTTAAATCAGGATCAGATAAACCATTTAAATAACCCAGTAACTTCTAAAGATATAGAAGCAGTTATTAAAAGTCTCCCACCCTAAAAGAGTGCAGGACCAGATGGGTTTAGTGCAGAATTCTATCAGACCTTCATAGAAGACCTAGTACCAATACTGTCCAAACTATTCCACAAAATAGAAACAAATAGAGCACTACCAAAAACCACACAAGGAACTTTAAAGAAAGAGAACTTCAGACTAATTTCCCTTATGAATATTGATGCAAAAATACTATAAAAAATTATCACAAATCAAATCCAAGAACACAAAAAAATGATCATACATCATGATCAAGTAGGCTTCATTCCAGGGATGGCTCAATGTATGCAAATCCATCAATGTAATCTACTATGTAAACAAAATCAAAGAAAAACAAAACAAAACAACAACAACAAAAAAACATGTGATCATTTCTCATTTCATTAGATGCTGATAAAACATTTCACAAAATTCAACAACCCTTCATGATAAAAGTAATGGAAAGGTAAGGAATTTAAGTAAGATACCTAAATATAGTGAAAGCAATATATAGCAAGCCAGTAGCTAGCATTAAACTAAATGGAGAGAAATATGAATCAATCCCACTAAAATCGAGGAATGGCTATCCTGTCTCTTCCCACCTAGTCAATAAAGTACTTGAAATCCTAGACATAGCAATCAAACAAAGAAAGGAGGTCAAAGAATACGAATTGGAAAGGAAGCAGAAAAATCAGTATTTCCAGATTGATATGATAATATAGTAATGTGACCACAAAAGTTTCACCAGAGAGATACTAAGCCTGATATGCAACTTCAGCAAAGTGGCTGGGTATAAAATTAAATCAAAGAAATCAGTAGCCTTCCTCTACTCAAAGAATAAACAGGCTGAGAAAGAAATTAGGGAATAACATAAAATACTTCTGTGTGACTCTCAGCAAGCAAGTGAAAGATCTGTATGACAAGAATTTCAAGTCTCTGAAGAAAGAAATTGAAGAAGATCTCAGAAGATGGAAAGATCTCCCATGTCCTTAAATTGGCAGGATTACTATATTAAAAATGGAAAATGTGGTACATCGACACAATGGAATACTACTCAGCTATCAAAAACAATGACTTCATGAAATTCATAGGCAAATGGATGGAACTGGAAAATATCATCCTGAGAGTGGTAACCCAATCACAGAAAAACATACATGGTATGCACTCATTGATAAGTGGATATTAGCCCAAATGCTCAATTACCCTAGATGCACAGAACACATGAAACTCAAGAAGGATGACCAAAATGCGAATGCTTCACTCCTTCTTTATTAAAGGGAACAAGAATACCCTTGGGAGGGAATAGGGAGGCAAATTTAAGAAAATAGGCTGAAGGAACACCCATTCAGAGCCTGCTCTACATGTGACCCATACATATACAGCCACCAAACTAGTTAAGATGGATGAAGCAAAGAAGTGCAGGCTGACAGGACCGGATGTAGATCTCTCCTGAGAGACACAGCCAGAATACAGCAAATACATAGGCGAATGCCAGTAGCAAACCACTGAACTGAGAACGAGACCCCCGTTGAAGGAATCAGAGAAAGGATTGAAAGCGCTTGAAGGGCTTGAGACCCCATATGAACAACAGTGCTAACCAACCAGAGCTTCCAGGGACTAAGCCACTACCCAAGACTGTACATGAACTGACCCTGGGCTCCAACCTCATAGGTAGCAATGAATAGCCTAGTAAGAGCACCAGTGGAAGGGGAAGCCCTTGGTCCTGCTAAGACTGAACCCCCAGTGAACGTGATTGTTGGGGGGAGGGCAGTAATGGGGGGAGGATGGGGAGGGGAACACGTATATAGAATAGGAGGGGGAGGGGTTAGGGGGATGTTGACCTGTAATCCAGGAAAGGAATAACAATTGAAAAAATAAGAAATACCTAAGTTAATAAAAAGATGGAGGAAAAATTAAAAAAAAAATAACTCAATTGACAAAAAAATGGCCATTTTGTGAAAAGCAGTCTACAATTCAATTCAATGCAATCCCATCAAACTTACAACTCAATTCTTCATAAGGTTAGAAAGAGCAATTTGCCAATACATTAGGAATAACAAAAAACCAAGGATAGCAAAAAATATCTTCAACAATAAAAGAACTTCTGGGAGAACCATCATCACTGACCTTAGGCATTACTACAGAGCAGTAGTCATAAAAACTGTATGGTATTGTTACAGAGACAAGCAGGTAGATCAGTGGAATAGAATTGAAGTCCAGAAATGAACCCACACACATATGGTCACTTGATCTTTGACGAAGGAGCTAAAACCATCCAATGGAAAAAGGATAGCATTTTCCACAAATGGTGCTGGTTCAACTGGAGGTCAACATGTAGAAGAATGCAGATCGATCCATGCTTATTGCTCTGTACAAAGCTCAAGTCCAAGTAGATCAAGGAACTCCACATCAAACTATATACACTCAAACTAATAAAAGAAAAAATGGGGAAGAGTCTCAATCACATGGGCACTGGGGAAAATTCCTGAACAAAACACCAATGGCTTATGCTCTAAGATAAGGAATTGACAAATGGGATCTCATAAAACTACAAAGCTTCTGTAAGGCAAAGGACACTGTCATTATGACAAAAGGCCAACCAACAAATTAGGAAAAGATCTTTATTAATCCTACATCTAATAGAGGCCTAATATTCAAAATGTACAAAGAACTCAAGAAGGTAGACTCCAGAGAGTCAAATAAGCATATTAAAAATGGGGTACAGAGCTAAAAGAAGAATTGTTAGGTGAGGAATATTAAATGGCTGAGAAGTACCTAAAGAAATACTCAACATACATAGTCATCAGGGAAATGCAAATCAAAATAACCCTTATACCAGTCAGAATCTAAAATCAAATTCTTAGGTGACAGCAGATGCTGGTGAAGATGTAGAGAAAGAGGAACACTCCTTCATTTTTTATGTGGTGGCAAATTGCTAAAACCAGTCTGGAAATCAGTGTGGAGGTTCCTGAGAAAATTGGACATTGCACTATCTTAGGACTCATCTATACTTCTCCTATGCATATACCCAAAAGATGCACCAACATACAAAAAAGACACGTGCTCCACTATGTTCATAGCAGCCTTATTCATAATAGAAGCTGAAAAGAACCTAGATGTCCTTCCACAGAAGAATGGATACAGAAAATGTATAGTTACAGGATGGAGTATTACTAACATATTAAAAACAATGACTACATGAAATTTTTAGGTAAATGAATGCAACTCGATAATATCCTGAGTGATGTAACCCAGTCACAAAAGAAGACACCCAGTATACCCTCAATGATGAATTGATATTAGCCCAAATGCTTAAAATATTTAAGAAAAAAAATTCACAGACAATATGAAGCCCAAGAAGGAAGACCAAGTTTAGGTGATTCATTCCTTCTTTAATGGAAAACACAATACCTTTTGGAATGAAATACAGGAACAAGAGTAGAGGGGACTGAAGAAAGAGTCATCCACAGACTCCCCCATCCAGGGATACATCCCATACGCAGCCACCAAACCACTATTCCTGATGCTAAGTGGTGCATGCTTACAGGAGCCAGATTTCTGTGTCTCCTAAGACGCTCTGCTAGAGCTCTACTGATACATCTGAGGATAGTTGCAGCTAACCATTGGACTGAACAGGAGACTCCTATGGAGGAGTTATAGAAAAGACTGAAGGAGCTGAAGGGGATTGCAACCCCAAAGGAAGAAAAATATCAACCAACCAGACCCCATCAGACCTCTCAGGGACTAAACCATCAACCAATGAGTACACAGAGAAGGGCCCATAACTACAGTCACATATGTAGCAGAGGATGGTATTGTCTAACATCAATAGGAGGAAAAGCCCTTGATCCTATGAGGGCTTTCTTCCCCAGTGTAGGTTAATGCCATGGTGTTGCGGTTTGAGTGTGTGGGTGGGAGATGGAGCATCCTCATAGAATCAGGGGTGGGGAGGGAGTATGGGAGAGTGGGGGAAACGGGATAGCATTTGATATGTAAAGACATAAAATAGCCAAGAAAAATAAAGTTAAAAAAATCCTTCAGTAACACACACACACACACACAGACAGACAGACAGACACACACACACACACACACACACACACACGCACGCGCGAAAATATCATTCCCTCAAAATGAAAAACAGTGTATTAAATAATTAGCCTTGCAGATCTTCCTGGTTGCTGCCGCAGCGGAGAACTCATAGGCAGCACCCCACAAGCGAACTTGAGCCTCAGGACCACAGGTAAGACCAACTTTTCTGCTGCAAGAGACCTGCCTGGTGAACTCAGGACACACAGAGGCAATATTCCTCTAGGACCGGGCACTTCCTGTGTTTACCAGGAGTCCCAAACCCGTGGAAGCCGGCCCGCAGCAGCTCTCTGCTCCCAAACCCCGTGGGAGAGACCTCACCGCCTGGTCAGGTGGGCACTCCTGAGGCTGCAGAGCAGAAGAGACCACCAACACTGCCCACCCCTGCCCACAATCCTGGCCCAAGAGGAAACTGTATAAGGCCTCTGGGTTCCCATAGAGGAGGGCCCAAGAGCAGCAGGACTGCTGCGTCTGAGACACCGCCAGAACCTGAAGGGATCTACCAGATAAACAGTTCTCTACACCCAAATCCCGTGGGAGGGAGAGCTAAACCTTCAGAGAGGCAGACACGCCTGGGAAACCAGAAGAGACTGCACTCTGCACACATCTCTGACGCCAGAGGAAAACACCAAATGCCATCTCGAACCCTGCTGAACGGAAGCTACTGGAAAGGGTGGCGCAGATCTTCCTGGTTGCTGCCACCGCAGTGAGCTCATAACCAACACCCCACAAGCAAACTTGAGCCTCAGAACCACAGGTAAGACCAACTTTTCTGCTTCAAGTGACCTGCCTGGTGAACCAAGACACAGGCCCACAGGAACAGCTGAAGACCTGTAGAGAGGAAAACTACATGCCCTGAAAGCAGAACACTCTGTCCCCATAACTGGCTGAAAGAAAACAGGAAAACAGGTCTACAGCACTCCTGACACACAGGCTTATAGGACAGTCTAGCCACTGTCAGAAATAGCAGAACAAAGTAACACTAGAGATAATCTGATGGCAGAGGCAAGCGAGGAACCCAAGCAACAGAAACCAAGACTACATGGCATCATCGAGCCCAATTCTCCCACCAAAGCAAACACGGAATATCCAAACACACCAGAAAAGCAAGATCTAGTTTCAAAATCATATTTGATCATGATGCTGAGGACTTCAAGAAAGACATGAAGAACTCCCTTAGAGAACAAGTAGAAACAGAGAGGAATCAAAAAATCCCTGAAAAGAATTCCAGGAAAACATAAATAAACAAGTAGAAGCCCATAGAGAGGAGTCAAAAAATCCCTGAAAGAATTCCAGGAAAACACAATCAAACAGTTGAAGGAATTAAAATGGAAATAGAAGCAATCAAGAAAGAACACATGGAAACAACCCTGATATAGAAAACCAAAAGAAGAGACAAGGAGCTGTAGATACAAGCTTCACCAACAGAATACAAGAGATGGAAGAGAGAATCTCAGGAGCAGAAGATTCCATAGAAATCATTGACTCAACTGTCAAAGATAATGTAAAGCAGAAAAAGCTACTGGTCCAAAAACATACAGGAAATCCAGGACACAATGAGAAGATCAAACCTAAGGATAATAGGTATAGAAGAGAGTGAAGACTCCCAACTTAAGGAGCCAGTAAATATATTCAACAAAATTATAGAAGAAAACTTCCCAACCTAAAAAAAAGAGATACCCATAGGCATACAAGAAGCCTACAGAACTCCAAATAGATTGGACCAGAAAAGAAACACCTCCCGTCACATAATAGTCAAAACACCAAACGCACAAAATAAAGAAAGAATATTAAAAGCAGTAAGGGAAAAAGGTCAAGTAACATATAAAGGCAGACCTATCAGAATCACACCAGACTTTTCGCCAGAAACTATGAAGGCCAGAAGATCCTGGACTGATGTCATACAGACCCTAAGAGAACACAAATGCCAGCCCAGGTTACTGTATCCTGCAAAACTCTCAATTAACATAGATGGAGAAACCAAGATATTCCATGACAAAACCAAATTTACACAATATCTTTTTCACAAATCCAGCACTACAAAAGGATAATAAATGGTAAAGCCCAACATAAGGAGGCAAGCTATACCCTAGAAGAAGCAAGAAACTAATCGTCTTGGCAACAAAAAACAAAGAGAAGAAAAGCACACAAACATAACCTCACATCCAAATATGAATATAACAGGAAGCAATAATCACTATTCCTTAATATCTCTCAACATCAATGGCCTCAACTCCCCAATAAAAAGACATAGATTAACAAACTGATACGCAACGAGGACCCTGCATTCTGCTGCCTACAGGAAACACACCCCAGAGACAAAGACAGAACCAACCTCAGAGTGAAAGGCTGGAAAACGACTTTCCAAGCAAATGGTCAGAAGAAGCAAGCTGGAGTAGCCATTCTAATACCAGAAAAAATCAATTTTCAACTAAAAAGTCATCAAAAAGATAAGGAAGGACACTTTATATTCATCAAAGGAAAAATCCACCAAGATGAACTCTCAATCCTAAATATCTATGCCCCAAATACAAGGGCACCTACATACGTAAAAGAAACCTTACTAAAGCTCAAAACACACATTGCACCTCACACAATAATAGTAGGAGATTTCAACACCCCACTCTCATCAATGGACAGATCATGGAAACAGAAATTAAACAGAGACGTAGACAGACTAAGAGAAGTCATGAGCCAAATGGACTTAACGGATATTTATAGAACATTCTACCCTAATGCAAAAGGATATACCTTCTTCTCAGCTCCTCATGGTACTTTCTCCAAAATTGACCATATAATTGGTCAAAAAACGGGCCTCAACAGGTACAGGAAGATAGAAATAATCTCATTCGTGCTATGTGACCACCCCGGCCCAAAGCTGGTCTTCAATAACAATAAGGGAAGAATGCCCACATATATACGTGGAAATTGAACAATGCTCTACCAATGATAACCTGGTCAAGGAAGAAATAAAGAAAGAAATTAAAACTTTTAGAATTTAATGAAAATGAAGGTACAACATACCCAAACTTATGGGACACAATGAAAGCTGTGCTAAGAGGAAAACTCATAGCGCTGAGTGCCTGCAGAAAGAAACAGGAAAGAGCATATGTCAGCAGCTTGACAGCACACCTAAAAGCTCTAGAACAAAAAGAAGCAAATACACCCAGGAGGAGTAGAAGGCAGGAAATAATCAAACTCAGAGCTGAAATCAACCAAGTAGAAACAAAAAGGACCATAGAAAGAATCAACAGAACCAAAAGTTGGTTCTTTGAGAAAATCAACAAGATAGATAAACCCTTAGCCAGATTAACGAGAGGACACAGAGAGTGTGTCCAAATTAACAAAATCAGAAATGAAAAGGGAGACATAACTACAGATTCAGAGGAAATTCAAAAAATCATCAGATCTTACTATAAAAGCCTATATTCAACAAAACTTGAAAATCTGCAGAAAATGGACAATTTCCTAGACAGATACCAGGTACCAAGTTAAATCAGGAACAGATAAACCAGTTAAACAACCCCATAACTCCTAAGGAAATAGAAGCAGTCATTAAAGGTCTCCCAACCAAAAGAGCCCAGGTCCAGACGGGTTTAGTGCAGAATTTATCAGACCTTCATAGAAGACCTCATACCAATATTATCCAAACTATTCCACAAAATTGAAACAGATGGAGCACTACCAATTCCTTCTATGAAGCCACAATTACTTTATACCTAAACCACACAAAGACCCAACAAAGAAAGAGAACTTCAGACCAATTTCCCTTATGAATATCGATGCAAAAATACTCAATAAAAATTCTGGCAAACCAATCCAAGAGCACATCAAAAATCAATCATCCACCATGATCAAGTAGGCTTCATCCCAGGCATGCAGGGATGGTTTAATATAATGGAAAACCATCAACGTGATCCATTATATAAACAAACTGAAAGAACAAAACCACATGATCATTTCATTAGATGCTGAGAAAGCATTTGACAAAATTCAACACCCCTTCATGATAAAAAGTCCTGAAAGAATAGGAATTCAAGGCCCATACCTAAACATAGTAAAAGCTATATACAGCAAACCAGTTGCTAACATTAAACTAAATGGAGAGAAACTTGAAGCAATCCCACCAAAATCAGGGACTAGACAAGGCTGCCCACTCTCCCTACTTATTCAATATAGTTCTTGAAGTTCTAGCCAGAGCAATCAGACAACAAAAGGAGGTCAAGGATACAGATCGAAAAGAAGAAGTCAAAATATCACTATTTGCAGATGATATGATAGTATATTTAAGTGATCCCAAAAGTTCCACCAGAGAACTACTAAAGCTGATAAACAACTTCAGCAAAGTGGCTGGGTATAAAATTAACTCAAATAAATCAGTAGCCTTCCTCTACACAAAAGAGAAACAAGCCGAGAAAGAAATTAGGGAAACGACACCTTCATAATAGACCCAAATAATATAAAGTACCTCAGTGTGACTTTTAACCAAGCAAGTAAAAGATTTGTACAATAAGAACTTCAAGACTCTGAAGAAAGAAATTGAAGAAGACCTCAGAAGATGGAAAGATCTCCCATGCTCATGGATTGGCAGGATTAATATAGTAAAAATGGCCATTTTACCAAAAAGCATCTACAGATTCAATGCAATCCCCATCAAAATACCAATCCAATTCTTCAAAGAGTTAGACAGAACAATTTGCAAATTCATCTGAATAAAAAAACCCAGGATAGCTAAAACTATCCTCAACAATAAAAGGACTTCAGGGGAATCACTATCCCTGAACTCAAGCAGTATTACAGAGCAATAGTGATAAAAACTGCATGGTATTGGTACAGAGACAGACAGATAGACCAATGGAACAGAATTGAAGACCCAGAAATGAACCCACACACCTATGGGCACTTGATTTTTGACAAAGGAGCCAAAACCATCCAATGGAAAAAAAGATAGCATTTTCAGCAAATGGTGCTGGTTCAACTGGAGGTCAACATGTAGAAGAATGCAGATCGATCCATGCTTATCACCCTGTACAAAGCTTAAGTCCAAGTGGATCAAGGACCTCCACATCAAACCAGACACACTCAAACTAATAGAAGAAAAACTAGGGAAGCATCTGAACACATGGGCACTGGAAAAATTTCCTGAACAAAACACCAATGGCTTATGCTCTAAGATCAAGAATCGACAAATGGGATCTCATAAAACTGCAAAGCTTCTGTAAGGCAAAGGACACTGTGGTTAGGACAAACGGCAACCAACAGATTGGGAAAAGATCTTTACCAATCCTACAACAGATAGAGGCCTTATATCCAAAATATACAAAGAACTCAAGAAGTTAGACCACAGGGAGACAAATAACCCTATTAAAAAAATGTTGTTCAGAGCTAAACAAAGAATTCACAGCTGAGGAATGCCGAATGGCTGAGAAACACCTAAAGAAATGTTCAACATTTTTAGTCAAAAGGGAAATGCAAATCAAAAACAACCCTGAGATTTCACCTCACACCAGTGAGAATGGCTAAGATCAAAAACTCAGGTGACAGCAGATGCTGGCGAGGATGTGGAGAAAGAGGAACACTCTCCATTGTTGGTGGGATTGCAGACTGGTACAACCATTCTGGAAATCAGTCTGGAGGTTCCTCAGAAAATTGGACATTGAACTGCCTGAGGATCCAGCTATACCTCTCTTGGGCATATACCCAAAAGATGCCCCAACATATAAAAAAAGACACGTGCTCCACTATGTTCATCGCAGCCTTATTTATAATAGCCAGAAGCTGGAAAGAACCCAGATGCCCTTCAACAGAGGAATGGATACAGAAAATGTGGTACATCTACACAATGGAATATTACTCAGCTATCAAAAAACAATGACTTTATGAAATTCAGAGGCAAATGGTTGAACTGAAAATATCATCCTGAGTGAGCTAACCCAATCACAGAAAACACATGGTATGCACTCATTGATAAGTGGCTATTAGCCCAAATGCTTGAATTACCCTAGATGCCTAGAACAAATGAAACTCAAGACGGATGATCAAATGTGAATGCTTCACCCTTCTTTAAAAAGGGGGAACAAGAATACCCTTGGCAGGGAAGAGAGAGGCAAAGATTAAAACAGAGACTGAAGGAACACCCATTCAGAGCCTGCCCCACATGTGGCCCATACATATACAGCCACCCAATTAGACAAGATGGATGAAGCAAAGAAGTGCAGGCCGACAGGAGCCGGATGTAGATCGCTCCTGAGAGACACAGCCAGAATACAGCAAATACAGAGGCGCCAGCAGCAAAAACCACTGAACTGAGAATAGGACCCAAGCCACTACCTAAAGACTATACATGGACTGACCCTGGACTCTGACCTCATAGGTAGCAATGAATATCCTAGAAAGAGCACCAGTGGAAGGGGAAGCCCTGGGTCCTGTTAAGACTGAACCCCAGTGAACTAGACTGTTGGGGGAGGCGGCAATGGGGGAGGGTGGGAGGGGAACACCCAAGGAAGGGGAGGGGGAGGGGATGTTTGCCCGGAAACCGGGAAAGGGAATAACACTTGGAATGTATATAAGAAATACCAAAGAAAATAACCAGAGAGAGGAAACCACCCCTCCAAACAAACAAACAAACAAACAAACAAACAAAAACAAAAAATGCTCTGTATTCACTTCACTTACATATGGATGTTAGTTGTTAAGGAGGAAGAAATAGAAAAGACAGTTATGGCTATATGAGTTGGGGGCACTGTCATGGGAACATCAAGTAAAGGGCTAAAGGCAAAAAGGAAGAGAAACCATAAAAGACAATTTACACTAAGGAATAAGATACATTTAATAGAGTTTTTGATCAATCAGTACCATTGAACCCTCTAAACACCCAGGTTATTCCAACGTTCTTTGTTGCTCTCCACATAGGTAAGGCCTTATTGTTGAAGACAGCCCTGAATAACTCACTGAACCTGTAGAATGCTGCGTACCTTCAGTCTTCAGCCCTGATGACTATGTTGCAGGGTACTGGAAAATATTCGGCACACTACCAGAGTAGAAAGGTATACACCAGTGCAGCTACAAAACCTCTGATCTTCAATGGTGACCTGCTTGCTGAATAAGCTCTTGCAACAGAGGCACAAAAGTTATGGGAGTAATAAGTTACTACCTGGTTGAATTGAAAGGTTATTCCAGGAGATAGAAGTCATGTTCTTCACAGCTCAAGTGACCATGAAGGTGAGATATAGGTCAGAGACCTGGGGTAAAATTAAATACTACTATTATGCTAAAGGAACATAACAATAAAGTGACTCATAACAACATACTATTATCCTCACAGATTAATCTCTTGCTGAATAAACATCAGAGAAGCTTACTCCTATGTTAGACTAGAAAAAATAGAGACCCACAACTAAACAAAGTAAAATGAATAAGAAACCTTGAAATAATCAGTCCTAAATGAGATGCCTCTATCACAAATTCCTTCTCCCACAGCTCAGAGAACTCTGTGAAAGAGGAGTCAGAAAGATTGTATGAGCAAATGGTGATAGAATACACCAACAAAAATAGAACTTGAAGACTCACAAAATAACTAATTCACATATGAACTGAGGGAGACTACAGCAGGATTCACAGGACCTGCAAAGGACTAAGCCAGATGATGTCACAATACTGTGAGAGGAAGTAGACATAACCCACTGACTCTAACATAGAAACTATGTCAAACTGATAACCACTCACAATGTGAAAATTAATTTTCTCCAACTGAGTGTACATATACAAACCACACTCAAGGGCAGTCCCCATGTGCAGTAGTAGATGGCCAATACATAATGAACTCGATGATAGTTTTGAATATTTTTGTCTCACTAATGCTTTATCTGGGCATTTTTCTTTTCTTTTTACCATATAGTTATTTTGTTTATATAATAGTGTGTCTTAGTTTGATGTCTTTGGTATTTCTGTGTGAGAGAATATGTGTGCTTATGCAATTATATTATGTGTTTCTTGTGATTTTTCTTTGGATTATTTTTTCTGACTATTTGTTCATATTATTTGATGAATGATTATTTTTATCTTATTTTTATTTTCATTTTCTTTCTTTTTTGTTGTTTGTCTCCTAATAAATAGAGCAAGACAGGATGTGGATTTGAGCGGGTAGTGAGGTGGCAAGTTTTGGGGTAGTTCCATAATCAGAATATATTATATAAAATAAATTTTCAATGCAATGATATTAATACAAAAATAATTAGCTTCATTTTTAAGAAAGCTTACTCCAGACAAAAGACTGAAAATGAAAAATCTGTGGTATTGTGGGGCACTCTGGAAAATTTTAATGTTACTACACTTATTAATATACAAACCTCTTTAAAGTATTAGTGTTCTACCTCAGAAATCTTGCCATTGAAACCAGAGAATCACCTGGGAATTTAACACTATGAACCAGGATTGCAGAAACACATGTCTTGGAAAAGTTCATAGTTTGTATCTTTTTAGTTAAATAAATCTTTCAAATAGATGGAGTTTCATAATTTTAGGGTACAGTAATTTTAGTTATAGTTCTGTTATCCTGGACAAAATGCCAATTAAAAAAAGAAAAAAAGAAAGGTTATTTCTATTGGCAGGAACCATAGTGAGCCATGGAAACACAAAACCTTCTATGACAAAGCAGGTGTGATTCAGTTCTCATATACAGAAATTCAAAAGACAAATCTCAGAGCCTAAAAGGATTATTACAAGTCTTTGAAACCTGATCAAGGAGTTTTGTTTGTGCTTTGCTTCTGTGAACTTTTAAACTACTGTGGGTCCAAAATTGTTCTTCACCTTATATTTTTTTGCCCCTCATTAATCCTAGGACAATTATGAGTTGTTTTCTTCTATCTTTACTAGTATTATGACATTGAACATTACATAATTTTCATAGCATCAGTTGACTATGGTGTCATCTGGAAATATATTTTCATCTGGAATGAAGAGATTTGAAACTCAATGGAACTTCAAGGTTTCAAGGAAAATTGTTTGAGACAATAAAACAGATTATATAAACCTAGCCTGAATTATATTTGAAGTCTAAAAAAGTGCCATGTCTCAGTGACAGCCAGAAAGAAAGAATTTTCACATTTTGCCATTTGTTTCATTTGGTTCTTTAATTGACTAAAGTCTTCTGGAATTGACAATGTACTCTGCCTTACTTTATTTACTCATTGAATTGCTGATCTCATTTAGAAACACATCTGCAGCGGGACTCAGAAATATTTTGACCAAATACATAAGAACCATATGGCATTGTTTTATTGACAATAACATTAACTATTACGAGTAATTTGCATGTACATAGCTTGTCTAATTTCATCAATATATAACTTCGAAAGAAATTTTTCTATAAAATGGTAATTTTTGAAATTTAATCTGAGGTTCTAATTATATCAACCTCATGTGAATTCTATGAAACAATGAAAAGAGCATATAAACAGGCACAGACCACTGTGGACTAGTAGGTAAATGTTTGTTAGAGAAAATTCAGAGAGGATACTGATAATTGAAGCTGTTTAGTAATTGTAAGCTGTGTATTGTAGAAATGCCTCTGGTCTGCCTTTACATAATAGAATATAGAATAATTAAATAGCTTTCAATCCCATGATTGCATTATATTATATGTGACTCTGTATTAGCTCAGGAGAAATAGTCTCTTGCTGTAGTATAGGAATAGGCTGGCATATAGTAACATCTTACTGGTATTTGAACATAAATAAAGATAAAGATATATTTTTAAAAATTGCATTAATCTAAGTAGTAATCTTTCTTTATTCCTTCCTGAAGGTCTGGATTTCCATCTGTTTCCATCTGATATCTTTACCCAGAAAAAAATGATACATTTGTTATAGAGCAGATCATCTAAAGCCATTTATGTTTTATTTTACTTGCCTCAAAATGTCTGTATTTTCTCTTTCTCTTTAGAAAAATAAACTCTATCGATATGTAGTTTCATGCACTGAAATGCACATATTTAAAATCATAAGGACAATAACTGATTTAACATGTCTGGAATTAGAACTGGAAATAGTACCATGAATTTTGAATTTTGATCTTTCCTTGCTTGATCAGTGTGAAATGGTAAAATATTCTCTCTGAATTTTAGGAAGTAGCAGTAAGCCATAGCTTCCAATAATCCACGGATTCAGAGGCTGAGGAGCCAACATTATACTTTGAACTAATGACAATTATTTTTAATATAAATATTCAATAAGTTATATAAAGTGCCCAATGCTTCATTATAAAAATATTTTTATATACTCTTAACTAACTATAGGGTAATGTACAAATTATGAGAATATTTAAGAAAATCTGTACTAAACTATGGAGTTTATTAGGCTATGTCTGTTAAATCCATTCAATGAATTTCAAACATAAGATATTTATAAGATATAAACTAATTGTGAATCAAGAAGCTTCTTTAGTTCAATGGTTTATCATGTAAATGAAAACAGAAACTGTGTTAACATAATTAGGACATATTGTTATGTATCCCAAAACTTTTACAAATACTTTTTTCTAATTAAGCTGAAGATCATTTTGTCAGGTATAGAAGAATTTAAATCCAACAGCATGTCTGCTCTGGCAAGGGATCATATCAAAAGGCCTTCTAGGTCTGAGTGACCTGGCTAGAATATCAGACATTCCTTAATCCCTCTGGTTAGAATACAAAAAACAGACAAACAATAAAAGCAAATTTAATTTATAAAAGGAAGGAGCCATGTTGGAAAGTCCTCTCTAATTGAGGGGTGTACGAAATGAGGAATCAGAGAAAGAATTGGAAAAATATGTCAGAGATTGGAGACACCCAACTCTCAGGAGGACAGAAAATCAGGGGACAGTGAGTAAGTCATGGAAGGGCAGTTTAATGAGTGCAGTTCAGTTGACTTCAGGCAATACAATGGAGTCCAGTTGAGTTCAGTTCAATGTAGTTTGATGCTGTTGAGTTGGTTGCAGTTGTGTTCAGTTGAGTTCTTACAGTTCCATTCAGTTCTATTGAGTTTGTATACTCAGTGCTGTCAGAGCACTTCAGTTTATGGAATTTAGAGACAGTTTTGTCCAAGTAGAAAAATTCAGTAGGAAGTTGAGAGAAGCCAGATTGAACCAATCAGCTTGAAGAGGAATTATAAGCCAGAAGAGCTGAGTTGAACCAGCCAGCCAGAATTCAAAATGTATGAGCTTACAAAGTGTGAGTTTATTTAGCAGTAATCCTCTGAGATAATTATATCTGGCAAATGAAAGTTGTTTTTACATCTAGGAAGTATACTAATCTATTGTCTGTAATGTGTTAACATCATCTATCTTTTTTTATTTTTGTATAAATACAATCTTACAATGATTTTTGTTTATGAAACAGTAGTATGTCTCACACAAACATTCTTTTTATTATGTTGTATTAGTACTTATGTGTTGAGCTCACATATATTATGTCACTAAGGGTTATTTGGATTCTTTACATATTTAATACCTTATGACTTACATCATTTAAGAGTCATTAGAAAGTTAATTGTTAAATATATTTTTAAATTGAAAAAGTACACAGGAATGGAACTTTTGGCTTAATATTTTTAATATAAGTCAATAGTAAATTAGCTATATTGCTTACAAACTATAATGAAGAAAACAAAGCAAGAATATAGTACATAAAAGGGTAAAACCATTTACTTCTTGACTTGTACATGATGGTGTGAGATGGAAATGCATGAAATAGGGTCCCCTTCAAGGGTAAACCCATATGATATAAAGACATTTTACTAATTTCCTAATCACAAAGCTTGAAATATCTCCTGCAAGTAGCTCTTGTGGAAACAGTTATTTAAGTCATCAAATTTGGTATGAATTCAAGATTCAATCTATTATGTAGGTAGATGAGAACCAGGAAAACATTAATTATGCAATTTTATAGGGCATTCAAAATTCAAACTATTATGTAAGTAGATAAGAACCAGGAAAATATTTCCCCCAACTAATTTTGCTAGTTTTCATTCTCCCCAGCATGTGAGTAAGTGAGGCTTATTTCTGGTATACCCATGAAAACATAGAGTATTTTCAATATTAACTCATCTATAATGTACATAGTACCATCTCATTTTCCTTTTAATAAATGTTTTTATAAAATAATAATGTTAAATATTGTTATAAGTAAACTGATAGTATCTAAAAAATATTCTCATTTGGATAAAATTGTATCTTGTAGACTCACAGCTTAATCTTTGGCTCTTTCCAGTTGATAAGGATGTTTGGGAACGTTACAGCACATTTAGACAGTGGTGAGCCTGAATTCTAGGCCTACCTCATGTTCCTACTGCCATGCCTTCACCATTATCATTAACTGTTCTCACTGGAACAGGAAGCAAAAATAACATTTTATTTTCTAAGTTTTCCCCCCTCAGGTATTCTATCCCTTATTCAGAAAAAATGTAATATATGTGTATCTAAATCTTCAAAATGTATAAATCTTATCTTACATAACAAAATTAACTATGGTAAATTTCCTAAGGTACTTAATTTGCATTTTATAATGTTTTTCTTCTTTTTATTTTTGACACATTGTTTTTCTAATTGCTGTAACATGAACAAGATATATATAAAAAACAAAAGGATTATGATATTTTCTGTTTTCAAGTTGTTTTAGATGTTTACTTTGTCCCTAAATCTCTGAAATGTGGGCACTTAATTCAAACCATCCTGTGGCGAATTATACTATGGCTTTTCTAATATAGGAAGCTTGACTGAGAGAACTCTTAAATAAGAACAATTCATCCTGAGTGCTTTTGTGTTTGCCTTGAAAAATGTAATATAGATTGTTTAATTTCTGTCTTTTGATAATTTTTGTCATACTCTCCTTGAGCTATCAGTATTTCTCACACATTTTTCTTTCTGATAGAGTAAATATTCTTATTAAAATTGATAGAAAGCAGTGGTGTCTACCACTGTTCTTTGCATTTATTTTATACTTAAAAAATTGATAGTGTAGAAGAATTTAAAGAGAAATAGACTGATTGCCTCATATTAGACATTTTCAATCACATGTCCATTTTCTGGCAATATAACTTTACATTCAAGTAATTTTCCATTTGGGCAAGCTGTGCTTCCTTGGAAAGACTTCAGGACAATTTAAATATATTAAGAATTCTTTGCACAAATCACAAGTTATAGGTAAAGTTAACTATAATTTTTCTTACATAAGCTCTTCAAGGAAAATGAATATGTAGAAATTACCTCATTATTAATGGTTGATTTGTACTTGTATTATTATGAGAGAAAAATAAATAAATACAAAATATTTAAGAATTGTTATGTTATTGGAATTTTAAATTTGAAGAGAATTAAATCCTTTAGATACATACCTATATGAAAAACAATTGTCAGTAAATAATATATTTTCTGAAAAGGACTGTAAAATGTTCTATTTCATTTATTTTTAATGTCATGTGTGTCATTGTTATTCTTTTATACAATGTTATAAACTATATTTATGCCTAGTGTCTGCAGAGGTCAGAAGCTGGCATTTAATCTCCTCGAACTGGAGGTACACATGGATATGAGTTGCTATGTGGGTGTTGAGAACAAAATCCAGGTTTTTGTCAAAAGCAGAAAGTGGTCTTAACAACTGAGACAATGCTCAAGCCACTTGAAACATTTTAGTTAAAAAAGAAGAAGAATGAGGTTGAAGTTATAACTTAGGAAAATATGAGCAGAGGAGAAATGCTTTATTAACACTAAACAGGTTTTTAAAAATCATTTGGAAACCTACAATTTTATAGTGTATATAGTAATGATACTATTCTATTCAAGATAACATAGTTCATCAAATGAAATGCTTAGTATCATTTGTAGAATATTTTCTTCAAGTTGTAAAATTGGACTCCAAAACTGGCTATTTCTCTTACAGTTGGCTATATATCAAACATTGCTAAAAGAACATATACTTGGAATATAGAACAAGAAGTAATCATAATCGTATTGAGCTGAAAATCCTCCTCCCAACTGAGCAGGTTTTACAGTGGCAAAGGTGCTACATAGACAGCTGAGAGTGGTGAGTCATAAGCAGATGTATCAAGCTGTAAAACCTGTAAGGTACAATAATGATTACCCTGTCAATCTGGGATGTGTGTAATGATACAGATAAACATGAATGACAAGATTTTTCCTATTCATAGATCTAAAATTGTCAAATTCAAAGAAGTAGAATAACAGCATGGTTACCATGGATCATAGTAAAGAAAAACAAAGCAAAACAAAATTCTTCAATGGAAGCATTTTTTCTTTTCATTCATGTAACTTCATTAACTTTTGTAAATCTAAACCACATTATTCTAACTATAATTGACAACACTATTTTATATTAAAAAGTGATTAATGAAACATTAAATATTTCAACACATAAAGGAACAAGTCTTCACCTTGTGAGGCTTTGCTCTCACTGAATATCTTTATATTCAGTACTTTACAAACTTTGTACATGCATAAAACCTCTTTCAACAAATCCTTCCTACCTTTCTCATTACAATTCTTTTTTCTTATTGTACATATGAATTATCTATATGATTTTGATCACTCAAACATCAATGTTTAACCTAATCACATACTATCCATATGCTTATGAAAGAGCAAACTTGGACAAAAAAAGCATTTCTATATATGCTAAACTAAGAAGGATAATTATCCCTCCAAACTTGATTTTATATATATGTTAAGGGAATATGGCACATATAAACATGAGTATATATATATATGCTATCTGACTGACTACTTTTGGGATATCAGGCAGATTAAAAAAGCTAGTGATTAAATCTATAATGCAGATTACAAGGACTTTTAATTTTGGACTAATAAGAAGCAAGTATATATAAAAATGTCAATTAGACAATAACTGTCATAGAATTCAATTCTGTGTAGACATAAACAGGTGCAAAGAAGAAACTAACTAGAAAATACCAAAAGTAATTTACAAGACAAAGAAATACAAGAGTAATGACCAGAATAGAAATGATGGAAAAAGAAATGATTCAGAAATGATTTGAATCTACTTTTATCCAAAAGGCACAACTTATACACATACACTTCTTGCTTATATTTTTGGACAAAGGTTTGGATACTAGCATAAACTTATATTAAGTTTGATTAACTGTATTTTCAGGTGTTTTATTATTTGTTCAAATTTAAAAGCAACATTATAAAGTCAGTCTAGTGGTAAAGAACAGGATATTGGTTGTCCAGAAATTTCCATTCTTTTCCTGATTGAAAGGATAAAAATGTCAAGATTTTGTTTTCCTGACACATGGTTATATAATTAATTAGCACATCTATTTGCTCCCATTTTAGGATGATTATTTCAAAATGCATAATTTTCATTTCTCAGTCATATACACAAAAATGATTAATTTTCTTTTATTATTATTATTAGAATAGTGTTTAGTTAGCCTTGAAAACTTATAGAAATTGTATTAAGTACAAGTTGAAATCTATATGCTAGTGATATAAGATCTGCATAATAAAATGAGAATTGTTCTCTGTACCAAGTTCAAAGCATATAGTACACTACTTACCCATTACATATGTATAAAACAAATTTCTATTTTGTTTTCATTCCTATGAATTATACTATATCTCTACCCAATAGATGAGTGATCTCTGTAAATATTAATACTTTCCTATGAGTACAATAATTTGAAAAGGCTGGTAGAAACAAAGTTAAATTCTACATATGTACACATATAAATTCTTGTATGCTCCTAAACTACACATTTTATTGCAAATAAAAATATGTGTGTATGCATGTATGTACACACAACACATATAATTGCATATAGATATAATATATGTACTACATGTGTTTTATACATAAAAATTATGTGAATATATATATAGTTATTATTGTTTTGTTATGAAATAACCCCTACACAATATTCTATGGACTGCTTATTTCCAAGATAGTGAGTAACCTTGCTTTGGGAAATAATGTAAATTTTCAGAAATTAGGCATAACTGGTTGAAATAAATTATTTTACATGAGCTTTAACTGTATCTGGCCATGCATTGTTCCTCCATCTCTGCTTCCTTTATATCATAATGTAAACAACCTCTTCCACTATATCCCATGGTTGAGATTTGTCATGATATTCAACTTCTCATTATGGGCAATATAAATGACCTGGCTAATCCTGGATATATCTGCAACTTTGAACCAAAATAAGCCTGAAATCTTGACTTTTCTGTCTCTACTGTGGTGATTTGGATGAAAATAGTCCCTATTCAATCAAATCTTTGAATGTTTGGTTCTAATTGGTTGAAGGGTTTTAGAAAGATTGGGAATTGTAGTGCTGCTCAAAGAGATGTGTTACTGTGGGAAATTTTTGGTTTTCAAAAGCTCATGCTATTGCCAGGTAGAGTCCTTCCCTTGGGCTTGAACTCAAGATATAAGACGACAGATACTGCTCTAGTCTCATCTGTTATTGCCACAAGGTTTTTCACTATGCTGGTCATTAACTCTAATCCTATGAACTTTAACTTTCTTCTATAATTATCCTTGATTATGAGGTACTATTATTGCAATATAAAAGTAGTTAAGACACCCACAGTGACATAAACATATCCAAAAATATATGTGTATAATTTCCTCTTTACAGAAAACTTCTATATATGCTCTTTTGAATAAAAAAACTGACATAAGGAGTTTAAGCTCAATCTAAAAGAAAATCAATCTTCATCAACACTACCATTTAAAATGAATATGATAATATTTTGAATCCTCTTGGCAATGTGTTTATATTAAGACATTGATTGGTCTGACCATTCTTTCAATAATATATAAAATTTTCAGCTCTTAGGAACCTGTGACAGATGTTCTCTTGAGTCAGTACTCATACAAAAAAAGGGAATATGTTAGTAACTATTGGAAAGTACTTAAAAAGTCTACTAAAGAAGGAAAGCTTATAGTAGTTCATAGTTAGAAAGAATACCATCATGGGGATAAAAGCTACTGCATTTTATCCATATATTGAGGAAAAAAAATACCATTAATATTGTGGGGTTACATGCTAACATTCATTCACCTTTTTATTTTGTCTGGGAACTCAGCCAATAGAATTCACTCACCCGTATACAGTACAGGTCTTTCTACATTAATTAACCTAATCTACAGAACTGGAAATAGTCCCAAATAACATAAAATACCTTGGTGTGACCTTAACCAAGCAAGTGAAAGATCTGTATGACAAGAACTTCAAGACTCTGAAGAAAGAAATTGAAGAAAATCTCAGAAGATGGAAAGATCTCCCATGCTAATGGATTAACAGGGATTAATATAGTAGAAATGGCCATTTTGCCAAAAACAATCTATAGATCCAATGCAGTCTCCATTAAAATTCCTACTCAATTCTTAATAAGGTTAAAAAGAGCAATTTGCAAATTCATTTGGTATAAATAAAAACCCAGGAAAAAAATAAAAACAAACAAAAAAAAAAAAAAAAAAAAAAACCAAAAACAACTTGGGGAATCAGCCTAACCTGAAGTTGCATATAAAGCAAGAATGATAAAACTGCATGGTGTTGGTACAGACACAGGCAGGTAGATCAATGGAATAGAATTGAAGACCCAGAAACAAGTGCACACACCTCTGGTCACTTGATTTTTGACAAAGGTGCTAAAACTATGCAATGGAAAAAATGACAGCATTTTTAACAAATGGTGCTGGTTCTACTGGAGAAGAATGTAAATTGATCCATTCTTATCTCCTTGTCCAAAGCTCCTTGTCCAAGTAGATCAAGGAACTCCACATAAAACCAGATACACTAAATCTATTAGAAGGGAAAGTGGGGAAGAGTCTCAAACACATAGGCACAGGGGAAAATTTCCTGAACAGAACATCAATGACTTATGCCTTAATATCAAATGGGCCTTCATAAAATTTCAAAGCTTCTATAAGGCAAAGGACACTGTCAATAGGACAAAATGGCAACCAACAGATGGGGAATTGGTCTTTACCAATCCTATATCCAATAGAGGGCTAGTCTCTAATATATACAAAGAACTCAAGAAGTTAGACTCCAGAGAACCAAATAATATTATTAAAAAATGGGGTACAGGGCTAAATAAACAATTCTCAACTGAGGTATAGGGAGATCTTTTTCTTGTGCATATATTTAAAATTTCAATGCTTGATTCATGGTTTTGCTGACTTGTTGGTTAGAAAGGCATCCCAAGATCAGGGAAAGAAAATAATCCATCCTTAGATATAGTTTGTAAGTGAGAGAGCTTAATGGTCTTGTCAACTAGCATAGTACTTATAAGACCAGTAGTCTAGAGATCACTTGAACAGCATAAGATGGATACAGGTTGCCAGTCCTTGAAATTTTATTATAGATGGTATAAAGGAAAAGACCAAATTTGTGTCCATTAAGTGTGGGCTCACAGCAAGCAGGGAGAGCCCTTTAGTCTTTAGGTATAATGGTTTGGGTGATAATATCAGTGGAGATCTTAGGGAGACATGGTCAGCCTGTTTGAAAAAAAAAAGGTTTAAGAGACTGAAAAATGCTAATTAACCATGAAGTAATTGTTCCAGAGGAGGTAAATAGAAAAGTATGATCATTCATTAATCAAATATGGATGTGAACAAAATGAACATGAATTTTAGCTCAAATATGGGTTATGACTAGAGGTAGTTGTTGGGCACACAGAACACAAAGTTCACAAATAAGTTTTTATAAATATGTCTTAATAAGACCATTAGTCTTTTCAACCTTCCTAAGGATAGCAAAAAGTAATAGGGAATATGAAGTGGCCAATGTACCTCTAAGACCCTTGGAAGTGACTGACTTTGCAGATGACTGCTGAGGTGTTTTCTGACTGTGTGGATCTTAAAACTCAAAATTTGAGCAAAATATCATTCATGGGATAAAAATTGGCCACTTATGCAGTCTTAGCCATAATAGGGAAAACTCTTATTCATTCTGAGAAAATGTTTACCATAAGAAGATATTTTATGTCTTTTGTTAGGATGCATATGTGTAAGACCTACCTGCCAGTATTGCACTGGAAGATTAACCCAAAATTGGTGTAAGTTGAAGGAAGAAATGAGTTACCAAGCCCCTTCTAGGTGTGTGTGGAGGTAGAGTATCCTCAGGTGATATCCATAAGAAGGGCAAAAAGGCTAGGGTAGGAGAACAGGGGATGGAAGAAGTAGTAAAGAAGTTTAAAACCAAATATGAAAGGACTTGTAAATAGGAAGTCCTTGTCAGGAAGGACTTTGCACATGCTGCAGGGAGAAAATATGTGTCTTATTGACAAATCCAGAATTGGAGGTCCACAATGGCTGATATCAACTAAGTGGCCTATCAGTGGAACTCAGAAGAGGTAGGTGTTACGTTTAGAAAGGTCATGATGAAAATGGAGGAAGTTGAATGGAGTGTTGACTCACTTCTTAGCAGTCTTTACAGCAAAGGCATTGTTCAATGCTGTATCATTCATAGGGGCCAAGTAATCTTAAAAGTGAATTACTATTACCTGGTTGGAAGGTTAAGAGGATTTTAGCACCTTTTGGATCGGCAAACTGTTGGTAATAAATGTAAGCTTGCTGGTAAAGAAGTTTCTCTCTTGCCAAATGAATTGTGGTGGTGTAAGATGTGTAAAGCACATTTACAATATTTATATCAGTTAATGGTCCTGTATAGTAGTACAAAACATTGAGTAATGTGTGGAAGAGCTAGAGCAGAGGCTTTAGGTGTATGTCTGGGAGACAAAACAGGCTTAGTGGGGTCTAGGAGTTCAGTAGGTTATCCCTTAACTGCTTCATAAAGGGGGTGGACAAGAAGAACAAAGTTTAAAAACTAGGTTCCAAAATACCCTTTCAGGACTAGAGCTGGGGGAGTCTCTTTTTTGGTTTCTGGGGGTCTGAGGGACTGCAGGTATTATTACCCATGATCAAGAGTGAGGTCATAAATGTTAGGGAATAACAAAAGTATAGATTCTAGACATAGAACATTAAAAGTTGAACATTGGAAAAAGTGATATTATATTCTTAGCTTCCTAGTAAATGGAGAAGTTGAGCAATATCTTCTGGCAATGAAAGCAAAGAGTAGAGTTAACTGTTTTTTAACCTACACTTGGTGTGGTAGTTAGGCCTAAGAACTCATTGCAGAAAGAAAATGAGCACAAATTGTAGAATCCTCCTTATTTTTCTGTTTTATCCTCGTACACACATACACAAGCAAATATAACCTATCAATAGTATAACCCACAGAAACATGGAAATCTGATTGATCATTTACAAGGCATGTCTTCCAAAATAGGGTAGTGGAGGCATCTGTTGTTTTCCAAATTTGTAAAATTATTCCACATGGTTGTATTTTGCCTTCTATATGGAAAAATAGCTTTCTTATTTACCAATCTTCAATACTATATTATGAGTTTCTCTTGGACAAGACAAAATATCTATAGGTCCTTCTACATCTATTTTATTTAAATATTTTAATTGTATTCATTTAAATATTTAGGTAAACATTGAAGATAATATCCATATGTCTTCTATGGCTATAGTTTACTGGAATTGGAGAAGTATATTACTGCATTTATTACTAATTTATGTTGAGCTGAGTAGATACAAGATAAATGCAGTGTGTGTAAACCATGGGTAGGAAACTTCATTCCTCCATTTCAATGAATACCATTGGATGGACTAGGAACAATAGCTTTTTTTCTTTGTGTTGAACTAAATCGTTCTATGAAATATTACCTTTCATAATTTCATTACAATTTATTTTCTACTATCTCTTATGAATTTCAGTTCCTAATTATATCACAGATTTCTTGTGCTACGTTTCTTGAAACTTGTCAATGTGCTGCTACACCACTTCTACCAATCTTTCATATTGCTATGTCAGCAAAGTACTAAAATTTGTTGAGTATGTAATAGAAAACATTTTCTTCTTCAAATATGACATGTGTAGTATTACTTCCATGTTCAGTATTGTCAGGGGTGTAGTTTTTGACCTACAATGCATTACCTGCTTGACTGATTTCAGAGTTGTTTATCACTGATGACATATTTTTCTCCATACCATTTATACTGTCACTGCTTTAAAACAGTAAATGGTATGGTAAACCTGGGATTTTCCAGCAGGTTGTATACGAAATGAAAGCAACTATTTCAAGTTACATCCCATCTTATCAAGAACCTTTAGAGTAAATTTTCAGCATGTGTGAATAAACAGCAATATCTCATAAGACAAGTCTGTAATGAGCTTTGTGAACATTGAGTTCCTTTCTTACTAATTAGATCTACTGCTCACAACAGGCAAATCAAAATAAGCACATAATATTTTTAGCAAACAAAATATATTTTAAAGACAGAAAACTATTTTATTTTCACAAAGAAGATGTCAACAGTGTATGTATTTTGTACTTTTGCAGGAAATCAATGTATCATTATATTGCTAATGTAATTTTCACTTGTCCATAAATACAGTGTGTTCCATAACAGGTATTTACTTTTTAGTTACCCATCATGTAGAAATAGTCTCTTATTGTTGATTTGTTAGTTCAGGTCCACAAAATTGAATTCAGTTTTGAGAAAATAAAATAAAATAAAATAAAATAAAAGCTCCATTCCTATAATCCCAAAACCCACCTCAGTGCTCTCAGTATGACTTTCATAACTTAAATGAGGACTGTATGGTAAAATATGAAGATTTTGCTTAATGAAACAGCTTAAATTACTGATACTTTCAAAAGGCTGCCATAATTTTTGGTTCTGTGAGAATTGTTCCGGTGTAATGGTGATAATAACATTTACTTCTTTCACTACACCACTTTTCATAATAGAGTACCGGAGATTTACTCATCCACATTTTTCTTACATTATTTTTAAAAAATCCCCGTACAATATATTTAGATCTTAATTTTCCCCCTCTTTCTCAGATCCCCCATTTCTCTACTAACACAACTGAATACTATTTCTCACTGCCACTTTCAAGCAAAAACCCCAAGAGCAAAACCAAACCAAACCAAAACAACAACAAAAACCTCCAAAATAGTAAAAGTATCAAAAACAGCTTTTCTCTCTCTCCATGTGTGTGTGTGTGTAGGGGGGGGGGCATTTGTGGGGAGTTTGACTATATTCATCCCATTCCACTGCCAGGGCAGGTGCTTCGATGGAAAAGCAGTCTGAGACATAAGAAAGCCTGAGCTGGTTTGGGGTTGTTATGGCCTGTGACAAGACTGCTGTCTTGGTTTTCTCAGTCTCTTGGACAACCAGGCACTGCTGTGAGTCATAGAAGAGCAGAGAACAGAGTCGGGTTCGCACTGAGGACAGAGTCTAGCCCTGGCTTGTCTCATAGTGATTATTCTTAGCTTGGTGGTGGCAGGCCTGGTAGCAGTTGTGGGTGGGAGTGCAGAGAGGCCTTCTAAAGGAAACTAGACTGCAGCTCTTTAGGCAAAGGCCTTCTCCATGGCTTCCCACAGTGGATTGCAATGAAGAGACAGTTCATGGTTCTAAACAGTTTATTATGGTGGAAAATGTATGCACAAAACCATACAGACTTCTCAGGGTGAGCCTGAGATTAAATACCTTTTGCAGGGAGGGATATCTGGGAAGGGAAACTTTTTGGCAATGCCCTCTGGGCCTCTGGGTTCCTCATTAGCATGGAAAACAGTTTTGAGCCTGTTTTGACTGTGGTCATGACCTTTCCTATTGTTTTGGGTCTGATATTAGGGATGCCTCATTTATATAAGGAAGTGTTTAAGCATTACCCCATGACTGGTGGCCTTAAATCCCCTATAAAAGGAGCAAATGTTACATGTCAAGGACCTGGTGTGGGAGCAGGTGAAAATCCCAACTTCTCTTCAGGGTCTCTGCCACTTCTAGCCTTTAGCTCAGCCCTACCAGGCTTCCTCTTACAGTCTACTGCCCTGCACTCTCTCTCCACATAAATATGCATGTGTGTGTGTGTGTGTGTGTGTGTATGATGTATATATTTGTGTGTGTATATATATATATTCTATATATATATATATATATATATATATATGCTAAGAAACACTTTAACATGTTCAATACCCAAGGCATCAGGAAAATAGAAATTATCACTACTTTGTGAATTTATCTTACTAGAGTCAGAATTGCAAAGATCAATAAAACAATTGATAGCACTTGCTTGTGAGGATATGGGGTAAGGAAAACACTTATCCCCTTCTGTTGGCAGTGTAAATTTGAAAATCTATCTACTACATGATCCAGTGATTCAATTTGTATAAGCCAAAGTTCTCTAGAGTAACTGAAGAGATGAAATGAATCTTTATAAACATATATAGAAAAGAGATTTATTAGAATTATTTACATGTTGTAGTCCAGCTAATCTAACAATGGATGTCTTTGAATGAAAGGTTAAAATACCCAGTAATTGGTGCATGAAGCAGTATGGCTCAGCTGTTCTTCATTATAAAGTAGAATCCAGAAGTAGACTCAAATGCCAGTGAAGGACTGGAGTTGCTAGCAAGGTGAGAACAAGCGGGAAAAGTGTAAAGCTTCCTTCTTCCACAGCCTTATAAAGGCTTCAAACATAACATGTGTCTCATATTGTAGTGGTCTTCACACTTCAAAGGTCTGAATTAGAAGGCAATTCTTTTCCCTCTCAAATTAAGTAATAAATTTTCTATAGGTGTGTATTCTTATTATTGGGTTTTACTTTAATTCCAGATGTAGAATATGTTGGTAACCAAACAGAATAACTCTCATATTATCTTTTGTGCTTATAATCAAAGAACCCACATTTACTTAGAGATGATTGTTATTCATGTTCATTGTTATTCTAGTCATTACATTCAGAGATCAGAATCAGCCTAGATTTCCATCAACCCATAAACAGCTAAGGAATAGGTAGTTCATTCGCACATTTAAATTTACAGTAAATAGATTGAGGTTGAAAATTCTCTTGAGTGAGATAAGCCAGATTCCAAAAGGAAAATATTGCATGTTTTTCATGTATGTGGATGATAGCTTTTAAGCTATCAACTAGAATAATCAAAAGATTAGGTAGTTTTCCCAGAATTGGGCAGTGTGGGGTATGCTCAGGAGACATAATTTTCTATGACAAGAGAAAGAGAATATTATTTACTCCAAAAGATAAAATATAAACTCTCAGTAAAATGATCATCAAAATTTTCACTTTACTCAAAACTTTAATTTTTACCATCTCTTCAAATTTGATATTATTTTTAGATTCAGAAGCATTTCCCCATTGATCTATTTTATTACATGAGCTATATCCTTTTGTTTCTTTCTTTGAAAATAGTTCACTGGTACAGTTGCAAAACTTGAACAGCAACAACAAAAAAACCTGTAGTTTTAAGTAAAGGTTTTTTTTTTTTTTTTTTTTAATCGTGTCAAGCCAGGAGAGGAAGAGAGGAAGAGAGAAGAGAGAGAGAGAGAGAGAGAGAGAGAGAGAGAGAGAGAGAGAGAGAGAGAGTAGTAAAGGTTTTTTATCTCCACAAAAAGGATAATTGAAACAACTCATTGCTGCTGCTTTCTTTGAGATGAGACTCTTGGAAAATTTGGATTCGTATATTCTTGTTTCAGAAATAGTTTAACATTAAATGACAGGATCTCTACAAGGTCTTGTCAGTAGAACCATTTTGTAACTATAGGTTTGCAGCTGTTGTAATTACAGTCCAAATGGTATACACAATTTACAACAGTAATTATTCATGTGAACATATAATTTTCGTCATTTACTCTGTAACTCCAATGGATGATAAAAATCAATCTTTTATTCAAAAAGTTGAAGGTAATTTGTTTGTACCAACTTAATGCCCTAACAGGGTAGAATGTAAGTATAGTAGTACATAAAACTTGAGTTGCATTTATCTTCCATTTTTTTGTAACTTTAGTACTCAGTGATTGTTTACTAAAAGAGGTCATTTTAAAAACATTATTTTTTTTTTTACTGTTCTTTCAAAACACTGTTGCTGTAAAACTAAAACAATGTTTTCTGTCAGTTCCGAGACCCTGATCTGCTCATTCCAGCTGCTACTCTGCCACGTGGTCAGCAAGCCACCCTCTCTGGGCTGACTCCCTTTTAGCTGCCTTCTCAGTGAAGTCCCTGAGGCAGTAGTTAACACGCCTGGCACATACACACACAGACACACACACACACACACACACACACACACACACACACACACACACACACACACACACACACACACACATCTTTATTCTGTGGGCCCTGCTGAGTTGTCTCTCTTCATGGGCAACAGAACCATATCCACAAGCTCCAACTGCCTCTCATCCATTTCTTCCACACACTGTCAACTTTGGCCTGGAAAAATCAAAGTTCCAAAAACTTATAATTTAGTAATTAAATTTATATGTTAAATTCTCAATCCCCAAATCACTCTCACAACAGATTCACTGCCAATTGATAGAGCTGTAAACCGCCCACCTAGACAAGACAAAATCTATCTACTTCACCTAAATCTGAACCCTCCTCCTCTATAGACTCCATCTTGATCTCTCACTTCTCCTCCTCCTCTCTCTCTCCTAGCTTTTTCCCCACCTATCCTTCTTTCTGATCCAATGTTAGGCTTCGCCTTATCTTGGACCTGCCTTGCTGCATAATGACATCATCCTCTGACAAAACATCCTTTAAAAAATTATTGTATTTTCTCATATCTTATCATCTTAGAAATTTATGGCATTATGAAATTCATTCATTCAGGGATACTTACTGGTAAAAATTATATGTAATACCTCTTTTCCGGATTAAACCAAAAGGGGAGACAGCTGATTGTTATTTTATAATTACAGATTTTGAAGAATATTTTTATAGTTTGATGATAATAACTGTGATATATTGGATAGTGGTCAATATCCCAATATTTTGAGTCTGTCATTACAAACATGAGTTTTGTTAATAACTTTCAAGTATTTTTAATTGAGGTATAATTACAGGTTTGAGAAAAACAGAAATCTTCCACTTATTGATTCATTGAACTTTTATGATGTACTACTTAAGATAGTTTTAGACACTTTGAATTCATTCTCAGTCACACTCAAAAGCAACTCTTTTCTATTTATCACTATATACACATGTATCTTTTCCAAAATTTAGATAAAGTTATCTAATCCATATATTTTCCCCAACCTCCTCGTGACTACTTTGTGCATCTAATGCCCTTAAACAGGCTAAGAAAGGAAAAACTGTGTTGGGGTGGGGGGGTATGATGCAGATTACCATGAGGAATTTGGATTATTTTTCTACAGTGGAAGAAAAGAAGATCGTATCTGGAGTCCAGGAGAATTTTTAAGACATCTCTTGATGCTGTTGTACTGTGTCCTATGACTGAAGTCAATGGGAAATGACAACAGGCTAACATAAGAAAGATGACAAAGGGCTCAGACCTATTAGATATGAAGGTTTGGGTCACTCCTCTAGAAAAACGTACAAGATCTGCTGACGTCCATGATGAGGGTGGAAGAAATATAGAACATGTAGTATAGGAAGGTAGTTATAAGTAGCAACTAAATTTGTATGACAAGTTACAGAAACAAATATTATAGTTAGCATCAGTATTTCTGTCCTGTTTTGTTAAGAATACATTTGTACAAATATTTGTGTTTTCTTTCCTCAATTACTTTATTAAGTGATGTAGCATCAATTAAGAGAATATCAGTAAGTCTTACAATTAAGTTTGAGATATTAAAGGAATGACCCTCATGGGGGCCTTGCCACTTATTATACATTTATAATGTATTTGATGTTGTACCTGGAACTCATATATTCTGATTGGCATAATTAAGACCTGGTTAAATATAGCATGTGGTTGTGATTTTATGTGGGGTATTTGTATTATTTTTAGACATTACTATGGTCCTGATATTGTTGTATGGAAATTATGACAAAAGGAGGTATGATGGTGTGGCAAGTTGACAAAGGGTAGACTAGTGATGCCTATTATTCGTTGTCAATTTAACTACAATCTGGATTTAACTAAAATCAAATAATCGAAGATATTCATGTGAGGGATTTTTGCTTAATGTGTAGCAAGCAGAAAAACTTCTAATCCATATCTTTGAGATAGGGTGATCCATGTCTTTAATCTGTATCCTGAAATGGAAAAGAAAGGCCTTTAATCTGGGCCATACCTTCTGGTTGAAACCTATATAAAGACATAATAGAAGGAATCTTTCTCTTTTTCCTGCTTGCTCTTATTTTGCTAGCAAAATCCATTCCTTCATTTACATTAGATACTAAATCCTTTGGATTCCAGATATACTGAAGACTAACAGAGACATCTAGTTGTCTTGTGGAATAAGCAACTACTAGATTCTTGGACTTTCTGTTGACAGCCAGTCTTTAAGGGTTATATAGAATGCAGCCTCTATTTCATAATCCCTAATACAATATATATGACATTCCCTTGAGATGGGGGGCAATGGATTAAGAAACTGTAGGAGGTGGGACCAGGAAGTGGGGAATGGCTGGACTGTAAAAAATAAAAGTAAATAAAAAAATCTGTATTTTGTTCTACATTTTTGTGTTTGTTTTGAGGAAATATTACGCTCTTTTATTTTAGCTGAATAACCTATTTTTGAAGGTATTATAATTGCAGCTTAGTGTCTCTTCTTCCCAATTATTATGGTTTTGATATGAAACATTTCTTACAAGGTTATTTACTGACATGCTACTCAATAGCTGCTGGCTCTTACAAGTAAGAAGTGATATGATCGTGAATATGCTAACTTTATCAATAGCTTGATTTGATTAGTTCATAGTTTAATGCAGTAGTAAAAGATGGTTACTCTTTAGATGATATGGTTCACTGGCATCATGACATCAGAGGGTGTACCTTATCCCCATTTTTTCCTTCTTCTTTATGAACTGGAGGCCATAGGGTAAGAGCTATGCCATGATATTCCATTTTATCCTAAGCACTGAACTGATAGAATCAAAAACAATAGATTAAACTTTTGAAGTAGTGAATTAAAATAATTTTTCTCCATTTAAGTTGTGTTCTTATATATTTTATCAAAATCGAGGAATGCTAAGTAGTACAATTATAAGCTCATTTCTTCTGTGCACTAGTTTGTTGAGATAAATTTTGTGTTAGCTTTTATTTAAGTCCACATTTCCTTTAGTATATATTGATTGCACCAATTAAGAATTTTCATTATTACACATTCAAACATGCATATACTTTCATCATATGAAGCTCCTTTATTCCTTTAATTCTCTCCCTTCTACTAAAACTACCTTAGTTTCTAATGTATTAGTTTTATCTCTTTTCCTCCCCTAGAATTGATGAATGATAAATAAAACATGAAACACTTGCATTTCTAGTCCACGTAATTTAAATTAATATCATGATTGCCAATTCAATTCACTTTACTGAAAATTATATAGATTTGGCCTTCTGTGTGGAAGAATAATGTTACAATATTTATATGCATTTTTACATTTAATAGATATATTTAATTGATTTACATATAAACATAAATAAATATTTATTTACTAATATATTGTTATTGATGAAAACATGACCAATTCCCCAACTCTCATATTTGGATAATGCTACATAAATATGAATATGTAGTTATTGCTATAGTAAGGAAGATTTGGAGATGTGTGTAATAGAGAAACAAATTTTAGAACAAATGGTAGTATTACTTTTTCCTGTTTGAGGAAGGTCCATAGTAATTTCCATACTGGCTGAATTCATTTTTATTCCCACAAGAAGTAAACTATATTTCTCTTTTCCCCTGGAACTTCACTGTCATTTGTTGTTTGCTTTCTTTATGATATTCATTTTGACTTAGGTGAAATGGAATTTTAATGCTGTTTTGATTTACATTTCCTGTGCTCATATACTGAATTTTGTCAATTTTGTCTTTTAAGGTTCTCTATTTTATTTATTTCTCTGACATTTACTTTAAAGTCCTCTTCTGCACTCTGGGTATAGTTTGTTCTCACTGTCCGAGTTCCTGAGGATGCAAGAATACCTTTTTATGTGAGATCATTCTACTTTGTTGATAATGTCATTTATTTAAATAAATTTCCTTCTTAACACTGTCATTGGTATGTTACAGAATTGTTCATATATGGTTTAACCATTTAAATTAGTCTCCAGATCATTTAAAAATGATTCTGCTTCTAAAATGCTCTATTGAGTGCTATGAAGCATGTTTAATTTCCAAGTACTTATACATACTCTAGGTGTCCTCCATCTACTTGATGAAATCAATCTATACAAAAGGAAATCTGGACTTAAAAAAAAATAAAAGTAACACAAAGTTTATCTGAACAAACTAGTGTGCAGAAGAAAGGAGCCAAATTTATTATAGATAATGTATGTGTGACAAATTCATAGTTTTTGAAAATTTTTTTAATAGTTTGCTGATGCTCTTCTCTAGATTTACCTAAAGTAGGCCATATAAAATATATCTTATGCGATATAATATTCAATTAACATCTTTGTGTCCATTTGATGTATAAATAAATCAACTTAAATCTTATGCTTCATTGTAGATTTTCTGACTCAAATATTCATATTTCTGAAAGTAGGAGTTTGATAAGTAAGATTATTATACTGCAATAATCTCTCTCATTAGAAAAATAGAAGGATTTATGTTTTAAATGTATAATCGGTAATGTTTTAGGTAATAATATTTAATGTAGTTATAAAATTCTATTGTTCTTTTGGCCATATTGTCATTATATAATGTTCTTTATTGCTTCTGTTGTAATTTCTGATTAGGATGTGTTTTGTTTTTCTATGTATAACCATTGAACATGCAATCATTTTCAGATTAGTAATGTCATCATTTACTAACCAGTATCGTTTTATTACAGTTTCATTTATTTGCTGTGTTTACGTACAGGATTGTCTACATAGTATGTATCATATGTAGAGGTAAAAGGCAAGTTGTAAGAGTCAGTTCTCTCTTTATACTGTGCAAGTCATAGGGAACAAACTCTGTCAGACTTGTCAGTGAGAGAAAACCCACTGACCGATTTCACCAGGTTAACAATTAGTACTTTCAGAAACATAGAGTTAGATAACTTTTATTAATTCATTCAGATATACTGTCTCTTAGATTGAAAATTTACTTCATTTATATTCAAAGTATATATGAATGCATAAAAAGTTATCACTTCAAAATTGTTTCCTATATGTGGTTTGTAGAACTTGCAATTCCTTTGTCTTTTTATATTTTTGTATGTCACAAAACTCAGGACAAATTATTTTAAATATTATTTGTAACCCAACTTACTTTGTAATCAACTTACTTTGATCAAAGTAATTCTGCACAGGTCAATGTAGCTGCACCTTATCATTTTGAAATCTGTCATATCTTTTCCAACTTATTACAACAGTTCAGTTACTATTATTTTTATTTGTCTATTACACATGTTACTTTGATAATAAGGATTTATTCTTGGAATTATATTGTTTGGAAACATTTTTAATACTTATTTTTTGATGAGATTTTATTTTTATTTCTCAAATTTTATATTTCTAAGTTTTTTTGTGTGTTGTATTTTGTATGTATGGTATAGGTACTTGTTAGTTGGAGTATGTGGGTACATTCATGTGTGAGCTTATGCATACATTTGTGTGTGTAAGTGGAGATTTGAATGTAAGATGTAGTGTCATTATATCATTATTTTCCACCTTTATTTTTAAGATTTATATTTATTTTTAATTGTGTGTATGTATGTGAAGAGGCCAGAGGCATTAGCTCCTCCCTGAAGTTGGGGTGCCTAAAGGGAGTTGTAGATGGTTCCACATGTGTCCTAGGCATTAAATTCAGGTGTTCTGTGAGAGTAATATACTTTCATGATTGTAGTCATATCTGTAGGTTTACTGCCTCTTGACTGATGAGTCATGTCTGTAACTATCCTGCATTTAATATGTGAGACAAGATTGTGCACTGAAACTGATATTCATCATTGTGTTGCTGTTTCCTTCATGACTCTAATTTTCCATTTTGTGCAAAACTGGGTAAGATATGTGATATTAAAGGAGAGGTTTAAAAAAAAGCAGGCTTGTCTATGTGTGAAGCATATTAAAGTCAAAGAGTGATAATTTGGATAACAACAGAATACTATAAGCAGGGAATTCATTCTAAAAGCAAGCATATGAAGACAGGATGTAAACAACTCAAATGTTTCAGGACATACCTGAAAATGACCAGATTCACTAGGCATCCCCCACTTTAGCATACATAAACAGTAAGGACTATATAGAAACACTCAGACAAGCTGAGCTGCTTGGATTTGAAGCACAGATATTCAAGATTGAAAGTTCATATTGGTGGATTTTTCCTTTGATGAATATGTGTTCTTCCTTATCTTTTTTGATAACTTTTGGTTGAACATCAATTTTAATCGATATTAGAATGACTACTCCAGCTTGATTCTTGTGACTGTTTGCGTGGAAAATTGTTTTTCAGCCTTTTACTCTGAGGTAGTGTCTGTTTTGTCAGTCTGGTGTGTTTCCTGTATGCAACAAAATTCTGGGTCATCTTTATGTATCCAGTCTGTTAGTCTATGTCTTTTTAATGGGGAATTTATGCCATTGATGTTAAGATTTATTAAGGAATACTGATTGTATTCTCCTGTTGCTTTTTATGTTAGAGATGGAATTATGTTTGTGTGGACCTATGCTTTTCAGTTTCTTGCAAGGAAATTATTTTCTTGATTTTTCTAGGATGTAGTTCCCCTCCTTGTATTGGAGTTTTCCATCTATTATCCTCTGTAAGTCTGGATTTGTAGAAAGATATTGTGTAAACTTGGTTTTGTCAGTGGAATGTCTTGGTTCTCTACCCATAATAATTGAGAGGTTTCTTGAATATATTAGCCTAGGCTGGCATTTGTGTTCTCTTAGGATCTGTATGACGTCTGCTCAGGATCTTCTGGCTTTCATAGTCTCTGGTGAGAAGTCTGATGTAATTCTTATAGGTCTGCCTTTATATGTTGCTTGACCTTATTCCCTTACTGCTTTTAATATTCTTTCTTTATATTGTGCATTTGGTGTTTTGACTATTATGTGACAAGAGGAATCTCTTTTCTGGTCCAATCTATTTGGAATTCTGTAGGCATCTTGTATAATCATGGGCATCTCTTCTTTAGTTTAGGGAAGGTTTCCTCTATAATTTTGCTGCAGATATTTATTGACCCTTTAAGTTGGGAGTCTTCACTCTCTTCTTTACATATTATCTTTAGGTTTGGTCTTCCCATTGTGTCCTGGATTTCCTTGATGTTTTGGGTTAGAAGCATTTTGTGTTTTACATTACCTTTGATTGTTGTGTCAATGTTTTCTATGATATCTTCTGCCTCTGAGTTTCTCTGTTAAATATCTTGTATTCTGTTGGTGATGCTTGTGTCTATGCCTCTTCCTCTCTTTCCTAGGTTTCCTATATCCAGGGTTGTCTCCCTTTGTGGCTTTTTATTTTTATTTTTTTTTTTCATTTTTAAATGGTGGATGGTTTTGTTCAATTCCTTCACCTGTTTGGTTGTGCTTTCTTGTAATTCTTTAAGGAATTTTTATGTTTCCTCTGTAAGACCTTCTACTTATTTACCTGTGTTGTCCTTTATTTCTTTAAGGGATTTATTTATGTCTTTCTTAAAGTCCTCTATCATCATCATGAGATGTGATTTTAAAACCAAATCTTGCTTTTCTGTTGTGTTGGGATATCCAATATTTGCTTTGTTGTGAGAACTTGGCTCTGGTGATGACAAATAGACTTGGTTTCTGTTCTTCAAGTTCCTGTGTTTGCCTCTTGCCATCAGTTTAGCTCTGCTATTAGCTTATCTTGCTGTCTTTGACACTGGCTTGACCGTCCCGTAAGCCCGTGTGTCAGCATTCATGTACACCTGTTTTCTTTCATCCAGCCATCAATCTATTTGTTTTTAAAATAGAATAAAATAGCTTCCAGATTCTGCCTGTGCACAGAACTGAATTTATTCTACAGCTCTCTGTACCCAAATCCCATGGGAGAGAGAGCTGGACTTTCCAAAGTAGGGACAATCCAGAGAGCTCAGGGGAGACTGCCACTTCTGCTCACATTCCTGACCCAAGAGCCCTAGTGCTCTCTGTACACATGAACCTAGGAGCAGTCAGAAGCAGAACCCTTCCAATTTCTGCTTGAGTCCAGAGCTCAAAGCCAGTCTCCAAATATGCTGACACACCTGAGAGCAGAAGTAAGACCAACTCTTCTGCTCCAAGCAAACTGCCCGGATGCTTCAAGTCACACAAACTTAGGAGCAGCTCTCTGTTCTCAGAAAACTTAGCCACTAGGCCAAGGATTAACAACTTAACTGTCATTATATATCTTCTGGTAGCAAAAAAAAAAAGTTGTTTCCAATGGAGTGACACTGTATAGATCAAAAATTCCAGGGCATGTCACATGCTCAGGAGTATTTGACTAACATTTAATAGACTCTATTTTTGTTTTTGTTGTTTTGGTTTGTTTTTGTTTTTGTTTTATGGATGTGTAATTTTACTTGGCTACTATTTGATGTCATTATTGTTTATTGGTTTACAGTTTTTTGTGTTTTGTTTGTTTGTTAGCTTGGAAAGTTTTGAATTTTTTGGTTTTTTTTTTTGAGGAATGTGGTTTTATATTGTTTTCTCTGTCATGGAATGGTTTTGTTGTTGTATTGGCATTTATTTGTTTCTGGAAAAAGTATTTTAAGTTCGGTGCAAAGGAAGAGGGAGAGAATCTGAAAATACTTCTGGGAGAGAAAGAATATGATGAAAATAACTTTAAATGTAAAGATTATTTTAAACAATAAAATATATTAGAAATAAAGAAGGCAATAAAGTTGTCATTTTATTTTCTTTTTTAAACTTACAACTAAACTTATACTTCAGTAATTTTTTGGGTAAACATAAAACATAAAAGGACAGCCTTATAGCTGTCTACAATATAAACAAGTATTGTGTCCATCTAGAATATAATTCCTGGTAACATGATAATGAATAAATGATAATATGCACCTCCATCTGCTTCTTGTACCAGCAAAATTAAGCAAAAAACCTTTGTATTTACCCAGGTCTCAATAAGTATTCAAGAAAGGCAAACATATCTCTTGTTATAGTAGACATAAATTCAAAACACTACACTTTGAAACTGTGGACATAATTTAATGATATCTACTTGAAAGTTAATATGAACTATGTTTGTATATGTCAAGTAGGGAAGATAAAAATGCTACACACATCTTATTTCCATACCATAAATATGAAAAAATGTGAACAATATTTCCTGAAGTAAAATGTTACCAATAAAGAACGATCTCTGAATTTGGAGGAAGTATGGTAACATTTGGAAGCAAACAGATATTTAAAACATTTGAATAGGTTACAATTCCAAAAAGGAAAGAGAAACAAAAAGGGAAAGAAAAACACCGAGGGAATTTTTAGTCATCAATGTATATATTCATCTAATGTATTATTTTGTATTTCATCATTGAAAGAAACAATTTTCTTTATATTTTTTCCTCCATCTTTATTAACTTGGGTATTTCTTATTTACATTTCAATTGTTATTCCATTTCCTGGTTTACAGGCCAAGATCACCCTAACCCCTCTCTCTACCCTTCTATATGGGTGTTCCCCTCCCCATCCTCCCCCAATTACCGCCCTCCCCCCAATAATCACGTTCACAGGGGGTTCAGTCTTGGCAGGACCAAGGACTTCCCCTTCCACTGGTGCTCTTACTAGGCTATTCATTGCTACCTATGAGGTTGGAGCCCAGGGTCAGTCCATGTATAGTCTTTGGGTATTGGCTTAGTCCCTGGAAGCTCTAGTTGGTTGGCATTGTTGTTCATATGGGGTCACAAGCCCCTTCAAACTCTTTCAGTCCTTTCTCTGATTCCTTCAACAGGGGTCCCATTCTCAGTTCAGTGGTTTGCTGCTGGCATTCGCCTATGTATTTGCTGTATTCTGGCTGTGTCTCTCAGGAGAGATCTACATCCAGTTCCTGTCAGGCTGCACTTCTTTGCTTCATCCATCTTATCTAGTTTGGTGGCTGTATATGTATGGGCCACATGTGGGGCAGGCTCTGAATGGGTGTTCCTTCAGCCTTTGTTCTAAACTTTGCAACCCTATTCCCTCCAAAGGGTATTCTTGTTCCCCTTTTAAAGAAGGAGTGAAGCATTTGCATTTTGGTCATCCTTCTTGAATTTTATGTGTTCTGTGCATCAAGGATAATTCACACATTTGGGCTAATATCCACTTATCAATGAGTGCATACCATGTGTGTTTTCCTGTGATTGGGTCATCTTACTCAGGATGATATTTTCCAGTTCCAACCATTTTCCTATGGATTTCATAAAGTCATTGTTTTTGATAGCTGAGTAGTATTCCACTGGTTAGATGTACCACATTTTCTGTATCCATACCTCTGTTGAAGGGCATTTGGGTTCTTTCCAGCTTCTGGCTATTATAAATAAGGCTGCTATGAACATAGTGGAGCATAGGTCTTTGTTGTATGATGGAGCATCTTTTGGGTATATGCCCAAGAGAGGTATAGCTGGGTCCTCAGGTAGTTCAATGTCCAATTCTCGGAGGAACCTCCAGAAGGATTTCCAGAATGATTGTACCAGTCTGCAATCCCACCAACAATGGAGGAGTGTTCCTCTTTCTCCACATACTTGTGAGCATCTGCTATCACCTGAGTTTTTGAACTTAGCCATTCTAACTGGTGTGGGGTGGAATCTCAGGGTTGTTTTGATTTGCATTTCCCTTATGACTAAAGATGTTAAACATTTCTTTAGGTGTTTCGCAGTCATTCCACATTCCTCAGCTGTGAATTCTTTGTTTAGTTCTGAACCTCATTTTTAATAGGGTTATTTGTCTCCCTGCAGTCTAACTTCTTGAGTTCTTTGTATATTTTCGATATAAACCCTCAATCAGTTGTTGCCATGGTAGAGATGTTTTCCCAATCTATTGGTTGCTGTTTTCTCCTAACAACACTGTGCTTTGCCTTACAGAAGCTTTGTAGTTTTATGAGATCCCATTTGTCAATTCTTGATCTTAGAGCAAGAATTTCGGAAATTTTCTCCAGTGCCCATGTGTTCAAGATTCTTCCCCATTTTTTCTTCTATTAGGTTCAGTGTATCTCATTTGGTGTGGAGGTCCTTGATCCACTTGCACTTTGTAAAGGGTTAAAAGAATGGATCGATCTGCATTCTTCTACATACTGACCTCCAGTTGAACTAGCACCATTTGCTGAAAATGCTATCTTTTTTCCATTGGATGGTTTGGGCTCCTTTGTTGAAAATCAAGTGACCATAGGCGAGTGGGTTCATTTCTGGGTCTTCAATTCTATTCCACTGGTCTATTTGTCTGTCCCTGTACCAATACCATACAGGTTCGGTTTTTTTTTTTTTCTTTTTTATCACTATTTCTCTGTAATACTGCTTGAGTTCAGGGATAGTGATTCCCCCTGAAGTCCTTTTATTGTTGAGGAGAGTTTTAGCTATCCTGGGTTTTTTGTTATTCCAGATGAATTTGCAAATTGTTCTGTCTAACTCTCTGAAGAATTGGATTTGTATTTTGATGAGGATTGCATTGAATCTGTAGCTTGATTTTGGTAAAATGACCATTTTTACTATATTAATCCTGCCAATCCATGAACATGAGAGATCTTTCCATCTTCTGAGATCTTCTTCAGTTTCTTTCTTCAGAGGCTTGAAGTTCTTATCATACAGATCTTTCACTTGCTTGGTTAAAGTCACACAGAGGTATTTTATATTATTTGGGACTCTTATGAAGGGTGTCATTTCCCTAATTTCTTTCTCGGCTTGTTTCTCTTTTGAGTAGAGGAAGGCTACTGATTTATTTGAGTTAATTTTATACCCAGCCACTTTGCTGAAGGTGTTTATCAGGTTTAGTAGTTCTCTGGTGGAACTTTTGGGATCACATAAGTATACAATCATACCGTCTGCAAATAGTGATATTTCGACTTCTTCATTTCCATTCTGTATTGCTTTGATCTCCTTTTGTTGTCTGATTGCTCTGGCTAGAACTTCAAGAACTATATTGAATAAGTAGGGAGAGAGTGGGAAGCCTTGTCTGGTCCCTGGTTTTAGTGGGATTGATTCAAGTTTCTCTCCATTTAGTTTAATATTAACTACTGGTTTAGGTATAAGAGTAATTGTTTCAATTTCGTGGAAGAGTTTGGATACTCTTGGTATGAGGACTTCTATGAAGTTCTGATAGAATTCTGCACTGAACCCGACTGGACCTGGGCTCTTTTTGGTTGGGAAACTTTTAATGATGCTACTATTTCTCTAGGAGTTATGGGGTTGTTTAAATGGTTTATTTGTTCCTGATTTAACTTCAGTACCTGGTATATGTCTAGGAAATTGTCCATTTCCTCCAGATTTTCAAGTTTTGTTGAATATAGGCTTTTGTAGTAGGATCGGGTGATTTATTGAATTTCCTCTGGCTCTGTTGTAATGTCTCCTTTTTCATTTCTGATTTTGTTAATTTGAACACACTCTCTATGCCCTCTGGTTAGTCTGGCTAAGGGTTTATCTATCTTGTTGATTTTCTCAAAGAACCAGCTTTTGGTTCTGTTGATTCTTTCTATGGTCCTTTTAATTTCTACGTGGTTGATTTCAGTTCTGAGTTTGATTATTTCTTGCCTTTTACTCTTCCTGTGTGTTTTGCTTCTTTTTGTTCTAGAGCTTTTAGGTGTGCTGTCAAGCTGCTGACATATGCTCTTTCCTGTTTCTTTCTGCAGGCACTCAGCGCTATGAGTTTTCCTCTTAGCACAGTTTTCATTGTGTCCCATACGTTTGGGTATGTTGTAGCTTCATTTTCATTAAATTCTAAGAAGTCTTTAATTTCTTTCTTTATTTCTTCTTTGACCAGGTTATCATTGAGTAGAGCATTATGCAACTTCCATGTATATGTGGGCATTCTTTCCTTACTGTTATTGAAGACCAGCTTTAGCCTGTGGTAGTCTCATAGGAGGCATGGGATTATTGCTATCTTGCTGTACCTGTTGAGGCCTGTTTTATGACCAATTATATGGTCAGTTTCCGAGAAAGTACCATGAGGTGGTGAGAAGAAAGTATATCCCTCTGTTTTAGGATAGAATTTTCTATAAATATCTGTTAAATCTATTTGGTTCATCACTTTTCTTACTCTGTCTATGTCTCTGTTTACTTTCTGTTTCCATGATCTGTCCATTGATGAGAGTGGGGTGTTGAAATCTACTATTTTTGTGTGAAGTGCAATGTGTGCTTTGAGCTTTAGTAAGGTTCCTTTTATGTATGTAGGTGCCCTTGTATTTGGAGCATATATATTTAGGATTGAGAGTGCATCTTGGTGGATTTTTCCTTTGATGAATATGTAGTGTCCTTCCTTATCTTTTTTGATGACTTTTGGTTGAAAATCTATTTTATTTGATATTAGAATTGCTACTCCAGCTTGCTTCTTCAGACCATTTGCTTGGAAAGTTGTTTTCCAGCCTTTTACTCTGAAGTAGTTTCTGTCTTTGTCTCTAATGTGTGTGTCCTGTAGGCAGCAAAATGTTGGGTCCTCATTGCATATCCAATTTGTTAATCTGTGTCTTTTTATTGGGGAATTGAGTCCATTGATGTTGAGAGATATTAAGGATTTGTTATTTTTGCTTCCTGTTATGTTTGTATTTGGAGGTGTGATTATGTTTGTGTGCTTGATTTCTTTTTGTTTTGTTGCAAAAAGATTAGATTCATGATGCTTTTCTAGGGTGTTGCTTTGCCTCCTTGTATTGGGCTTTACCCTTTACTATTCTTTGTGAGGCTGGATTTAGAGAAAGATATTGTGTGAATTTGGTTTTGTCATGGAATATTTTGGTTTCTCCGTCTATGTTAATTGAGAGTTTTGCTAGATACAGTAACCTGGGCTTGCATTTGTGTTCTCTTAGGGTGTGTATGACATTTGTCCAGGATCTTCTGGCTTTCATAGTCTCTGGTGAGAAGTCTGGTGTAATTCTGATAGGTGTGCCTTTATATGTTACTTAACCATTTTCCCTTACTGCTTTTAATATTCTTTCTTTGTTTTGTGCACTTGATGTTTTCGACGGGAGGAGTTTCTTTTCTGGTCCAATCTATTTGGAGTTCTGTAGGCTTCTTGAATGTTTATGGGCATCTCTTTCTTTAGGTTAGGGAAGTTTTCTTCTATGATTTTGTTGTAGATATTTTCTGATCCTTTCACTTGGGAGTCTTCAATCTTTTCTATACCTATCATCCTTAGGTTTGACCTTCTCATTGTGTCATGGATTTCCTGTATGTTTTAGGCCAGTAGCTTTTTCTGTTTTACATTATCTTTGACTGTTGTGTCGCTGATTTCTATGGAATCTTCTGCTCCTGAGATTCTCTCTTCTATCTCTTGTATTCTGTTGGTGATGATTGTATCTATGGCTCCCTGTCTCTTCCTCTGGTTTTCTATATCCAGGGTTGTCTCCCTTCATGCTTTCTTTATTGTTGCTATTTCCATTTTCAATTCCTTCACCTGTTTGATTGTGTTTTCCTATAATTCTTTCAGGGATTTTTGCTTTTCCTCTCTATAGGCTTCTGATTGTTTATTTGTGTTTTCTTGTGTTTCTCTAAGCGAGTTCTTTATGTCTTTCTTGAAGTCCTCCATCATCTTGATCGAAAGTGATTTTAAATCTAGATTTTGGTTTTTTCGTGTGTTTGGATATTTCGTGTTTGGTATGGTGGGAGAATTGGGCTCCGATGATGCCATGTATTCTTGGTTTCTGTTGTTTGGGTTCCTGTGCTTACCTCTTACCATCACGTTGTTTCTGGTGTTACCTTGTTCTGCTATTTCTGACAGTGGTTAGACCGTCCTATAGGTCTGTGTGTCAGTAGTGCTATAGACCTATTTTCCTGTTCTCTTTCTGGCAGTTATGTCCACAGAGTGTTCTGCTTTCAGGTGTGTAGTCGTTCCTGTCTACTGGTCTTCAGGCGTTCGGGCATGTATCCTGCTTCCACTTGGAGCAGAAAAGTTGGTCTTATCTCTGGTCTCAAGCTTGGAGTTGCTTCTCAGAGCCGGGTTTCAGCTCTCCCTGAGGGCACCAATCAGAAGGGCCTGCCTTTCCTTTGATCAGGACCCTGTGCACAGGGGGCCCAGATGACACTAGGTGTTTTCCTCTAGAGTCAGAAATGTGGGCAGAGAGTAGTCTCCTCTGGCTTCCCAGGGGTGTCTGCCCCTCTGATGGTCTAGCTGTCCCTCCCTCAGGATTTGGGTGCAGGGAACTGTTTGACGGGGTCCCTTCAGATCCAGGCTCCATCTGGACCAGAGGACTCCTGCAGCTCCAGTGCCCCTATCGTCCTGTTCCCAGAGGCCCTATTCAATTTCCTCTTGGGCCAGGGATGTGGGCAAGGGTAGGCAGTACTGGTGGTCCCTCCTGCCCTGTTGTCTCAGGAGTGCCCACCAGTCTGGGCGGTGAGCTCTCTCTCCCACCGGGTTTGGGAGCAGGGAGCTGTGGGCTGGGATCAGCAAGGTTTGGGCCCCAACTATAAACCAGGAGTGCCTGGGTCCCAGAGGAATTTTACCTTTGCCTGTCCTCAGTCAGGCATGTATCCTGCTTCCACTTGGAGCAGAAAAGTTGGTCTTATGTCTGGTCTCAGGCCTAGAGTCACTTCTCAGAGCCGGGTTTCAGCTCTCTATGAGGCAACTTTCTTTTTAAAATGAATTTATTTTCTGTGTATGAGTGTGTTCCCTGTGTGTATCTTTGTGCTCAACATAAATTTTATAACAATGAAAGAGAGAAAGGATTTTGAATCCCATTGACCTTTAGTCATAAATGCTTATAAATAGCCATTCCAATGTCTAAACCTAAATGTAGGTGCCTGAAAAGAGAAGCAACAAGTATTCTAAACAATGGAACAGTCTCTCCAAATCCAGAAATCACCATCTTACCCCAAATTAGTAAATAAAGAGTACTTCAAAATTGATGGCAAGATCAAATAGCCACTATAAAAGTAATTATGCATGTCTGTATTTTGTCTAAAGACAAAAAGATTTGTTGACATTGTGTCACTGAATTAATCATATCTATAAGCTAATTCTTTTACTAATTTTATGTCCAAGCTTTATGAAATGTATTTTGCATGTGACTTACAGATCACTTGGTCAAACATTTCAGAAGACAGAATATAAATGATTGTAAATTGTTGCAATTTAATTTTTATCAGTAGGAAAATTTTCTCCTAATGAATCTTGTAATACATTCTACTGATGGAGTAGATTGAGAACAGGGACTGATTAGACACTTTCCTAATAACACAGTTTACATCAGTAAAACTGAATTCTAGCTGATAAGTAGACAACTGGCTAAAAAATAACAATAGAAAGATTACATACTACATTCATTTCTTTGGGTTCCATAGCAGTTCCATGGAGGTCAGGACAGCTTACCTGAATCAGGCATCTTCTTTCATTTTGTGGGTCCAGGAAACAGAATTCAAGATAACTCGTGTTTATTTCATCATAGATATTTAATTGGAAGAGTTTTGTTTAACATTTTCATAATGTAGCCTAACTCAAACTGAAAGAGTGTAATTATGTATAAAACAAAAAAAAATTAAATGTTTCTTGGATACTAGTGCCTTTGGAGGAAATAGAATCATTTTAGAAATGAATAAAGTAGTTCTAAAAAAGCCATAGCAGTAACATTTATAAGGAAAACTAAATTATGGTCCCAAACATCATCTAATGATTGTTTCACAGATGTATTATTGAGGTAGTACCAAAGTTACAGTTACATCTCATTACTAAAATGTCTCCCAATTTGCACATAAGTGAAAGATATCCACATGTCATTGGGAATATGTCATGTTATTAGTTTTGTTGACAATGGGGCACATTAACCAAGAAAAGACTGTCAAGACACTGTGTGTCTTTCAGAGAACTAATTAATAGAGTGATATTTTTTACTATTGGGCCAAGCTATTTATTAGAAACAGATGTTCAGTACATCATTTCTCATATAAAAATAGGTTTATGCTGAACTGTCACCAAAGAGTTCTGTTAATTATGCTTTCTTCACTGTGACAGGGGAGAGATGTCTAAATTTGAATATTTGAAGACTGTCAGTTTCATATCCCAGAATTATTAAGTGTGTGGATTTGGGATCTCGTATCTTATTGTCCAAATCTCTCTCTCTCTCTCTCTCTCTCTCTCTCTCTCTCTCTCTCTCTCTCTCTCTCTCTCTCTGTCTCTCTCTCTCTCTCTCTCTCTCTCTCTCTCTCTCTCTCTCTGTGTGTGTGTGTGTGTGTGTGTGTGTGTGTGGGTGTGTGGGTGATGTTTTTAGTGTTTGTACACATGGGACAAATTAAAAAACAAATAAAAACCAAAACACTGAATATTTCAGGAACTAATCAACAGAATGATATTTTTACTATTGAGAGTTATTTTACTATAATATATATATATGCATATATTATAATAGAGATGCATATATGTGTGTATATGCATAGACAGTATGATAAAATATTTTCTAGATCTTCAAAGACACCTGAGAACTATATGTGAAATACAACATATCACAGTATATGGAAGAAACAAGGCCTTCTAAACAAAATTGGAACAATGAATGCATGAACTTGAATACATAGAGACTGTTGTATCATGCACAGGGCCTACATGGGTCTATGCCTGATTTGGATATAGATATAAACCCTGGAAAGATAAAAAAAAAACCTTATCACTAACCTAAAATCTACCCTCAACTGATAATCATTAACAAATAAAAATTTTATCTTCTCTAGGCTGCATGCTCAGCAGTAAATGGCCAACACAAAATGAACTCAGTGGAATCTTTGGAGATGCTTTGTCTCAAACTCCTTCATTATTCTATTTTTTTTCTTTTTTTAAAGTTTCAGGTCCTTTGCATATGGATATAAGGAGAATCTCTGGAAGTTTGAAAAGGAGAAACCATAATCAGAATATATTGTATGAAAAAAATATGTTCAATGAGAGAAAAATAGAAAAAATTTAAAATTGCAATATGAAAATTATAAAAATCATGAAACAGTTCCATAAACAGTGTATTAAAACTTCTAAGAAACTGTAAAACTTATAAGAAAATGTGAAGTTATACATGTAATAACTGAGGAAATTGAAAAAGAACTATACAACAAATATTGGCATTTCTTTTTACTTTTTGAGTATTTCATATATTCTTGCTCTGAGTTTTGACCAAATCCACATATTTCCATTCCCTTTGATTAATACCTTATTTTCTTTACCACCTTTTTTCTCCTAACATACCTTTATCCAGGGATTACTGGGCCCTTCTATTGCTTCATCTTTGTGAGTGGATATAGTACCAGCTATTAGAGCATCATCAGTGGCCTCTTTAAGACTGCATTTCTAAGAAAGCTGACTCTTACTTTCTTAGCAGTCATCAATATCCAGTGGTGTCTCAGTTAGTTATGGAATTCTGAAATTTCAATACGGTTGATATTATATACAGTCACTGCTACTATGCAGTTCATATGGGCAGTGACAGTGTTACTCATCAAATACTGTTTTTCTTCAGAAATCTTCTGCCTCAGTCTCATTCCTAGTCTATTTTCAGAAATGATATCTGATCCATATGGAGAAGGCTATGATATAGGTTTACCTTATACAGCTGAACATTCCAGTTTTATTCTGTGTAAGTTAAAAAGTTATGGGTTTCTATATTAAATATCAACTACTATAAAAAGAAGGCTTATGCTGAGGAGGATTGAAAGATGTACTACTCCATGGATATAAATAATTTAAAGTATAGTATTAAAGTAGTATTAAAGGGTAGTATCTTAACTTGGCCCTATGGCAAGCCAGACATAGAATTTGGGCACTTATGGATATAAGGCATGAGTTCTATGGTGTGGAGCATGTATCAATGCTAATTAGAACTCCGTTTAATTTTATACTTCAAATATTTTATTTACTTTGATTTTTTGAGATACTTATTCTATCATTGAGTACATACCATGTGTGTAATTTTGTGATTGGTTTATATCACTCAAGATGACATTTTTTAATGCCATCCACTTCCCTATGAATTTCATGAAGTCATTGTTTTTGATAGCTGAATAGTACTCCATTGTGTAGATGTACCACATTTTCTGTAACCATTCCTCTGTTGAAGGGCATCTGGGTTCTTTCCAGCTTTTAGCTATTATAAATAAGGCTGCTATAAACATGGCGGATCATGTATACTTGTTATATGTTAGAGTAGTACTATAGCCAATTTTCTGAGGAAACTACAGATTGATTTCCAGAGTGGTTGTAGCAGTTTAAAATTCCACCAACTATGTAGGAGGGTACATCTTTCTTCACATCCTCACCAGCATCTGCTGTGACCTGAATTTTTGATCTTAGGCATTCTGATTGGTGCAAGGTGAAATTTCAGGGATGTTTTCATTTGAATTTCCCTGATGACTAAGGATGTTGAACATTCCTTTGGGTACTTCTCAGCCATTCAATATTCCTCAGCTGAGAATTATTTTTTTTAACTCTGCATCCTATTTTTTAATAGGATTATTTGACTCTCTGCAGGCTAACATCTTGGTTTCTTTGTATATATTGGGTATTAGCCCTCTATCAGATTTAGGATTTGTAAAGATCTTTTCCAAATCTGATGATTGCTGTTTTGTCCTAATGATAGTGTCCTTTCCTTTACAGAAGATTTTCAATTTTATGAGGTTCCATTTGTCAATTCTCGATCTTAGAACATAAGCCATGGGTGTTCTACTCAGGAAATTTTCCCCAGTGTGCATGTGTTCAAGGCTCTTCCCCGATTTTTCTTCTATTTGAGTATCTCTGGTTTTATGAGGTGGGCTTGGATCCACTTGGACTTAAGCTTTATACAGGGTGAAAAAAATGAGTCAATTTGCATTTTTCTACATGCTGACCTCCAGTTGAATTTGTTGAAAATACTATCTTTTCCCCACTGTATGGTATTAGCTCCTTTGTCAAAATCAGTGACCATAGGTGTGTGAGTTTATTTCTGGGACTTCAATTCTATTCCAGTGACCTACCTGCCTGTCTCTGTACCAATACCATACAGATTTTATCACTGTTCCTCTGTAATACTGCTTGAGGTCAGGGATAGTGAATCCACAAGAAGTTCTTTTATTATTGAGCATAGTTTTCACTATTCTGGGATTTTTTTTGTTCTAAATGAATTTACAAATTGCTCTTTCTAACTGTATGAAAAGTTGAGTTGGAATTTTGATGGGATTGCATTGAAACTGTAGATTGCTTTCAGCAAGGCAGCCCTTTTTACTATATTAATCCTGCCATTCCATGAGCATGGAAGATCTTTCCTAATTCTGAGATCTCTTTTGATTTTTTTTTCTTCAGAGACTTGAAGTTCTTGTCATACAGATCTTTCACTTGCTTTGTTAGAGTCACAACAAGATATTTTATATTATTTGTGACTATTGTAAAGGGTGTCATTTCCTTAATTTCTTTCTAAGCCTGTTTATCCTTTTTATCCTTTGAGAAGAGGAAGGCTACTGATTTGTTTGAGTTAATTTTATACCCAGCCACTTTGCTGAAGTTGTTTTTCAAGCTTAGTAGTTCTCTTGTGGAACTTTTGGCATCACTTGAGTATACTATCATATTATCTCCAAATAGTGATATTTTGACTTCCTCCTTTCAAATTTGTAAACCTTTCACCTCCTTTTGTTGTCTGATTGCTCTGGCTAGGACTTCAAGTACCTGACTGAATAAGTGTGGAGAGAGTGGGCATCCTTCTCTAGTCACTGATTTTATTGGGATAGCTTCAAATTTCTCTCCATGTAGCTTGATGTTAGCTACTGGTATGCTGTATATTGCTTTTGCTATGTTTACGTATCAGCTTTGAATTCCTGATCTTTCCAAGATGTTTAACATGAAGGGGTGTTGAATATTGTCAAATGCTTTCTCAGCATCTGATGAAATGATCATGTGGTTCTTTTTCTTTGAGTTTGTTTACATAGTGGATTACATTGATGGATTTTCCTATATTGAACCATCCCTGCATCCCTGAGATGAAGCCTACTTGATCATGACAGGTGATCATTTTGATATGTTCTGGGATTTGGTTTGTGAGAATTTTATGGACTGTTTTTACATAGATATGCATGAGGGGAATTAGTCTGCAGTTCTCTTTTCTTGTTGGGTCTCTGTGGGCTTGGGTATAAGCGTAATTGTGGCTTCATAGAATGAATTATATAGTGTTCTTTCTATTTCTATTTTGTTGAATAGTTTGGACAGTATTGGTATTAAATGTTCTTGAAGGTCTGAGAGAATTCTGCAATAAACACATCTGGTCCTAGGCTTTTTTTGGTTGGGAGACTTTTAATAATTGCTTCGATTTCTTTAGGAATTATGGGACTGTTTAGATGGTTTATGTAATCCTGATTTAATTTTAGTACCTTGTATCTGTCTAGAAAATTGTCCATTTCGTCCATTTTTCAGTTTTGTAAATTATAGGGTTTTGTAGTAGCATCTGATTACTTTTCTTGAAATTCCTCAGATGCTGTTGTTGTCTCGCTTTTCATTTCTGATTTTATTAATTTGGATACTGTCTCTTATGCCCTCTGGTGAGTCTGCTTAAGGGTTTATCTATCTTGGGGTTTTCTCAAAGAATCAGCTCCTGGTTTTGTTTATTTTTGTATAGTTCTTTTTGTTTCTACTTGGTTGATTTCAGAACAGAGTTTGATTATTTCCTGCAGTCTACTCCTCTTAGGTGTTCTTGCTTCTTTTTGTTCTACAGCTTTTAGGTGTGTTGTCATTCTGCTAGTGTATGTTCTCTCCCGTCTCTTTTTCAAGTCAATCAGAACTATGCATTATCCTCTTAGCACTGGTTTCGTTGTGTACCATAAATTTGAGTATGTTGTTCCTTCTTTGTCATTAAATTCTAAAATGCCTTTAATGTCTTCGTATATTTCTTTCTTGACCAAGTTATCATTGAGTAGATTGTTGTTAAACTTCCATGTCTATGTGGGCTTGTTGTTGTTTTTCTTGTTAATAAAGACCAGCCTTAGTCCATGGTGATCTGATAGGATGCATGGGATTATTTCAACCATCTTGTATCTGTTGAGGCCTGTTTTGTGACTGATTATATGGTTAATTTTGGAGAAGGTATCGTGAGGTGCTGATAAGAAGGTATATATTTTTTTTAGGATGAAATGTTCTATAAATATCTGTTAAATCCTTTTGGTTCATAACTTCTATTTGGTTCTCTATGTCTCTGTTTAGTTTCTGTTTCCATGATCTGTCCATTAATGAGTGTGGTATATTGAAATCTCCCACTATTATTGTGTGAGGTTCAATGTGTGCTTTGAGCTTTAGTAAGGTTTCTTTTATGTATGTAGGTGCCCTTGTATTTGGGGCATAGATATTTAGGATTGAGAGATCATCTTGGTGGATTTTTCCTTTGATGAATATGAAGTGTCCTTCCTTATCTTTTTTGCTAACTTTTGGGTGAAAGTCAATTTTATTTGATATATTTGATACTATATTGGTTACTCCAGCTTGTTTCTTGGGACTGTTTGGTTGGATAATTGTTTTCCAGCCTTTTAATCTGAGGTAGTATCTGTCTTTGTACTGAAGTGTATTTCCTCTATGTAGCAAAATGCTGGGTCCTCTTTCCATATCCAGTCTCTTAGACCATGTTTTTTATTGGAGAATTATGGCCATTGATGTTGAGAGATATTTTTGTTGTTCCTTGTTATGTTTTGTTGTTGTTGTTGTTGTTGGTTTTTTTTGTTGTTTTGTTTTTTTTTGTTTTTGTTTTTGTTTTTTTGTATTTTTTTTTTTTTTAGAGGTGGAATTAGGTTTCTGTGGGTACTTCGGAGCAGAAGAGTTATTCTTACCTCTGCTCTCAGGTGTGTCAACACTCCTGTTTCCTGGCTTTCAGCTCTGGGCAGTGGCAGAAACTGGAAGGGTCCTGTCCTTTACTGCATCTAGCTTTCTGTGCCCAGAGGGCACTAGGCAGGTTCTTCTTGGGCCAGAAATGTGAGCTAAAGTGGAGGCCTCCCCTGAGCTCTCAGGAATGTTCACACTTCTGAGAGTCCAGCTCTTTCCCCCAAGGGATTTGGGTACAGAGCAGGTTATAAATTTACAGAACTTTGTCAGTACTATCTATTTTTATATTTAAAAATATCTATATTCATCTAAATTAAGTATTATTTTCAAGTATTAAGTTTCATTAAACTCCTGATAATGGGCATTATCTTTTCACTTGCTAATTTAGTAATTGAGTAATTTTTAAATCATCTTTTAATACCTAACACGATAAGCTTTAAATTAATCATGCAAAGCTTACACTTGCATCTTTATTTCCAAATGGTAAGACTCCCGTATGGAGAAAATTCTGCAAAAGAACTGGTCTGTTTGCTGTTGTACAGTCTGGAGTATGTTGCTTTAGGAAGTCTCAAATCTTTACAAATCATTTCTTCTTTAATGACCTCTACCATCTCCATATAGTTCATTTTACCACCTTTTTCTTGTTCTTCAGATGTGTTGGAGTCATCATGGCCTGCTATAGTCCTACACCGGGATTCTAATGCAGACATATTGTCTTGGCAGCTATTGATTGTGTTTTTATGCAGGCATCTTGCATCTCTCTTTCTGTCTTTCTCTCTCTGTATCTTTGTCTCTGTCTCTGTCTCTGTCTCTCTCTCTCTCTCTCTCTCTCTCTCTCTCTCTGTCTCTCTCATCTTCTTTCATTCTCTCTTGATTAAGACAGGTGTAAGATGCTGGTTTCTGAGTAATTATTTGTTGGGTAGGTGTTCTAATTTCTCTTTTTTTTTTTTCTTTTCTCTTTTGATTTCTCAGAGTGTGATAGCTGTGTGTTGCCTGTTTAATTGGCCTGTTTGACTGATATGTTTATAGGGAATACGTGCTGGTGTTAGAAACTGGTATGCTGTAATAAAAAGGAAAAGCAAAAGCTGCAGTAGATAAAAACAATTCAGGAGTATATATTTAATTGAAAGTATATTATATTTTTATTACATTTATGATGATTGTTTTAAAGTAGCTTGTAGCTTGTTGGATAATTATTTTTATTAAGAATTGTAGCTTGAATGAATAGCCTAGTAAGAGCACCAGTGGAAGGGGAAGCCCTTGGTCCTGCCAAGACTGAACCCTCAGTGAACGTGATTGTTGAGGGGAGGGCGGTAATGGGGGGAGGGTGGGGAGGGGAGTACCCATATAGAAGGGGAGGGGGAGGGGTTAGGGACATGTTGACCCAGAAACTTGGAAGGGGAATAACAATCGAAATGTAAATAAGAAATACACAAGTTAATAAATATATAAAAAAAAAGAATTGTAGTTTATTGTAATAATATTTTAAAATTTATTGTTATTAGACTTATTATCTTCATCATTAGATTTATAGCCATCATCAGGGTTGTCTGAACATTTTTATATTAAATTGTTGGTTTATAATTTTATTAGTATCATTTAATATTTTATTATATTAATAAATATATTTTAATTATTTACTAAAACTTTAATTATTTTATACTTTTATATATTTAATTATAATTTTGAAAGTGTTTTACAATATTTTATTAGTTTAATTATTGTTTTTGGAATGTAAATTTAAGTTTTAATAGTTTAATTACAATTCTAGAAAATAAAATTTATTTTCATTTTTTAAAATGGTTTAAATAAGTTAGTGTTTTTAAAATTAATATGAAATGTATTATTTTATGTTATAAAGTTTTGCATCCAGTAGGAAAAGTTTTTGTACATTAATATATGAAGGTGCAGGTTTATATTTTATTAAATATATTTTTAATTTTAAGAAGTATTTAATTTTAAGATTTCAACTATATAAAATATTAATTTAAAATGTAGTTTTAGAGACCTGGATTTGGGAGTTGGTTTATGCCATGTGTTGTTGCTCAGAATAGATTAAAAATTGAGTTAATTAGATTTAAATTCATTTTTTGTTATTGATATTATAAACTATTAATTCCATATTATAAATTATATATTTTTATAATTAAGATGTAAAGTGTGTGTTCATATATTTATTTAAGAGCAGTCAAAAAATAGACCTGCATTGGATGGAGATATATATATGATATAAAAATATAGTTAAAAAATTTTAGTATAATTTTAAGGAAGGAACATTTTACTACCTGTTGAATTTAAGTTTTATAGCTATTGGCTTTTTTATTAGAGAAGCTGAGAAACTACTGGCCTTTGTAAAAGCAGCTTTCACAAACCAAACTGGTTTGCTGCTAGCCTGATTTAGTTAGGAGTCAGGGAGGACTTAAAGGCCAGCACAAGTTTATTAAGTTTTGGGTGTTTGTGGTTATTGGTGGTGGTGGTGATCGTAGTGGTGGTGACTGTGGTGGTGGTGGTGGTGGTGGTGGTTTTGGTTTTGGTTTTGGTTTTGGTTTTTACTTTGCATACTTTTTTAAAGGAGATTATACTAAGAGCTGAACAACCAGAAAATGAAGTTTTAATCTTTTATAGTGCAAGGGTTAAAAAAAAAGGAAAAACAAATAAAAAAAGAAAAAGCAAGAGTTGATAGATCTGCTGGCCATAAGTTTTTGCAAAAGATGGTTAGTTTTATCAGCCATTCGGTTAAGCTTAGAATTTTTGTTTGCTAGGCATTTGAAGGTTTTAAAGTATAACCAGACTAGGTTTAGCAAAGTGGAGCTGGCTGGCTGCCTGTGGTGTCTTTTAAGATAAGAGAGGAGAACAAATAATTTACAAGCACATAAAATACACACAGACATTGAAAGACATATCCAGGAAAGCAAAATCTAAAAGGAAAGGCTGTTTCAGACAGTCTTCCTTCCTGTGTACAAAAAGTCCACAAACCCACAGCTGATTAAGATATTAGATGAGAACTAACAAGTTTTTGTTTGTTTGTCTGTTTGTTTTTGCAGATGGGGCATTTAGGAGCATCATTTTAAGTCCCAGGCTAGATGACAGAATTTGTATCCACTCTGTTCCTCTTGACTTCCAGATTGACAACAGCAAAACAGACACAGAGTGCTCCCAACTTAATGACTGGTGGGGGAAGAAATTTCCCCCAAATGCTCAGCTATTTGAATGGGGCATTTTAGAAAATCCCAGACAAGCACCACTACCAGTCATGAAGTCAACCAGGTAGTGGCTAGACTGTCCTCTTAGAATAACCCCCATAAGGAAATTCAGGAAAACCCATACACATGTGCCCCCCCCAAAATGGAGGCAAGTAAATAAATTACTTTTTTAAAAGCCAAGGGAAAAAAATAAAAAGTTAGAAGAAACAAATAAATCCATTCATGACCTGAAAATAGAAATAGAAGCAATAAGGAAAACACAAACAGAGGAATTCTGGAAATAAAAAAAAAAAAGATATTCAAACAACTAAAGAGGCAATCTTCAACAAAAGAATGCAAGAGTAGATCAATTCTCACTCATTGAAGATATGATAGAAAGGAAGGATACATTAGCCAAAGAAAATAGCAAATCTAAAATAAGTCTGTCAAAGAACATCAAGGAAATCGGGAACTGTATAAAAAGACAAAAACTGAGAATAGTAAAAATAGAGGAAGAACCCAAGGATTTCTGCCTGTGCCAGGAGCTGACCAGGTCCCACAACTCTCTGTACCCAAATCCCATGGGGGAGAGAGCTGGACTCTCATAAGTGCAGACAATCCTGAGAGCTCAGGGGAGACCACTACTTCTGCTCATATTCCTGGCCCAAGAGGAACCAGCCTAAAGCCCACTGGACACAGGAGCCTAGGAGCAGTCAGGGAGAGGATCTGTCCAGTTTCTGCCTGCACCCAGAGTTGAAAGCTAATTGACAGTAGCACTGACACACGTGGCAGCAGAGGTAAGATCACCACTTTTGTTCCGAAGGACCCTCCTGGAGCCTTCAGGACACACAAACCCAAGAGCAGTCTGGGACAGGTCTTACCTGATTTCTGTTTCTGGCTGACCTGGTCCCACAGCCCTCTGTACCCAAATCCCATGTGAGAGAGAGCTGGAAAATCAGAAGTGCTAACAACCCTGAAAGCTCAGGGGAGACCACTACCTCTGCTCAAATTCCTGGCATAAGAGGAACTTCCTCGCCTACAGCCCTCTGGACATAGGAACCTAGGAACAGTCAGGAAGAGGATCCTTCTAGTCTCTGCCTGAACCCACGCCTGAAAGCCCGCTGCAAGGAGCTCTGACACCTGAGAGCAGAGATAAGACCAACACTGATGCTCCAGAAGACCTGCCTGGAGGATGCTGGTGAGGATGATGAGAAAAAGGAGCACTCCTCTATTGTTGGTAGAATTGCAAGCTGGTACAACCACTCTAGAAATCAGTCTGTAGGTTCCTCAGAAAATTGGACATTGAACTACCTGAGGACCCAACTATGCCACTATTGGGCATATAACCAAAAGTTGCTCCAACATATAACAAGACATATAGTCCACTAAATTCATGACAGTATTATTTATAATAGCCAGAAACTAGAAAGAACACAGATGTCCTTCCACAGAGGAGTGGATATAGAAAATGTGGTGAATCTGCACTATGGAAACACATAAATTCCTTAAAGAATTAAAGGAAAACAAAACAGAACAGGTGAAGGAATTGAATGAAATCATCCATGATTTAAAAATGGAAAGAGAAGCAATAAAGAAATCACAAAGGGAGACAAACCTGCAGATAGAAAACCTAGGAGATCAGGAGTCATAGAAGCTAGCATCGCAAATAGAATACAACAGATAGAATAGAAAATATCAGGAACAGAAGATACCACAGAAAACATTGACGCAACCATCAAAGAAATGATAAAACACAAAAAGCTCCTAATGCAAAACATCCAGGAAACCAGGACACAATGAGAAGTTCAAACCTAAGGATAATAGGTATAGAAGAGATTGAAGACTCCCAACTTAAAGGCCCAGTAAATACATTCAACAAAATTATAGAAGAAAATTTCCCTAACCTAAAGAAAGAGATGCCAATAAACATCGAAGAAGCCTACAAAACTACACATTGATTGGCCCAGAAAAGAAATTCCTGCCATTACATAACAGTATAAACACTAAATGCACTAAAAAAAGAAAGAATATTAAAAGCAGTAAGGGGAAAAGGTTAAGTCACATATAAAGACAGACCTATCTGAATTACACCAGACTTCTCACCAGAGACTATGAAAGAAAGAAGTTACTGTGCAGATGTCATACAGACCCTAAAAGAACACCAATGCCAGCCAAGGCTACTATATCCAGCAAAACTCTCAATTAACATAGATGGAGAAACCAAGATATTCCATGACGAAACCAAATTTATACAATATCTTTCTATAAATCCAGCTCTACAAAGGATAGTAGCTGGAAAACTCCAACAAAAGAAGGAAAACTACACCCTAGAAAAAGCAAAAAAGTAATATCCTTGCAATGAAACCAAAATAAGAGAGACACACTAACATAATTCCACCTCGAACAGCAAAAATAAGAGGAATAAACAATCACTATACCTTAATATTTCTCAACCTCAATGGACTCAATTCCCCAATAAAAGACAGACTAACAGATGTATACGGAAAGAGAGCCCAGCATTTTGCTGCATACCGGAAATACATCTCAGAGACAATGACAGACATTGCCTCATAGTAAAAGGCTGGAAAGCAATATTCAAGGAAATGGTCCCAAGAAACAAGCTAGAGTAACCATTCTAATATCAAGTAAAATTGACTTTCAACCAAAAGTTATCAAAAAAGATAAGGAAGGACACTTCCTATACATCAAAGGAAAAATCCACCAAAATGAACTCCAATCCTGAATATCTATGCTCCAAATGCAAGGGCACCTGAATTCATAAATGAAACCTTACTGAAGCTCAAAGCACACATTGCATCTCACACAATAATAGTGGGAGTTTTGAACACCCCATTCTCATTGACAGGCAGATCATACAAAGAGAAATTAAACAGAGACATAAGGAACCTAACCGAAGTTGTAAATCAAATGGATTTAACAGATATTTATAGAACATTTCATCCTAAAACAAAAAGTAAATATCTTCTTCTTAGCACCTCATGATACCTTCTCCAAAACTGACCATATAATCGGTCCACAAAACAGGCCTCAACAGATACAAAATGGTTGAAATGATCCCATGCATCACATCAGATCACCAAAGACTAAGAGTGGTCTTCAGTAACAGCAAAAATGACAGAAAGCCCACATGTGGAAACTGAACCATGCTCTATTCAATGATAACTTGGTCAAAGAAAAACTATACAAAGAAATTAAAAACCTTTGACAATTTAATGAAAATGAAAGCACAATATATCCAAACTTATGGGAAGCAATTAAAGGAGTGGTAAGAGGAAAACTCAGAGCTCTGAGTGCCTCCAAAAGGAAACTCAAGAGAGCATACACTAGCATCTTGACAAGACACCTAGAAGCTCTAGAAAAAAAGGAAGGAAATAGACCCAAAAGGAGTAGACAGCAGGAGATAATCAAACACAGGCCTATAATCAACCAATTAGAAATAAAGCAAACTATACAAAGAATTGAAATAACCAGTAGCTGATTCTTTGAGAAAATAAATAGGAAAGATAAACCCTTAGCCTGATTAACCAGAGGTCACAGAGTGTGTATCCAAATTAACAAAATCAGAAATGAAATGGGAGACATAACAACAGAATCTCAGGAAATTAAAAAAAAATCAGATGCTACTACAAATCGTAGATTCAACAAAATTGGAAAATGAATGAAATGAACAATGTACTAGGGATAACGGGTACCAAAATTAAACCAGGATCAGATAAACCACCTAAACAGTCCCATAACTCATAAAGAAATAGAAGTAATTATTAAAAGTCTCCCAACCAAAAAGCCCAGAACCAGATGGGTACTGTGCAAATTTTATCACACTTTCATAGAAGACTTCATATCAATTCAGTCCAATCTATTTCACAAAATAGAAACAGAAAGTACACTGCATAACTCATTCTATGAAGTCACAATTATGATTATACCTAGAACACACAAAGACACAAGAAAGAAAGAGAACATTAGAACAATTGTCCTTATGAATTTTTTTTCCAGGAATCACATTTTTATTACATGCATCTATTTTTTTTATTAACTTGAGTATTTTTATATACATTTCGAGTGTTATTCCTAACGGATTCCAGGCAAACATCCCCCAATCCCTCCCTCCCTTTCTTTTTATGACTGTTTCCCCCCTCCCCATCCTCCCTATTGCCACCTCCCCCCAACAATATAGTTCACTGGGGTTCAGTCATAGCAGGACCCAGGGCTTCTTCCACTGGTGCTCTTACTAGGATATTCATATTGCTACCTATGAGGTCAGAGTCCAGGGTCAGTCCATGTATAGTCTTTGGTAGTGGCTTAGTCCCTGAAGCTCTGGTTGCTTGGCATTGTTGTACATATGGGGACCTCGAGCCCTTCAAGCTCTTCCAGTTCTTTCTCTGATTCCTTCAACGGGGGTCCTTCTTCTCAGTTCAGTGGTTTGCTGCTGGCATTCGGCCTGTGTTTGCTGTATTCTGGCTGTGTCTCTCAGAGAGATCTACATCCATTTCCTGTCGTGGCCTGCACTTTTTGCTTCCTCCATCTTTCTAATTGGGTAGCTGTATATGTATGGGCCACATGTGGGGCAGGCTCTGAATGGGTGTTCCTTCAGTCTCTGTTTTAATCTTTGCCTCTCTATTCCCTGCCAAGGGTATTCTTGTTCCCCTTTTAAAGAAGGAGTGAAGCATTCACATTTTGATCATCCGTCTTGAGTTTCATTTGTTCTAGGCATCTAGGGTAATTCAAGCATTTGGGCT
>NC_046172.1:77077235-77094989 GCF_011064425.1 Rattus rattus
GTAAAAGCCATATACAGCAAACCAGTAGCTAACATTAAACTAAATGGAGAGAAACTTGAAGCAATCCTACTAAAATCAGGGACTAGAAAAGGCTGCCCACTTGCTCCTACTTATTCAATATAATTCTTAAGTTCTAGATCAGAACAATCAGACAACAAAAGGAGACTCCAAGGAATACAGATTGGAAAAAGAAAGAAGTCAAAATATCACTGCTTGCAGGTGATAGATAGTATGTTAAGAAATGATCACCAAAAGTTCCACCAGAAACGGGTAAACCTGATAAACACCTTCAACAAAAGTGGCTGGGTATAAAATTATCAAATAAATCAGTAGGCCTTCATCTACAAGAGAAACAGGCGAGAAAGAAATTAGGGGAAATGACACCTTCTTAATAGTTCTAAATAATATAAAAAACCTCGGTGTGACTTTAACCAAGCAAGCAAAAGATCTGTATGATAAGAACTTCAAGCCTCTGAAGAAAGAAATTGAAGAAGACCTCAGAATATGGAAAGATCTCCCATGCTCATGGATTGGCAGGATTAATATAGTAAAAATGGCCATTTTACCAAAAGCAATCTACAGATTCATTGCAATCCCCACTAAAATTCCAATGCAATTTTTCAAAGAGTTAGACAGAACAATTTGCAAATTCATCTGGAATAACAAAAAACCCAGGATAGCTAAAACTATCCTCAACAATAAAAGGACTTCTGGGGGAATTACTATCCCTGAACTCAAGCAGTATTACATTGCAATAGTGATAAAAAACTGCAAGGTTGGTACAGAGACAGACAGATAGACCAATGGAATAGAATTGAAGACCCAGAAATGAACCCACACCTATGGTCCTTGATTTTTGACAAAGGAGCCAAAACCATCCAATGGAAAAAGATAGCATTTTCAGCAAATGGTGCTGGTTCAACTGAGAAGTCAAATATGTGTAGAAGAATGCAGATTGATCCATGCTTATCACCCTGTACAAAGCTTAAGTCCAAGTGGATCAAGGACCTCCACATCAAACCAGATACACTCAAACTAATAGAAGAAAAACTAGGAAGCATCTGAACACATGGACACTGGAAAATTTCTGAACAAAACACCAATGGCTTATGTTCTAAGATCAAGAATCAACAAATGGGATCTCATAAAACTGCAAAGTTTCTGTAAGGCAAAGGACACTGTGGTTAGGACAAAATGACAACGAACAGATTGGGAAAAGATCTTTACCAATCCAACAACAGATAGAGGGCTTATATCCAAAATATACAAAGAACTCAAGAAGTTAGACTGCAGGGAGACAAATAACCCTATTAAAAATGGGGTTCAGAGCTAAACAAGAATTCACAGCTGAGAAATGCCGAATGGCTGAGAAACACCTAAAGAAATGTTCAACATCTTTAGTCATAAAGGAAATGCAAATCAAAACAACCCTGAGATTTCACCTCACCCCAGTGAGAATGGCTAAGATCAAAAACTCAGGTGACAGCAAATGTTGGCGAGGATGCGGAGAAAGAGGAACACTCCTCCATTGTTGGTGGGGTTGCAGACTGGTACAACCATTCTGGAAATCAGTCTGGAGGTTCCTCAGAAAATTGGACATTGAACTGCCTGAGGACCCAGCTATAACTCTCTTGGGCATATACCCAAAATATGACCCAACATATAACAAAGACAGGTGCTCCACTATGTTCATAGCAGCCTTATTTATAATAGCCAGAAGGTGGAAAGAACCCAGATGCTCTTCAACAGAGGAATGGATACAGAAAATGTTGTACATCTACAAAATGGAATATTACTCAGCTACCAAAAACAATGACTTTATGAAATTCGTAGGCAAATGGTCGGAACTGGAAAATATCATCCTGAGTGAGGTAACCCAATCACAGAAAAACACACATGGTATGTCCTCATTGATAAGTGCCTATTAGCCCAAATGCTTGAATTACCCTAGATGCACAGAACACATGAAACTCAAGAAGGATGACCAAAATGTGAATGCTTCACTTCTTCTTTAAAAGGGGAACAAGAATACCCTTGGCAGGGAATAGGGAGGCAAAGTTTAGAACAGAGACAGAAGGAACACCCATTTACTGTCTGTCCCACATGTGGCCCATACATCTATAGCCACCCAATTAGATAAGATGGATGAAGCAAAGAAGTGCAGGCTGACAGGTACCGGATGTAGATCTCTCCTGAGAGACACAGCCAGAATACAGCAAATACATAAGTGAATGCCAGCAGCAAACCACTGAACTGAGAATTGGACCCCCGTTGAAGGAATCAGAGAAAGGACTGGAAGAGCTTGAAGGGGCTTGAGACCTCATATGAACAACAATGCCAACCAACCAGAGCCTCTAGGGACTAAGCCACTACCCAAAGACTATACATGCACTGACTCTGGCCTCCAACCTCATAGGTAGCAATGAATAGCCTAGTAAGAGCACCAGTGGAAGGGGAAGCCCTTGGTCCTGCCATTACTGAACCCCCAGTGAACGTGATTGTTGGGGGGAGGGTGGTAATGGGGAGGATAGAAGCCCATATGGAAGAGGAGGACGGGGGAGGGGTTAGGGGATGTTAAGCCCCAGAAACCAAGAAGGAATAACAATCAAAATGTAAATAAGAAATACTCAAGTTAATAAAAGATAAAAAAAAAAGGACTAAAATCCATCCTCATTTTCACTGTCCTTCTTCTTGAACTTCATGTGGTCTGTGGTCTATTGGGTAACTCCAGCTTTTAGTCTAAAATCCACTTATCAGTGCATGCATACCATGTGTGGCTTTTGTGATTGGGTTACCTCACTCAGGATGATATTTTCTAGTTCCATCCATTTGCTTATGAATTTCATGAAGTCATTGCTTTGGCTAGATGTGTAGTACTCCATTGTGTATATGTACCATTTTTTCTGTAGCCATTCCTCTGTTGAAGGGCATCTGGGTTATTTCCAGCTTCTGGCTATTATAAATAAGGCTGCTATGAACATAATGGAGCTTGTGTCTTTGTTATACGTTGGAGCATCATTTGTGTATATGCCCATGAGTGATGTAGCTAGGTCCTCAAACAAAAACAAAAAGAAGTTGAGTTCAGATCACCAGAACCCATGCAACACTGTACAAAGTGCCATGCCTTTGTACTACCACGGCTAGATGGAAGGCAGTAACAAACAAACAAACAAACAAAATCCCTAGAGGCTCGCTGGTCAGCTTGTCTGGTATATTCTAGTCTGGTATAACAAAAGACTGTCTCAAACAAGGTAGAAGGGTTGAAAAGTAAGAACCAATACCTATCATCGTCTTTTATCTTCCACATGCATACACAACCAAAACACACTTTTTCTGTCTCCAATAAACACAAATGCATTCCTGCACATGTCTGTGCGTATGCATGTACATACATACACACACATACATACACACACATGTAGTTTTTAAATTCCAACTATAAATATTTTAAACTTTTTGCTTTTACCTTTCTTCATATCTATTTTATTGACATAACAAAGTAATATATGCTTGTGAGATTCAATGTGATGCCTTAATATCTGTATTCATTGTGGAATGATGAAATCAAACAAAATTGTATATCCAAATCTCACTGACTTATTCTTTTTTTATTTCTTCTGCTTTCACATTTTTATGCACTTGTCAAATCTCATAGATTCACACCAAAGACTGAAATGGCAGCAGGCCAGGAAAATGAGTTGGAATCTTTCCTTTTTAGTTCTTTCTTATGTCTGTATATTTAAATACTCTTTAACAGATATTAGTATACATTTTTGCAACTGCTACTGCTGCTGCAGTGGTGGTGGTGGTGGTGGTGGTGGGGTGTGTGTGTGTGTGTGTGTGTGTGTGTCTGTGTGTTTTATGAGGCACCAAAATTGTGTATGATTCAACATCCTACATATTGCAGTTTGGGTTTTTTGTTTGTTTAATGGCCAATAACTTTTTACAAAAATAAATCATGCATATGGTGCCTTTTTTAGCTTAATGGCCACAATATCATACCCCTATCTCTATAGGAGGACAAATAACTCTATTCTCAACTTTATTTTGCCAGTAAAATTTGAGCAGCAAGCATCTAAAAACACCGACCCTTTATATAGTCAACAGAATTCTAAGAAGTTTCATCTCTTGTTTCTATAGACTTTTCCATTGGCATTTAGATATCTGTATGGGGCATTTTGAGTATATTTGTTTATAGGTTAAAATCTATAAAAAGTAGAAAAACTCTACAAAAGTAGTAACAGAGCAATGTATGCATGGGGTAATGAAACAATTGTGTTGGGTGAGTTTTCTGTTTGAATTCTTTTCATGGGGCTAACTCAATGGATGAGTGATTATCACTGTCACAAAGAAAGTTTGCATCAAATATCAATGTTCCAGCTACCCAAGCTATATAATATTGATCAAGTAATATAAAGGATTAGGATGCATTCAGATTTTGTCCCAATAGTACTGTGCTAAAACTTAGCAGCTGGGAACTGCTATACTCCTGTCTGTTAAAGTCCTTATTTAGCCTATTTCCATGGAAACTGAAATCAGATTTCCCTCTCCTTTTTCTGTTCTCCTCTCCAGTCTCCCCCCTCCCTCTCCCCAACCCTCCCCTCCTCTCCCAACCCTCCCTCCTCCCTCTCCCTCAACCCTGAGAGAAAACTGCCTTTTAAAACCTGAGGTTGAACTTTACATTGTAAATGTTCACAAGATAATTTCTGCACGGGCATTCACTCACCAGTAATAGTGCTCCAGCAAATGGATCTTTTTAAAGAAGCCAAACTTGTAATACAAATTTTTAAAAATCCAAGTTAGAAAACTATAGCACACCAGGCCTCTACTACCAAATCCTTTGGGGCATTACATAGTTGCATACTCAATTAACTGAGCTAACATGGAAATAATTTATGGTGGGAAGACATTCACAAAAACTAAATTTAACTTCTTGGATTTTTGCCCATTTTGTTTTACTCTGAAGAATTGACATTTCCCTAAATAGTCTGGAAAATACTTAAGGGAAAAAAGAGAAAGTGAATGAATTCACTTTAAAATTTCAACATATACTTGGCTGGATTTCCATCCTAAATGGAAAAATACTGCACATGTTACAAATTTAGGAGGGAGGCTGATAATCAGATTGCTATCTTAAAAGATGATACATTTAAAACATAATAATTGCAGAAAAGGAATGAATACTACACTTTGGCATGTATTTACAATGAGGTCATCAGGCAAACTGGATGCCTTCTGCATATGAAAATTCTTGGTAATGGCTAATACTTCATTTCTCATTTTTGACCCCCCTTTTCCATGAGTAAAGATGAAAAGCAAAATTTCTTTAAAAAGAATCTTCAGCCTCAGAATGAACAGTAGAGTATTGAATGAGGTTCTTTTAAATCACATCTCTTTATGGAATTGTGCATGTTATAACTCATGAAATATTTTTCTCTGGCTGGAATTCAGACCACAATGAAGGGCTGAAAAGAGCGGGCATTGATCAACAAGACAATAGGGCCTGATCTTAAGTACAAAACAGTTTTTAAAACTCATTGTAGGATGTTTTTGTTTGGCCTTTACACATAAATGATAGTTTCATAAAGGGATAACCATGCTAATAATACATATTCAATCAGAAAATTGAGAAAGGATACAACCTTGAGTCATTGATTTTATTGGAAAAATTAAAAGTCCTTCTTAGGATCAAAAAATAATAAGTACAATTTGAAGGAAGAAAACTAAAATTTCTCAAGTTAATGCTTGAGTCAAGATACCAACTGTACCCATTTGGCAGCAAGTTTTATCTCCCCATCAGGATTTCAATTAAGATAGCTTTCAATAGTCGATAGGAATATCCTCATTTCTGTAACAAGATTCACAGATCCACATATCTTAAATTTTTAAAAAATATTGAATCACAGAATTCAGATAACCTAATCCAAAAGAACTGCAAAATAGTTATTTCTAAAGGAAAAGCAGGAATACAGATGTTGAATCAATAAAATGGCTGATTTTCATGAACTATGGATCATCAAATAAAAAATTCCAAGTGGTCATATTTGTTTGTATTCATATGAATTAACAAATACAAGGTTTTTAGCAAAGATGTCCACTTAATTTTTCACTCAATCTCATGTTATGATCAAATTATAGAAAATCTCAAGAACTCTCAAAATGTGGAATGGTACAAAGTATGATTAATAAATATTCACAATCAATGTTCTATGATTTAAATAGTAAAACTTAAAAAGATCTGACTGCACTAATTGATTACTTTCAATTTATAGTCTAATGATTGAAAATCTGTAGATGTAATACTATGAGGTTTGAAGTCCAACACAGTTTTAATCTAGAAAATCACCGTTATACACTACAAATTCATATCTTTATTTTCAGTCATTTTAGGGTCTAAAATTACCCTTTGCTTTATCAAAAAGAAATAGTAAACAAATTATAAGTGAAAATGTTTAGATCATATTATATGGTTGATGTTTTTTTCTGGTTGCTACCAATTCCCAATGTTTTCACTTTTTCTGAGGGTAGGGATGCCCACAGACTGCAGTAAAAATGACTCATATGATCTTGATTAAAAATATTTGTGTTTGTAAATTTTCCAGGGTCAAACCAAGTAATGGTTGATCCATTTTCCAAGTGACTTACATCCCCCAAATTGTAAAAGTATGTGTTTACAACTATAAAATGAAATGTTGAGGTACATTATGTAAATAACATAATTAAGTATATTGTCATTTTTATTTGAGAGGTGGTTTTTGTATTGGATATTTTTTATTTACATTTCAAATGTTATTCCCTTTTCCAGTTTCCCAGACATGAGCCCCCTATCCCAACCCTCTCTCCTTCGTCTATAAGGGTGTTCCCCTCCCCATCCACCACCAACCCCCATTATCCTACACTGGGGGGGGTCCAATCTTGGCAGGACCAAGAGTTTCTCCTCCCATTGGTGCCCAACAAGGCCATCCTCTGCTACATATGCAAGTGGAGCCATGGGTCAATCCATATATAGCCTTTGGGTAGTGGTTTAGTCCCTGGTAGTCCAGGTTGGTTGGCATTGTTATTCTTATGGGGCTGCAAGTCCCTTCAGCTCCTGGAATCCTTTCTCTAATTCCTCTAATGGAGACCCCATTCTCAGTTCAATGGTTTGCTGTTAGCATTCACTTGTATTTGATATAGTTTCATGTCTTCTCAGAGACATCTGTATCCGCCTCTTTATATCAATCTTACTGTTTGTGATATATACGTGCTATACCTATGTGGGGAAGGCCGGAATGGCTGTTCTTTAGTCTCTGCTCCAACTTGCCTCCATATCCTCTTATGAATATTTTTGCCCCTTTTAAGAAGGAGGAAGCTATCCATACTTTGTCATCCTTTCTGTTGAGCTTCATGTCTGTGGATTGCATCTTGGGTAATTTTACCTGACCTAATATCCACTCATCAGTGAGTATACCATGAGTGTTTTTCTGAGATTGAGTTGTTTCTCACTGAGGATAATATTTTCTAGTTTCAATTTCTGCCTCCATGAATCTCTGCTTAGTCATTGTTTTGATAGCTGAGTAGTATTCATTTTGTAAATGTATTATTTTCTGTATGCCATTACCTTCTTTGAAGGACATCTGAACCTTCCAGCTTCTGCTATTAAAAGAAGGCTGCTATCAACATAGGAGCATGTGTCTTTTTATATGTTAGCATCTTTTGGGTATATGCCCAAGAGGTATAGCAGGATCCTCAGGCAGTTCAATGTCCAATTTTCTGAGGAACCCAGACTGGATTTGGTAGAATGGTTGTACCAGTCTGCAATCCCACTTAAAATGGAGGAGTGTTCTAATTTCCCACATATTCAGGAGCATCTGTTGTCACCTGAGTTTTTGAACTTAGCCATTCTCACTGGTGTGAGGTGAAATCTCAGGGTTGTTTTGATTTGCATTTCCCTGATGAGTAAAGATGTTGAACATTTCTTTAGGTGTTTCTCAGCCATTTGGCATTCCTCAGCTGTGAATTCTTTGTTTAGCTTTGAATAGGGTTATTTGTCTCCCTGCGGTCTAACTTCTTGAGTTCTTTGTATATTTTGGATATTAGGCCTATCAGATGTAGGATTGGTAAAGATATTTTCCCAATCTGTTGGTTGCCATTTTGTCCTAATGACAGTGTTCCTGCTCACAGAAGCTTTGGAGTTTTATGAGATCCCATTCATCAATTCCTTGATCTTAGAGCATAAGCCATTGTGCTTTTGTTCAAGAAATTTTCCCCATGATATGATCAAGACTTTCCTCCCTTTTTTTTTCTATTACCTTTGAGTATACTGGTTTGATATAGAGTCCTTGATACACTTGACTTAAACTTTATACAAGGAAATAAGAATGGATCGATTTGCATTCTTCTACATGCTGACCTCCAGTTGAACCAGCACCATTTGTTGAAAATGATATCTTTTATCCATTGGAAGGTTTAGCTCCTTTGTCAAAGATCAAATGACCATAGGTGTTTGGGTCCATTTCTGGGTATTGAATTCTATTCATTTGATCTACCTGCCTGTCTCTGTAGTAATACCATACAGTTTTTTATCACTATTGCACTGTAATACAGCTTGAGGTCAGGGATAGTGATTCCACCAGAAGTTCTGTTACTGTTGAAGATAGTTTTGGCTATCCTGGGTTTTTTGTTATTCCAAATGAATTTGCAAATTGCTCTTTCTAACCCTAGGAAGAATTGAGTTGGAATTTTGATGGGGATTACATTGAATCTGGAGAACGCTTTTGGCAAAATGACCATTTTTACTATATTAATCCTGCACATCCATGAGCATGAAAGTTCTTTACATCTTCTGAGATTTTCTTCAATTTCTTTCTTCAGAGACTTGAAGTTCTTGTCATACACATCTTTTATTTGCTTGGTTAGTATCACATCAAGATATTTTATGTTATTGGGACTATTGTAAATGGCGTCATTTCCCTAGTTTCTTTGTCAGCCTGCTTATCCTTCAAGTAGAGAAGTTGGCCACTGATTTGTTTGAGTTAATTTATTCCCTAATACTTTGCTTTTCAGTTGTTTATCAGGTTTATGTTTCTTCAGGAACTCAGTCTTTGGGGTCACTTAAGCATATCGCCATATCATCTGCATATAGTGATATTTTTATTCTTTCCTTTCCAATTTTGTATCCCTTGACCTCCTTTTTGTTGTCTGATTGCTCTGATAGGACTTTGAGTACACATATAAGTAGGGAGAGAGTGGGCCTCACCTAGTCCCTGATTTTAGTGGGATTACTTCAAGTTTCACTCCATTTAGTTTAATGTTGGCTACTGGTTTGTTGCATAATGCTTCAACTATGTTTTGTTTAGGCCTTCAATTCCTGATCTTTCCAGGACTTTTATCATGAAGAGGTGTTGAATTTTGTCAAATGCTTTCTCAGCATCTAATGAAATGATCATGTGGTTTTTATCCTTGAGTTTGTTTATATAGTGGATTAGGTTGTTGGATATCCATATATTAAACCATCCCTGCATTCATGGGATGAAGCCTACTTGATCATTATCAATGACCATTTTGATCTGTTCTTGGATAAAGTTTGCAAGAATTTTATTGAGTATTTTTGCATCAATATTTATAAGGTAAATTGGTCTGAAGTTCTTTTTCTTTGTTGGTTCTTTTGTGGTGGTTTAGGTATAAATAGTGGCTTCATAGAAGAAATTGGGTACTGCTTTCTTGTTTCTATTTTGTAGAACTCATTTGGACAGTATTGGCATTATGTCCTTCTGCGAAGGCCTGATAGAATAAAGTACTCAAATTACATCTCGTCCTATACTCTTTTTGGTTAGAGAATTTTAATGACTGCTTCTATTTCTTTAGCAGTTATGGAGTTGTTTTTATGATTTGTCTGATCCTAATTTAACTTCAGTACCTGGTGTCTGTCTAGAAAATTGTCCAGTTCCTCCAGATTTTCAAATTTTGTTGAATATATGCTTTTGAAGTAGGATCTGATGATTTTTTTTTAATTTCTTCCAGATTCCATGTTATGTCTCCCCTTTTCATTCCTGATTTTGTTAATTTGGATACACTCTCTGTGACCTCTGGTTAATCTGTCTAAGGGTTTATCTATGTTGTTGATTTTCTCAAAGAACCAGCTCCCGGTTTTGTTGATTTTTTTTTGTATAGTCCTTTTTGTTTCTACTTGGTTGATTTCAGTCCTGAGTTTGATTATTTCCTGCCTTCTACTCCTCTTGGGTTTATTTATTTCTTTTTGTTCTAGAGCTTTTAGGTGTGCTTTCAAGCTGCTGATATATGCTCTTTCCTGTTTCTTTTTGCAGGCACTCAGAGCTATGAGTTTTCCTCTTCATACCGCTTTCATTGTGTCCCATAAGTTTAGGAATGTTGTATCTTCATTTTCATTAAATTGCTGTCCTGTATTTATTTAAGGGAGTTATTTATGTCCTTCTTAAAAATCCTCCATCATCATAACATGTGATTTTTAAATCCAATCTTGCTTTCCCAGTGTGCTTGGAAATACAGTATTTGCTTATGTGGGAGAACTGGGCTCTGATGATGCCAAATATTCTTGGTTTCTGTTGTCTCTGGTGTTAGTTGTCTTTCGTTCTCTGACAGTGGCTTGGCCCTCCTGTAGGCCTGTGTCTCAGCACTCCTGTAGACCTGTTTACTTTCAACCAGATTTGGGAACAGACAGCTGCTCCTGGGTTTGTGTGACCTGAACCCTCCAGGCGGGTCATTTGGAGCAGAAGAGTTGGCCGTACCTCTGCTCTCAAGTGTGTAGGCACTCCTGGTGACTGACTTTCAGCTCTCAGTGCAGGTAGAAACCTGATGTTTACTGCCCCTGACTGCTCCTAGGTCCCTGTGCTCAGAGGGCACAGATGGAACTAGGCAATTTCCTCTTGGGTCAGGAATGTGAGCAGAAAGTAGTTGTCTCCTCTGTGTACTCAGGACTGTCTGCACTTCTGAGGGTCCTGCACTCTCCCTCATAGGATTTGGGTGCAGGGAGCTGTGGAACCTGTTCAGTTCATTTCCAGGCACAGGTAGAAACCAGCAGGTTACTGTTGCTGACTGCTCCTTTATTCCTGTATCCAAAGGCACTATGCAGTTTCCTTTTGGCCAGGAATGTGAGCAGAAGCAGGCTAAAGTGGAGGTCTCTCCTGAAGTCTCAGGATTGTCCTCATTTCTGGAAGTTCAGCTCTCTCTCCTGAGAGATTTAAATATAAAAAATTCATCTCAAATCAAGGACACATGAGTCACTTATACCTTACCATGTCATAACAAACAAAAACCACAAGAAGAACTACTGCAAAATATTTGGCCACCATACAGCATTAAAAATAAAGCAGACACTGAGCTGAATGCTGAGTTAAACAATTTCACATGTGTGATCTTATAGTCAAGAATCTCCCTACCTGGGTCTGATAACTCAAGTGGTTTACAAAGTTTAGCTCCTAAACACTTTACAGTCTGTTATTGACATATTAATGACAGAAGGAATGTCTCAGGTTGAGTTCCAAAATCAGAATCATAGGCAAGATGTGTCAGTAGTTTACTTAAGAGAGGATTTCCAGAAGTACCTAATTAACAGATGAGATGTGATCCAACAAAGGAAGTGAGAACAGTATAATGCTATGTTCTTGGCTAGGTCCTTCTTTTATATAAAAGCCCACTGGCAACTTTTTATAAATAGTTGTAAACATCCTTCAGAGTTGTTTTGCCTGAGGACAAACTTCAGCTGCTCTCATACATTATATGAAAACACTCCTTATTACCTCATTATTTTTTTTTTGGTTATAAGAATTATATTTTCCTATTACTTTAAATACTTTTAAGATAATTCAATTGTTTATAGTTGACATTAACATTTCATATGTTAACTTCTTTTAGCATATTTTTTTTTATTAACTTGAGTATTTATTATATACATTTCGAGTGTTATTCCCTTTCTCGTTTTCCGGGCAAACATCCCCCTCCCCCCTCCCCTTCCTTATGGGTGTTCCCCTACCCACCCTCCCCCCATTGCCGCCCTCCCCCCGACAGTCTAGTTCACTGGGGGTTCAGTCTTAGCAGGACCCAGGGCTTCCCTTCCACTGGTGCTCTTACTAGGATATTCATTTGCTACCTATGAGGCTCAGGAGTCAAGGGTCAGTCCATGCTTAGTCTTTAGGTAGTGGCTTAGTCCTGGAAGCCTCTGGTTGCTTGGCATTGTTGTACATATATGGGGTCTCAACCCCTTCAAGCTCTTTCCAGTTCTTCCTCTGATTCCTTCAACGGGGGTTCCGTTCTCAGTTCAGTGGTTTGCTGCTGGCATTCGCCTCTGTATTCAATCATTAAGTCACCTACATTTTCAGCTTGCTCCACCTGGAGAAGAGTTGTCAGGAGAATGCAGGTGATTGCACAGAAGTCATACTAAAATGACATAGCAGAAGGGCATTGAGCAAACACCAATGGTGTCACTGAGAATTAGAAATATTCTTGGAGAACCATACTGACACTGAATAAATCCTTAACCAAGGATCCAAAAGTATGGATGTTGAGGCCAGCAAAGTCATAGATCAGTAATAAGAGTTGATAAGTTCATCCTAGTTAAGCTTTCCATTCGCATCAGACCACCAAAAGTAAAAGAAATCATCAAAGATACCAAATAGCTAAGGCTATAGGCATGATCAACACAGAGAAAGATTTTGGTCCATCTGGCAGTCAGTAATGTATGGAATTTTGAGATAAGAACAAGACTAAGAAACTTGATGACTGAAGAAAAAATCAGAATAATGTGTGAGGATCAAGAACCCTAATTGCAAGTTTATCTTTACTTGTACAAAAATTTCATGCCCTGTGGTATGGTGATAAATTATATCAAATTTCTCTCTGGGAAGTGGGGTGGGGAGGGGTGGGGGGTATGATAAACTGTTTCATGTCACTCAGACTTCAATGACTGATTTTGAAATTCCTAAAAATTCAACAGTTAGCTTTCACATATGTGAGTTGGCCATCTGTCCACTCAATGTCTAGCTATTGTTTTAAGTTTAAAAAGTTAATGACAAACCACTAAAATATATTTAAACCATGAGTTTTTAGGTTATGCCTACAAATAACTCACATTATGGATTGATGGGGGACATGCTGCTGTGGATCTCAGGATGCAATTCAGTGAAGGCTGTTGCCTTTGTAGCTTCTGATGTCACTTCAGTCTTCACAGCCTTTCATGTGTCTTGAATATGGAATTACAATTCTAACAGAAGTTCCTCTGGGTCAGATTTTAGCAGTTATTAACCTCACTTCCATGTTGTCATCTATAATGTGTGCATTCCAATGACTTATCCACTAGTATTTGTTCAAGGTATTTATAAAGGAAAACAAACTATATTCAAATCCTAAATAAAAGAAAAAGCCAATAGCTGTCATGAATTTAGCAGCTAACATATTTGTTGCAGTATAGCCCCATAGTAAACCTTAAAAAATTATACTTAATGCACATTATGTCTGTCCTGAACCATGAATAAAATGCAGGTGCAATTAAGCAAACACCTTTGTTCAATTTACACATCTAAATTCCTCCTCATCAGGGGAAAGCCTGTATTTCTTCCACTGAATCATAAGAGTGGTCCCTGTTGACCAAAGTTACAAAAAGCCAATTTGTGACACCAACAAGCATGCCAAAGTAAATAGAGAACACCCTATGGGGCCTCAAAGAACCACAGACAACCGAGGAAAATGGGAACAGGAGATACAGTCTTCATCATGGAGGACTACACCAACTTGTTGTCAAGTTCCAGTCAACCTTCAAAATCATACACACTGGTAGCAATTGTGAGTGAGTGTGTGTGTGTGTGTGTGTGTGTGTGTGTGTGTGTGTGTGTGTGTAATTTGTTTTTTAGGCCATGAATTTGGAGGGGAGTGAGGATAGTTATATAGGAGGGTTTAGAAGGAAGAAATGCGTAGGGGAGAAATGATGTAATCGAACTATAATCTCAAAAAGAAACCTTTGAAGATAAAAAAAAAGAAGTCATTCTGTTTCCATAAGCGTGAGCTCAAACCATGAGTTGGCATTTGACCTTCACATTTTAAAAGTATTATTGCTTCCCAGTAAGAGGAATTTAAATCACCTAAAACTTTAATCCTTGAGTACCACATTTGTATAATCTGCCTGATAGCCACACACAAGTTCTACTCTGAATTTATGACAATGAATTATGTCCTGATCTTTTGGGAGTTTCTTCTGTATGCAGAAACAAAAATCCATGTTTGAAGTAAACATTCCATTTGCCCCATCCTTTTTTAAGTCTTCCATAAAGTTAAAGATCCCAACGTATTGGGACAGTTAGATGGCTCAGCAAATTAACAGGTTTGCTGCCAAGTCTCGCAACCTGAGCTCCTTTCCTGGGATGTACACAGTAAAAGGAGAGAACCACCTCCTGCAAGTTGTACTCTGCTCTCCACTTGTGTGTTGTGCTCTCTGTGTGTGTGTGTGTGTGTGTGTGTGTGTGTGTGTACAGACAATAAATATAATAAATATCTTAATTTTAAAGTTAGTAAAGCAAATTTTATGAACTCGTCAGATTTCATTTCATACCTATTTTACTGCCCTCTTTGCTGCTAAGGCGGCAAATTTAAAATTACCTTTTCTGTACCTATATTTTATGACAAAATTTTTCTTAATTATGTTGACTCAAGAATTCAAGTGAAAAAATATGAGGTTCTAATTATTTGTTCGTGTATAAAATTTCTAGTATTCAAAAAACATTTCAAGGAAGGCTTTTCAACAGAACCTATCTAGTGGCTTGCAATCTACTCCCCTTCTAGGACTTCTTTCCATAATTACCACCTTTGTCTCTAATAAAGGATATGATTTCAAACTGCTTTGTACAACTTCGTGCTCTCATGTGAAGACTAGTAGCAGAATATAACATCATGGCTAACAAGAACTTTTCCATTCAAATTCAAGGTTACTTTAACAGCTATTCAAATGGAAGCATTCCTTTGCCATTTCCTGACAGGTTTTCCTATGAAGAAAAGTGTAGTCTATGCAGTATTTGGATTTATATTATGGCCTACCTTCTTCCTCAGTATTGAAACAGTATGTTTACTAATCAAGAAATAATCAGTCAGGGTAAATCTAATTCAGCCATAGTACACTTAGAATTTTACTAATGATGGATGTTTTCGTTACAATACGTTTTTCTGAGTAGCAAGAATGTCAACTTGAATGTAGCCCAGGATCTTAAGCCCTAAGTATAGCTTTTATTACATTTATTTATTTATTTATTACTTTATTTAGTTTATCATCCCACGACATTTTCCTCCCTCCTCTTCCCCATCTTCCCTCATCCACTCCACTCCTAAAAATTTATCTTTCAGAGAAGGGGCAGCCCAGTGATATCAACCTGACCCTTGGTAAAATCGTTGCAGTTGATTCAGGCCCATCCTCCCCTATTATTAAGGTTAGAGGAGGCTTCCCAATAGGAGGAAAGGGTCCCAAATGCAAGCAACAGAGTCACAGTTACTGTTCCTGCTGTTAAAGGTCCCACATGTAGACCGAGATGAAAAATGGCAACATATATGCAAAGGGCCTACGTCAGTCCTATGCAGGTTCTCTGGTTGGCTGTTCAGTCTTTGTGAATGCCTATGGTTCTGGGTTAGTTGATTCTTGTTGTGTCCTTGACCTCTCTGGCTTCTATAATCTTTCTTTCCCCTCTTTTGTAAGATTCCCCTAGCACTGCTTAGTGTTTGGCTGACTCTGCATCTCTTTTCCTCATTAGCTCTGGGTGAAGTTCCCTCTGATGACAGTTGTAGGTAGGTTCCTGTTGCAAGTATAGCAGAATATCATTATTGATGTCAGGAGTGGGTTCCCTCTTGTGACATGGTTCTCAAACTGGACCAGTCATTAGTGGGCCACTCCTTCAATGTTTGCTCAACCTTTTCCTGTATATCTTGTAGGAAGGACAATTTGTATGTTAAAAGTATTGGGTCTGGGTTAGTTTCTCAATCCCTCCATTGGCGATCATGCCTGGTTATAGGAGCCCATTGAGGCTCCATATACCTGTTGCTAGGAGTCTTAGCTTGCTACAGCCACTCTTACAGATTACTGGGAGTTTCCATTGCCCTCATTTCCTAGCTCATCTCAGAGATGCCCCCATTCAAGTGGTCTTTCCAAGTACTCTTTCCCGCCATCCTTCCCCTACCTGACCCCTCCAGTTTCCATCTTAACCTCTGTCCCCATCCAATCCCCTCCCTGCATTCACCCACAATATCTATTCTATTTCGCCCTTCTCAGTCATATTCATACATCCCCTCAAAGGGTATATTTCTAAACACCATTATTCATTCACTTCTAATCTCTGCTACATGAACAGTTTTTATGTGGTAACCTACTACTTAATCATCACTGTGGGATTCAGGCACTGCTAAGAGAGGGGTGTGGAAAGGAAGCAAAAAGTGAAATTCCTAATATGTCTCCCAACCAAAAACTAACCAGATCCAACCCTGCCTTGCTTCTGAAGTCAGAACAGATCAGTTATATTCGAGATGGAATGATCAGAAACTAGAATGTTTAATCTGTATTTAATTAAACTTACTTTCTTTAACATAGTAATGTTTTTGTCTTAGAAGAAATTGGCAGCTGGGAGTGGTCATTTATAGCTACCCCAGGATCTGTAAATGCTGAAATATATCTCTTTCTAAAAATATCAGATATATTTTTCTTTTGAAACTTCACTGATTTCTGTTGTCTTCCCAGAAAATTTTTCTTGGTTTCTAATCAATTTCCAATTAAGTTACACTTCAGGTTGAAATACTCTGTCCATGAATCTTTGAACTAATAATTGTCAAATAGATTTCTTTATGTACAAAAGGAGAAAAACAATTTCAAAATAACTCTTGGTTAAATGGTATCTCACCATATATCACCACTTAATATACAATATTATTTCTTTAGTTAGAAGAAAATAAAAAGCAGTGATTTGTTTATTTTATTACAGACTAGATTTTATATACTGCATTGGCTCATGTGAAAATTCCATTTCTAATAAAATAGTGCTCTATAAAGAACAAAGGTTTGTATAAGTTATTTTATGCAACATGTACATTTCTGTTTTCTGTTATCAATCCATTGCATCCTGTAGTGCCCACCTCGTCTGGCAAGGAAGATGCAACACAGTCGGATTCTTCTCAACAGCCTTTATTGCAGGACCACCTATGCTGATACAGGGACTTTGAGCGGCAAAAGTGTTCGCCTTATATACACAGCAGGCTGAGGCTATGCTAATTGTCCCTCAGGGATTGGTGGAGCACGAATCACCTCATTAGCATGGTACCGCCCCCTCATTAGCATATATTACCAGCCAACTGATGCCAGGTGCAAAACCCGTGCATGCACAGTACCGTTGTTCAGCACAGGAGGGCGCCCTACATCTCCCCCTTTTTTGTTTAATAAAATGACTGGTCTAGATCTGGGTGTCACGTCAATCTTGTCATTGCTCCTGTCTTAGGTCGTTCTCATCCAAACTCAGACTTACCCGTCATAGGGTTACCCTATCGCCACCGGGCCCCATGTCTTAGGTTGGTCCGAGCTCGAGGAAAGTTGCCCGTCTCTGGATACAATGACTCCACATGACAGTGACAAAAATGATCTAGGGCGAACTCTTAATCTTTCAAAGAGGCCAGCCATATGTTGGGAGAAGCACCCTTTTTAATGGCGGTCATAGCCTGGTAAACAACCACTTTGTGTCTGGCATGTTCTCTTTTTAAACGGCCAATAAGCCAGAGACCTAC
>NC_046172.1:77095089-77300803 GCF_011064425.1 Rattus rattus
CCCATGCTCATGGATTGGCAGGATTAATATAGTAAAAATGGCCATTTTACCAAAAGCGATCTACAGATTCAATGCAATCCCCATCAAAATACCAATCCAATTCTTCAAAGAGTTAGACAGAACAATTTGCAAATTCATCTGGAATAACAAAAAACCCAGGATAGCTAAAACTATCCTCAACAATTAAAGAACTTCGGCGGGAATCACTATCCCTGAAGTCAAGCAGTTTTACAGAGCAATAGTGATTAAAACTGCATGGTAATGATACAGAGGCAGAGAGATAGACCAATGGAATAGAATTGAAGACCCAGAAATGAACCCACACACCTATGGTCACTTGATTTTTGACAAAGGAGCCAAAACCAACCAATGGAAAAATGATAGCATTTTCAGCAAATTGTGCTGGTTCAACTGGAGGTCAACATGTAGAAGAATGCAGATAGATCCATGCTTATCACCCTGTACAAAGCTTAAGTCCAAGTGGATCAAGGACCTCCACATCAAACCAGATACACTAAAACTAATAGAAGAAAAAGTGGGGAAGCATCTCAAACACATGGGCACTGGGAAAGAATTTCTGGGGCAAAACACTAATTTTTATGCTCTATGATCAAAATGACAAATGGGATCTCATAAAACTTCAAAGCTTCTGTAGGCAGGACAATGTTGTTAGGACAAAATGGCAGCAACAGATTGGAAAAAGATCTTTGCAATCCTGCAACGAGATAAACATCCTATCCAAAATATACAAGAACTCAAAAGTTGACGCAGGGGACAAAATAACCTATTAAAATTGGGGTTTCAGAAATAAACAAAAAACAGCTTAGGAATGCAGATATGGCGGCTGAGAAACACCTAAAAAATGTTCAACATCTTTAGTCGCCAAGGAAATGCAAATCAAAACAACCCTGATTTCACCTCCACCAGTGTAGATAGCTGAATCAAAATCTCAGGGCAGCAAATGCAACGAGGATGTGGAGAAAGGAACCCTCCCCATTGTTGGTGGGATTGCAGACTAATTTTAACCATTCTGGAAATCAGTCTGGAGGTTCCTCAGAAAATTGGACATTGAACTACCTGGGGACCCAACTATACCTCTTGGGCGTATACCCACAAGATGCCCCAACATATAAAAAAGACACGTGCTCTACTAAGTTCATAGCAGCCTTATTTATAATAGCCAGAAGCTGGAAAGAACCCAGATACACTTCAACAGAGGAATGGATACAGAAAATGTGGTACATCTACACAATGAAATATTACTCAGCTATCAAAAACAATGACTTTATGAAATTCATAGGCAAATGGAGGGAACTGGAAAATATCATCCTGAGTGAGGTAACCCAATCACAGAAAAACACACATGGTATGCACTCATTGATCAGTGGCTATTAGCCCAAATGCTTGAATTACACTAGATGCCTAGGCACATGAAACTCAAGACAGATGATCAAAATGATACTTAATTCTTTAAAAAGGGAACAAGAATACCCTTGACAGAGAATAGGGAGGCAAAATTAAACAGAGGCAGAAAGGAACCTTCCATTTAGAGCCTGCCCCAACATGTGGCCATACATATACATACCCAATTAGACAGATGGATGAAGCAAAAATTGCAGGCCATCAGGACGGATGTAGATCTCTCCTGAGGAGATACAAGCGAAACCACAGCAAATACATGGCCAGAATGCCAGCAACAAACCTCTAGAAATGAGAGCGGGACCCCAGTTGAAGGAATCAGAGAAAGGACTGGAAGAGCTTGAAGGGGCTCAAGACCCCATATAAACAACAAGGCCAACCAACCAGATCTTCCAGGGACTAAGCCACTACCCAAAGAATATACTTGGACTGACCCCGGACTCTAACCTCATAGGTAGCAATGAATAACCTAGTAAGAGCACAAGTGTAAGGGGAAGCCCTTGGTCCTTCTAAGACTGAACCCCCAGACATGATTTGGCAGGAGGGCGTAATGGGGAGCATGGGGAGGGAACATACCCCTATAGAAGGGAGGGGGAATAGTTGGGGGATGTTGCCTGCAAACGGAAAGAATAACATTGAAATGTAAGTAAAAGCTACTCAAGTTGACAAGAAAAAAGCAAATAAAAAAAATTACATTACAAATTAGTATGCATCTAATACATTTTTCTCCCTCGAAGGTCAAGTAATACTAATTTTGTTATTACCTACTTGGTGGAAACCTATTCTTTTCTTCTATCCATTTTATTCTGTCATTAGAAAATACCCTATTCAGTTTTTTGTCTTCCCCACAGAAGCCATAGTCTCACAAGTGTATTCCAGACATCTCAGAGAATGAAAGTATGAGGTCTGAATTGAAACTCTTCCAGGACCTCTTGAATGAGACTCAAGGAGGCAGTGATTAATGTAATATCAAGAGGAGTTTAATTCTGTCATGTAAGGGGTCCTCCCACTTTAAGGGGAGACCACCCAATCAGACTCTGACAGAGAGTTAAATACCTTGCAAACAATTGAGGTAGAATTCAAACAATTGGTATCTAGGCAGGTTATTATTGATGGGGCAAAGTGACCTCCAAGCTGACCTATGATTAGGGGACCATTCTGGACATTCCAGGGGGTTGTTTGGGAGTCAAGGAGAGGTCAGTTTGGCATTACTGGTGGCTTTGTTTGACAGTTTGATGTGCAGTTGCTCTGGGAACTGAACTAACTCTACTCCTACTGGAAGCGACGGGTCCTTTCTGTGCTTGGAGGTTTTTGGTGGAATTTTCTCACTGTCCTCAGATTGACTCCAACTCTGACTCTTTCAAAAGTAATAGTTGTAAATGCTAGTAGTCATTAAAATTGCTGGAGAGGTGACTAGCTGTATTGCGTTGATGTTACTTCCTTAAAATATCTATACATAAAGGTCTCTCCACAATGTAATGGGCAGCCTGTTTCAAAAATAACAAAAGGAGTAAGATTAAAGGAATTTTTAACATATTACAAATGAGATCATTAAACTTAAAAATGTTCAAATAAATCCATAAATGCAGGGAATATCCCACTTTTAGACACTACAGATGTATGCATAGAATGTATCTATAGTCTTTACCAACAAAATAAGCTGATAGTTTTTATAGTTTACCAAAAAGTGAAACTTACACATTAGCTTGCTGCTATTGTGTTAGCCAGACAATTTATTGTCAAGACTTTGTCAGTAAGAAAAAATAAACTCTCTTTCCTAGGCATTCTCAATGGCACTGACATTTACTCAGAGTAAATATAACACAGATTGGATCAATGAAGCTCAGGCTGACAGACATGATATTTACTATTGGCATACTTTAACCAATACTGTGATGATAAGGTCTGATATGTTTCAAGGAACTGATGGAATGTAAGAGGAAATCTAATAGATAATCTATTTACCTCTTTGCTAATTTCTAGGAAATTAAACAGTCCTCTGATTCTGCTCACTAGGAGAAAACCCAATGAAGTAAAAAATATGTGCTTTTCTCACCACCACTCTTGCCTCAAACGAATGGAAGGACCAACTTATTAATCTCAGAGAATCAAATACACTCTCAGTGGCTGTCAATTCTGTCTCATCTTCACCATCTACAAACATACATTTTCATCATTTGGGTAATATTTAAACAGATATGCTGTAAAATGAATCTTTGCTTTATATTACTTCATATATATATATGTATATATATATGTATATATATATTGCATCTAATTTCACTGCTAGTCACAATTTCTTTGTTTATTAGCACACATGAAAGAACATTTAATAATTAAGCTAAACTTTCTTATGTGTCTCATTGTGATGGTTTGTTTATGCTTGGTCCAGGGAGTGGCACTATTAGGAGGTGTGGCCTTGTTGGAGTAAGTGTGTCACTGTGGGTGTGAGTTTTAAGGCCCTTATCCTAGCTTCCTGGAAGTCAATATTTTACTAGCAGCATTCAAAAGAAAATGTAGGACTCTCAGCTTCTCCTGTACCATGCCTGCCTAGATGCTGCCATCATCACACCTTGATCATAATGGACTGAAACTTCTGAATCTGTAAGCCAACTCCAAATATATGGTGTTCTTTATAAGACTTGCCTTGATCATGGTATCTGTTCACAGCCATAAACACTAATTAAGAAAATAAGCCATGATGTACCAAATAATTATTGAAAGAACATGCTCTACATATGACATTAAAATATTTTTGATTCCACCTATATAGTTCTTTATCAGTAAGTTGATTTTTCTTGAATTGTAAAAACATGTTATCTTCATTCATTATTATAATATTTTCTATTTAAAATTATTCATTATAACAATATTATGTATTTAAAATTATACATAAGTCAATGTTCATGAAAATGGTTACATATAGTCATCATATATCTGTACTTATTTAATGATTCTATTGCAAATAATGCAAAGTAAATAGGAAAATGTATGATTACAGCCTTCAAAAACTATTAATAAAGCATGGCACCACTTTCAAGTAAAATAGAAAGCCATTTGAAAATACATATACCAAGATGGAAGGTAATACCATGAAACTGATTTATTTTCAGTTATAGCTTTTTCAAAAATGAAGTACATGTTTAAATATTACTTTATATATGCAAGCAAGGTATAATGATTACAACAATAAATGAATTCACTTATCAATATAATTAAATTTTGATTATGAGAGGAATAAGGACATAGATGTTCAGTCTTCAATAAATTTTAATAAGATAGCAGTAATGCTGTGGAGACCCATTAAACCACTACTAACTATTTAAAAACTGATAGCTTCTATACTTGTTCAAAATATCTCCATTTCCACTACATAGTAGTCCATATAGACCAAGTTTTGGCTTTCTGCTTCTATGGTAAAATTGTTTTGATTCCACATATAAGACCTACATTAAATATTTCTCACTGTCTGAATTTCAATTAGAATAAGATCCTCTAGGTTGAAATTTATTCTCTAATAAATGACAGGGTTTACTTTTTTGCATAATAATATATTCTACATATGAGTCTGAGTTTCTGTTGATGTGATTTAAAAATAACTGATCAAATGATTAAACAACATGGGGAGGAAATGGTTTATTATGGCTCATTGGTTATACTCCATCATTAAGTCAGAAGCCCAAGTTCAGAATATGGAGGCAGAAACTAAAGAAACTAAAGAAACTAGAGGCGGGAACGTTGCTTAATGGCTTGCTTCCTGGCTCACATTCAGCTCATAATCTCACTTTAACTCAGGGGAAACATATCTAGGAATGATAGTACTCATAGTAGCCTGGGCCCTCCAGCATCTATTAATAATAAAAATTGCCTCAGAGACATACCCATAAGCCAATATATGGAGCCAGTTTCTCAAGTAAAGTTACAGTCTCCCAGGTGTGTCAACTTAACATTTGAAGCTAACTAAAATATATAGCATGATTATTCTAGAATTAAATAGGAAATTACTACTTAAGTTATTCCCATATCTTTGTCATTGTTAATATTGCTACAATGAAAATAGAAATGTGAGTATTAACTTACTGATTACCAATGATTTAAGTAGGATAGGTAAATTGATAAGTTGAGAAGTTTTGTATTAATGTTCATGTAAATAAGGATAAAAGAAATTCATATCACTTCCATTGCTTCTAAAAAGTATTTGACATTCATTTTTTTCTTGTTTTAGCTATGTATTACAGCTGATAAAAACTTGAAGACACTACTTTCAACACAGAGATGAAAGCTTAATATCGGGGCAATTGTTCTATCATTAGATTTTGACCTTCTGAAATCTAAACAAAAAACAGAAGTTTTGTACACACATATATACAATACACACTCAGAGGTATGATTACTGAATAGTACTATAGTTCTATTTCTGTCTTATTTTTTGAGAAATTGTTTATTGCTTTATACAATGAAAGCACTGATTTACATCTCTACATATGATGTATAGGGGCCCTGTTTTCACACATTCTTGCCATATTCATTTCTTGATTGTTGATAATAGCCACAAAACATACCTGCGATATTTGTATTTTAATGTGCTTATAACAAATTAATTTTCCTTGTGCTTAATGCTTTTCAGTACTTTTTTAATAGCTTATGGACCATTTTTATGTTTTCTTTGACATCATTCTGGTAATTTCTCAGAAAATTCAACATAGTACTAACTGTGGACCCAACTATACCACTACTGGGCATATACCCTAAAGATGCTCCAACTTATAACAAAGACACATGCTTCACTATGTTCATGGTAGCCTTCTCTTTAATATCCAGATGGTGGAAAGAACCTAGATGTCCTTCTGCAGAAGAATGGATACAGAAAATGTGGTACATTTACAAAATTGAATACTACTCACCTATTAAAAACAATGACTTCATTTCATTCTTTGTCAAATGGATGGAACTAGAAAATATCCTAGTGAAGTAACCCAATAATGAAAGATAACACATGGTATGCACTCACTGATAAGTGGATATTCTCTCAAAAGCTAGGTATAACTGAGATACAATTTACAGACTACATGAAGTTAAAGAAGAAGGAAGAACAAAAAATATGGATGCTTCAGTCCTTCTTATAAGGGGGAACAAAATACTCACATGAGGAAATAAGGAGACAAAGTATGCAGTAAAGATTGAAGAAAGCCATAAAGAGACTGCCACATGAGGGAACTGTCCCACATACAGTCACCAAGCCCAGCCACTACTGTGAAATGCATGCTTTGACAGGGCCTGATATAGCTGTCTCCTAGAGGCTCAGTCAAGTCTGACAAATATGAGGCAGATCACATCCCACCATTGTTTGAGCACAGTTCCCAATGGAGGTTAGAGAAAAAACAACGTATCCTGTGGGGTTTTTAATCCATAGGAAGAACAGCAATATTAACTAACCAGAAAACCCAGAGCTCAAGGGTCTAAACCACCAACTAAAGAGTACACTTGGAGGAAGCCATATGTAGCAAAGGATGGCCCTGTTCGGCAACAATGGGAAGAGAGGCCCTTAGTCCTGTGAAGGTTTGATTCCCCAGTGTAGGAAAATGCTAGTGTGAGGAGGTAGGAGGAGTAGATGGGTGGGTGCGGAGCACCTTATATAAACAGGGTGGGTGATGGTATGGGTTTTTCCTAGTTGGGAAAGGGAATAACATTTGAAATGTAAAAAAAGTAATTATCCAATAAAAAATATTTTGCAACAACCGATTGCAACAATCAACTACTATCATCTCATTCATTTAATAGATGATTGTAATTTAAATAAATCCTTTATTAGGGTTTTTACATTTTTATTGTCCTCTCCTATATTTCATCCTTACTATTTACCTGCTTTCCCTAGCCTGGCCCTCCCTTTTCTCATAAAAGAGAAGTCCTCCCAGGGACATCAACCAAACACATCTTAACAAACTAGAATGATACCAGGCACATACTATCAAATCATAGTCATATTATTCATAAAACTCATTAAAATTGCTAGCTTTCACATGCAAAATTTCAAAACAGTAGTACTAAATAGCTTGCTCCAAAGAAAGTCATCTTAATGTTGTGGTAAAAATTAAAAAAGAATATTTTCTATCAGTTCCCATGAGTCTGATCTGTTCACTCAGGTTCTTTTTAGCTGCCCTCTCATTGCATTAGTTACCACTTAGGTGGTAGTTACCACTCCTGAAACACACATACCTCTTTCTGTGGGCCCTGCCCATTCTTACTGGATGTGGGCAACAGAATCAGATCCACACACTCCAGCTGCCTGTCAGCCCTTTCTTTCATACACTGTCCTCTTTAGCCTGGTAAAATCAAAGTTCCATAAACTTATAATTTAGCAATTAGATTTACTTCTTGGTCCATTAAATGAGTCTTTATAAAGTCTGATTCCTAGAAGTCTGATTCATCAACACATCCCCAAGAAAAATGTCACAAGATCAATCTTTTCATTATTTACCCTCAGCTGGTATTAATGTATTAATGTACAGGCATCCAAGTTTCCAAGATCAGTTAGATGGTAGTTGCAATTGTTAAGCAAGTTATAAGTTCCCAAGACATACAATGATCAATGACTGCTTTGTTGGTAAAACTCTGATAAATTGTAATCAACTAACCTCAAAATAGTCATTACTTCCTGGTGTCATACTTTAATGATTTAGTTACTTTTGTATTTCAGTGCAGAAAAAACCTAATTCTTTTTTTGTTGTTGTTTTTGTATTTCTGTTCTCAAGATCAAAATTTTTTTGAAATAGTCAGTAAATAAAAATAAGCAAACAAACAAAAACAGTAGGCAACAAAGTACTTGCAGTAAAGATTTTGCAAATATTAGCATGCAGTAACTTATTCTCTACAGTTTTCTGTGCATATGTGTTATTTATTTATTTATTTATAATTTTTTTTATTTATTTTACACTCCAGACCTGCCCACCCAGCCTTGAGGATGTTCTCACCCCCACTCACCTCACCAGACCTCTAAAATCCCTGGGACCTCCAGTCTCTTAAGGATTAGGTGCATCTTTTCTGACAGAACACAGACCCAGGAGTCCTCTGCTGTATATGTGTTGGTGGCCTCATCTCAGCTGGTGTACACTGCCTAGTTGGTCATCCAGTGTCTGAGAGATATCCGGGGTCCAGGTTAATTGACACTGCTGATTCTCTTACAGGATGGCACTCCTCCTCAGCTTCCTGCTTTTCCTTAATTCAACAATAGGGGTCAGCAGCTTCTGTTCATTGGTTGGGTGAAAGTATCTGCCTCTGACTCTTTCAGCTGCTTGTTGGGTCTTTTGGAGGGCAGTCATGATAGGTTCTTTTGGTGAGTGTCCCATGGTCTCAGTAATGATGTCAGGTCTTAGGCCCTCTTCTTGAGCTCAATCCTACTTTGGACCTGCCACTGGGCCTTCTTTCCATCAGGCTCTTCTCCATTTCCACCCCTGCATTTCTTATAGACAGAAAGAATTATGGGTCAGAGCATTAACTGTGGTATAGCAACCCCATTCCTCACATGATGCCCTGTCTTTCTGCTGGAGATTCAACAAGTTCCCTCTCCCCACTTTAGGGCATTTCATCTAGCTCCTTGAACCCCACCCAGCTTTGGTCCTGAGAGTCTCTTACCTCCCAGGTCTCTGGTATATTCTGGAGGGTCCCTCAAACCTCTTTCATCAGGAGGTTGCCTGTTTCCATTCTTCATGCTGTCCCTCAGGGATTCAGTCCTTTTTCCCCATCTAATAACAGATCATGTTCCTCTCTGCCCCCCACCTGCTTTCATTCCCAGGTCCCTTCCTCACTTCCCCCCTGTGGTTGCTTTCTTCTCCCTCCCAAATGGGACTAAGGCATCCTCACTTGAGCCCTTCAGCTTGTTGAACTTTTTGAGTTCTGTGGACTGTATCTTTGGTATTCTGTATTTTTTTTTGTTTTGCTTTGTTTTTGAGTAATATCCACCTATTAGTGAGATCATACCATGTATGTCCTTTGGGGTCTGAGTTACCTCACTCAGGATATTTTCTAGTTCCATCCATTTGCCTACAAATCTCAGGAAGTCCTTGTTCTTAATAACTGGGTATTATTCTATTGTGTAAATGAACCACATTTTCTGTATCCATTCTTCAGTCGTGTGACATCTGGGTTGTGTCCTGCTTCTAGATACCACAAATAAGACTACTATGAACATAGTAGAACATGTGCCCCTCCTTTGGCATGGAGGGGCATCTTATCTCTCCAGGACTTTTAACTTAAAAAGGTGTTAGATTTTAGCAAAGGCTTTTTCAGCAGGTAAAGAGAAGATCATGCAATTTTTCTGCTTTCTGTTTGGTTATATGTTGGATCATGGTGTTGGATTTTCTTATACTAGACCATCCATCCCTAGAATAAAAACCTAATTGATCAGGGTAAGCGATACTTTTTATGTGTTCATGGATTAGGTTTCCGAGTATTTTTGTAGCAATATTTATAACAGAAGTTGAAATTCTCTTTCTTTGTTGAGTCTTTGTATGGTTTAGGCATCGGAGTACAGTGGCTAAATAGAGTGAGTTTAGCAATGGTCCTGTTTCTATGTTCTGGAATATTTTGAAGAGTATTGGTGTATGCTCTTCTGTGAAAGCCTGGTATAATTATGCTCTAAAACCATGTTGCCTTAGGTATTTTTGGTTGGAAACACGTAATTGACACTTATATTTCCCTATAGGTTATATAACTGTCTAAATAATTTACCTGATCTTGCTTTAACCTTGGTAAATGGTATCTATCTAGAAAATAATTCATTGTATTACATTTTTCAATTTTTTATAATACAGACTCTTGAAGTAAAACCTAATGATTTTTTAAATTTCCTCCTCTCTCTTGTTATATTTCCCATTTCATTCCTGCGTTTGTTAATTTAGATGCTATCAGTCTCCCTTTTAATTGGTTTTGGTAAGCATTTGACTATCTTGGTTTTCTCAAAGAAACAGTTCTTCTTTTCCTTGAAAATATGATTTGTTTCAAATGTTTGAATTGTTTCTAATTGATTGATTTTAGCCCTAGTTTGACTATGTCTTACAATCTCTACTCTTTTGAGGTGTTATACTTCCTTTTGTTCTAGTGTTTGGTGTATGCTTAAATTGCTAGTATAAAAATTGGTAATTTTCCTTGGAGGCATAATTTAGTATATGTTACTGTCATTTCCTGGAATTCCAAAAGAAAGTTTTTAGTTTCTTTATTTTTTTCAGACCAAGGGGTCACTGAATAGTGCTGTTCAGTTTCCATGAGTTTTTAGACTTTCTGTTATACTCAAATGTGAGCTTCTTTTTCTTGAAACAAATTGATATGAGAAAACAACAACAATAAAACACAGCACCCTGTTGTCTCATGAATGTTAGATGCCAAGAACTACATTTTTCAAGAATTAAATTGAAGTCAAATTTCACAGTTTATTTCTTATATCTGCTTCAGTCACAATGTTCTCTTTTTGTTAATCATTTGCTTTACTATACAATACAACTTTTATCAGTGTAGTGCCATAAGGACAGGAATTGAAATATTTTAAGGTACTTACAGTATTGTACTTTTAATCTGAAACTCAAAGAAAGGAAAATAAAAGGACCAAAATATACCATTGATGCTTTAAAAAATTTGGTTACCTTAAAGGTATTATAATGTATTGGAGATGGATAGAAAAGATGGTCACATCCCGGCCGGCAGCAGCTCTCTGCTCCCAGAACCCGTGGGAGAGATACCTTACCGCCTGGTCAGGTGGGCACTCCTGAGGCTGCAGAGCAGAAGAGACCACCAACACTGCCCACCCCTGCCCACATCCCTGACCCAAGAGGAAACTGTATAAGGCCTCTGGGTTCCTGTGGGGAGGGCCAAGACAGCAGACCCCTGCCTGAGACACCGCCGGAACCTGAAGAAACAGACCCCGGATGAAACAGTTCTCTGCACCCAAAATCCCATGGGAGGGAGGCTAAACCTTCAGAGGCAGACACGCCTGCGAAACCAGAAGAACTGCTCTCTGCACATTACTGATTCAGAGGAGAAAACACCAAACTCCATCTGGAACCCTGGTACCTTGAGGCTCCCGGAAGAGGTGGCGCAGATCTTCCTAGATTGGCTCACCGAGGAAAACCCGTGGGCGGAACCGCGAGCAAACTTGAGCCTCAGGGACCACAGGTAAGACCAACTTTTTGCTGCAAGTGACCCTGCCTGGTGAACTCAAGGCACAGGTCCACAGAACAGCTGGGAGCCTTAGAAAGGAAAAACCATGCCAGCAGAACACTCTGTCCCCATAACTGACTGAAAGAGAGAGGAAAACAGATTCACAGCACTCTGAAACACAAAGGCTTATAGGACAGTTTGCCACTGTCAGAAATAGCAGAACAAGTAACACTGAGATAATCTGATGGCCGAGAGAGGCAGGCGCAGGAACCAAGCAACAAAACCAAGACTACATGGCACCATGAGACCCAATTCTATCAAAACAAACATGGAATATCAAACACACCAGAAAAGCAAGATCTAGATTCAAATCATATTTGACCATGATGCTGGAGAACTTCAAGAAAGGCATGAAAACTCCTTAGAGAACAAGTGGATTAAAGCCTACAGAGGAAGGAATGTAAAAAATGCCTGAAAAGAATTTCAGGAAAACATAAATAAACAAGTAGAAGCCCATAGAGAGGAGACACAAAATCCCTGAAAAATTAAAGGAAAGCACAATCAAACAGTGGAAGGAATTAAAAATGGAAATAGAAGCAATCAGAAAGAACACATATAAACAACCCTGGATATAAAACCAAAAAGGAAAAGAGACAAGGGCTGTAGATACAAACTACCAACAGAATACAAAAGAGATGGAGAGAATCTCAGAACAGAAGATTCCATAGAAATCATTGACTCAACTGTCAAAGATAATGTAAAAACGGGAAAACCTACTGGTCCAAAACATACAAATCCAGGGCTCAATGAGAAGATCAAACCTAAGGATAATAGGTATAGAAAGAGTAGTGAAGACTCCCAACTCAAAGGACCAGTAAATATCTTCAACAAAATCGCAAAGAAAACTAACCTAACCTAAAAAAAAGAATGCCCATAGAGCATACAAAAAGCCTACAGAACTCTCCAAAATATTTTGGACCAGAAAAAAACACCTCCGTCATAATAGTCAAAACACCAAAGCGCACAAAATAAGAAAAGAATATTAAAAGCAGTAAAGGAAAAAGGTCAAGTAACATATAAAAGGCAGACCTATCAGAATCACCTGAGACTTTTAAGCTTAGAAACTATGAGCCAGAAGATCCTGGACTGATGTCCTTACAGACCCTAAGAGAACACAAATGCCAGCCCGGAGCTACTGTATCCTGCAAAAACTCTCAATTAACATAGATGGGAAACCAAAGATATTCCATGACAAAACCAAATTTACTAATATCTTTCTACAAATCCAGCACTACAAAAGGATAATAATGGTAAAGCCAACATAAGGAGGCAAGCTATACCCCAAAAGAAGCAAGAAACTAATCGTATTGGCAACAAAACAAAGAGAAGAAAAGCACACAAACATAACACATCCAAATATGAATATAACAGGAAGCAATAATCACTATTCTTAATATCTCTCAACATCAATGGCTCAACTCCCCAATAAAAGACATGGAATTAACAAACTGGATATAATGAGGGACCCTGCGTTCTGCTGCCTTCAGGAAGCTTACCTCAGAGTTTTAAAGACAGACACTACCTCAGAGTGAAAGGCTGGAAAACAACTTTCAAGCAAATGGTCGGAAGAAGCAAGCTGGGTAGCCATTCTAATATCAAATAAAATAAATTTTTCAACTAAAAAGTCATCAAAAAAGATAAAGGAAGGACACTTCATATTCATCAAAGGAAAAATCCACGAAGATGAACTCTCAATCCCTAAATATCTATGCCCCAAATACAAGGGCACCTACATACGTAAAAAGAAACCTTACTAAAGAAGCTCAAAACACACATTTTACCTCACACAATAATAGTAGGAGATTTCAACTTTTGCTCTCATCAATGGACAGATCATGGAAACAGAAATTAAACAGAGAGACTTAGACAGACTAAGAAAAGTCATGAGCCAAATGGACTTAACGGATATTTATAGAGCGTTCACCTAATGCAAAAGGATATACCTTCTTCTCAGCTCCTCATGGTACTTTCTCCAAAATTGACCATATAATTGGTCAAAAAATGACATCAACAGGTACGAAAGATAGAAATAATCCCATGTCGTGCTATCGGACCACCACGGCCTAAAAGCTGGTCTTCCAGCCAACAATAAGGGAAGAATGCCCACATATCGTGGAAATTGAACAATGCTCTACTCAATGATAACCTGGTCAAGGAAGAAATAAAGAAAGAAATTAAAAACTTTTTTAAATTTAATGAAAATGAAGGTACAACATACCCAAACTTGTGGGACACAATGAAAGCTGTGCTAAGAAGAAAACTCATAGCTCTGAGTACTGCAGAAAGAAAGAGGACATGTCAGCAGCTTGACAGCACACCTAAAAGCTCTAGAACAAAAAGAAGCAAATACACCCAGGAGGAGTAGAAGGCAGGAAATAATCAAACTCAGAGCTGAAATCAACCAAGTAGAAACAAAAAGAACCATAGAAAGAATCAACAAACCAAAAGTTGGTTCTTTGAGAAAATCAACAAGATAGATAAACCCTTAGCCAGACTAACGAGAGGACACAGAGAGTGTGTCCAAATTAACAAAATCAGAAATGAAAAGGGAGACATAACTACAGATTCAGAGGAAATTCAAAAAAATCATCAGATCTTACTATAAGCCTATACTCAACAAAACGAAAATCTACAGGAAATGGACAATTTCCTAGACAGATACCAGAGTACCGAGAAGTTAAATCAGAACAGATAAACCAGTTAAACAACCCCATAACTCTAAGGAAATAGAAGAGTCATTAAAGGTCTCCCAACCAAAAGAGCCCAAGGTCCAGAGCCAGGTTTTAGTGCAGGAATTCTATCAGACCTTCATGAAGACCTCATACCAATATTATCAAACTCTTCCACAAAAAATTTAAAACAGATGGAGGCCTGCAATTCCTTCTATGAAGCCACAATTACTCTTATACCCTAAACCACACAAAGACCCAACAAAGAAAGAACTTCAGATAATTTCCCTTATGAACATCGGCCTTAAAAATACTCAACAAAATTCTGGCAAAGCGAATCCAAGAGCACATCAAAACAATCATCCACCATGATCAAGTAGGCTTCATCCCAGGCATGCAGGGATGGTTTAATATACGGAAAACCATCAACGTGATCCATTATATAAACAAACTGAAAAAACAAAACCACATGATCATTTCATTAGATGCTGAGAAAGCATTTGACAAAATTCAACACCCTTTCATGCTAAAAGTCCTGGAAAGAATAGGAATTCAAGGCCCATACCTAAACATAGTAAAAGCCATATACAGCAAACCAGTTGTTAACATTAAATTAAATGGAGAGAAACTTGAAGCAATCCCACTAAAATCAGGGACTAGACAAGGCTGCCCACTCTCTCCCTACCTTCAATATAGTTCTTGAAGTTCTGTGAAACAATCAGACAACAAAAAGGAGGTCAAGGGGATACAGATCGGAAAAGAAAGAAGTCAAAATATCACTATTTGGAGACAATACGATTGTATGTTCCACCAGGGAACTACTAAACCTGAAAAACACTTTCAGCAAAGTGGCTGGGTATAAAATTAACTCAAATAAATTAGTAGCTTTCCTCTACACAAAAAAAAACAAGCTTCCGAGAAAAGAAATTAGAAATGAGCACCCTTCATAATGAACCCAAAATAATATAAAGTACATCGGTGTGACTTTAACCAAGCAAGTAAAAGATTTGTACAACAAGAACTTCAAGACTCTGAAGAAAGAAATTGAAGAAGACCTCAGAAGATGGAAAGATCTCCCATGCTCATGGATTGGCAGGATTAATATAGTAAAAATGGCCATTTTACCAAAAGCGATCTACAGATTCAATGCAATCCCCATCAAAATACCAATCCAATTCTTCAAAGAGTTAGACAGAACAATTTGCAAATTCATCTGGAATAACAAAAAACCCAGGATAGCTAAAACTATCCTCAACAATAAAAAAGGACTTCAGGGGAATCACTATCCCTGAACTCAAGCAGTATTACAGAGCAATAGTGATAAAAACTGCATGGTATTGGTACAGAGACAGACAGATAGACCAATGGAATAGAATTGAAGACCCAGAAATGAACCCACACACCTATGGTCACTTGATTTTTTTTGACAAAGGAGCCAAAACCATCCAATGGAAAAAAAGATAGCATTTTCAGCAAATGGTGCTGGTTCAACTGGAGGTCAACATGTAGAAAGAATGCAGATCGATCCATGCTTATCACCCTGTACAAAGCTTAAGTCCAAGTGGATCAAGGACCTCCACATCAAACCAGACACACTCAAACTAATAGAAGAAAAACTAGGGAAGCATCTGGAACACATGGGCACTGGAAAAATTTCCTGAACAAAACACCAATGGCTTATGCTCTAAGATCAAGAATCGACAAATGGGATCTCATAAAACTACAAAGCTTCTGTAAGGCAAAAGGACACTGTGGTTAGGACAAAGCGGCAACCAACAGATTGGGAAAAGATCTTTACCAATCCTACAACAGATAGAGGCCTTATATCCAAAATATACAAAGAACTCAAAAAGTTAGACCGCAGGGAGACAAATAACCCTATTAAAAAATGGGGTTCAGAGCTAAACAAAGAATTCACAGCTGAGGAATGCCGAATGGCTGAGAAACACCTAAAAAATGTTCAACATCTTTAGTCATCAGGAAATGCAAATCAAAACAACCCTGAGATTTCACCTCACACCAGTGAGAATGGCTAAGATCAAAAACTCAGGTGACAGCAAATGCTGGCGAGGATGTGGAGAAAGAGGAACACTCCTCCATTGTTGGTGGGGTTGCAGACTGGTACAACCATTCTGGAAATCAGTCTGGAGGTTCCTCAGAAAATTGGACATTGAACTGCCTGAGGATCCAGCTATACCTCTCTTGGGCATATACCCAAAAGATGCCCCAACATATAAAAAAGACACGTGCTCCACTATGTTCATAGCAGCCTTATTTATAATAGCCAGAAGCTGGAAAGAACCCAGATGCCCTTCAACAGAGGAATGGATACAGAAAATGTGGTACATCTACACAATGGAATATTACTCAGCTATCAAAAACAACGACTTTATGAAATTCGTAGGCAAATGGTTGGAACTGGAAAATATCATCCTGAGTGAGCTAACCCAATCACAGAAAGACATACATGGTATGCACTCACTGATAAGTGGCTATTAGCCCAAATGCTTGAATTACCCTAGTTGCCTAGAACAAATGAAACTCAAGACGGATGATCAAAATGTGAAGGCTTCACTCCTTCTTTAAAAGGGGAACAAGAATACCCTTGGCAGGGAAGAGAGAGGCAAAGATTAAAACAGAGACTGAAGGAACACCCATTCAGAGCCTGCCCCACATGTGGCCCATACATATATACACCACCCAATTAGACAAGATGGATGAAGCAAAAAGTGCAGACCGACAGGGGCGGATGTAGATCACTCCTGAGACACAGCCAGAATACAGCAAATACAGAGGCGAATGCCAGCAGCAAACCACTGAACTGAGAAGGGACCCCGTTGAAGGAATCAGAGAATGAACTGGAAGAGCTTGAAGGGGCTTGAGACCCCATATGTACAACAATGCCAAGCAACCAGAGCTTCCAGGGACTAAGCCACTACCTAAAGACTATACATGGACTGACCCTGGACTCTGACCTCATAGGTAGCAATGAATATCCTAGTAAGAGCACCAGTGGAAGGGTAAGCCCTGGGTCCTGCTAAGACTGAACCCCCAGTGAACTAGACTGTAGGGCAAAATACAAAAAAAATGCTTTGAGACTGAAAAAAAAAAAAAAAAGTAAAAGGCTTGCAAAATTAATACAATTACTTTTAAGCTTTTGAAGGAGATGGTTTTTCATTTTAAGTTCTTATACATCTAATTAAACTTATTATTTTAATGACTGAAATAATTTATAATGAGAACAAATTTACATCTAAAATAACACTGCTAATTTTAAAAATTACTATTGTCTGGAAAAAGATAATTTAATAACATTTGAATGGGTAATTATCACATTTTACACTCAAATTTTACTGGTTCAGATAAAGAAACTAGTTATTTTAAAATTTCATGCCTATTAAGTAATAAAATGCATTTCAGTTATTATAGGGAATTACTTTCCCTATAATAACTCACATATCACTTAATTTTCCATGAAATAAAAATGTATTTAATAAAGATGACCAACAGATGAGCCTGTTTAGAAATCTGCAATATAGGTACAGTACATTTTTTTTTTGAGAAATGGTTGCTCACAAGGTTTAAGTTTCAGCATGTACCATAAATTATGCTTTTAATATCAGATCAATGATCTAAAATCAATGAAATTTCAGACACTAATTCAAGTTAGAAGTGAAAAAAAACTTTCTCAGTGAAGATTTTAATTCTAGTTCCAAGTCTATGAAACTGATAGGATATCTAAACTGGCTTTACAGATATCTTGTTTGTTACCTCACCCATAAACATTTAGATATAATAACAGACATATTTAATGAGTATAGTTGATACTAAAATGGGGAGAATTCCTTTGATTACCTAGCTAGTCTCAATAGAATCATATGATTTTTTTCCAGCCTGAACTCTTTGATCATCCCAAAGTAGCTGATGAGAAGGCAAAGATCAAGAACTAGCTATAAGTCTTCCAGAGCCAGGAAACCAAACTCACTACTGGGTAACAGCAGTAAAAGTATGAACCTTTGGACTAGATCTTATCTAAATAGTATAAGCTCCTTTGAAGTGGGTCTGGTGGTGATATGCAGGAAACCACTTGGAGGCAGTATCACCTCAGGATAAGGCAAGATCACATATTGAACATGAGTAAGCTACAGGGGGTTAAATGAAACCTCTCCCATATATGTTGTTAGTTCTTACATTGCTCTTTTATTTTCCTCTCACTTTTCTCACAATCTAATTCTCCTCATGAGTTCCAAGTTTTCATGTACCAGGAAAAGGGTCTTTATCCCTCTCGTCTGTGCTTTTCTCTTATACCCCACCAGATGTAAAAAAAAAAAAAAAAAAAAAAAAAAACAAGCAAAAAAACAAAAACAAAAAAAAAAAGAATAACATTTCTATTTCATCCTATTTTTTTAAGTTTTCCAGTCAAATATGTGAGTATTGCAGAGATTATAACACTCCTGTCCTTTTCTGACTCTAATTCCACACTTGCACGTGCAACTTCTTCCCCTCATTTGCATGTCGTATACTTACAACAAATACCACTCAAGAGTCACCATAGGCTACTAATGTTCACATGCTAGAGGTGCTACTTTAATGGAATAGAACAGAGTCTACATTCGAAAAATTAGTTTGCTTTGCTCCTTTTGAAGAATATGGTTGAGGCTGGCTATGGTGGTACATGCCTTTAATCCCAGTACTCAGTAAGCAAAGGCAGGTTAATTTACTGCCTCAGTAAATAGAGACAGAGAGTTCTAGTACAGGAAAGATTACCTAAAGAGATGTTTTATTAAAACAAAACACCTTAGTATGGTTGAGGGGTTATTTACAAAACAATCAGTGGCTCAAGAGCAGATGTATCACAGGATGGTTCAAACTAGTATGGGTGATAATTAATGAAAGTTCAGTCCCCATATATCATTCACTATACCACCTGGAAGTAGCCCTACAGGAAACAGCAACTCTCTTAATCAATTACTATTGTTTCGGTAACCTTGGACATGGATATTATGAATCATGGCACGGTAAAGATGGTAAGTAGTAGAAACCAATGGGATCCATGTGGTAATAATTCTGAAAGCATATAAGGTACAAAATACAGTCAAGGTGGCTTCCAAAAGATGGCAATGGGAACATGGGATGCTGGAAAAAGTCCTGAGAAAGATACAGAGCCATGCAAGATGCTCTACTAGGATGGATAATGAAGACATGGAAGTTTGTATTCACAGCTATGACCCAGGAAAAGTCAACAAAGTGCTGGTATGGGAAGCAACCATTTAAGCTACAACCTGCAAAACTATGGGGAAGGTCTGAACAGGAGTTTTCCTCCAAATGCAGCTCCACTTTGCATGAGTACTAAAATTGGAATGTATAAGATTTAATGTCTGCACTACTACAACCACTCCTACTTTGGAACGCTTATTCTTTTCTACTTCTTTTTCTTTTAAAATGGATAAGCCTGTCCTCTAGCTGTTCCTCAACTATAACTTAGAAATATACAACTGTTTTTAAGGTTACATCATCAGATCTAGAATGAGTTTACCTCAGATGGGGATTAAACAATTTTAGTAAACAAGATTTGGTCCTTAAACAATGTTCATGTCAATAAAGTATTGATGAAATTGGAATGGAATGTTTATATTTTGACTTATGAGAGGAACATTACATTGAATTGCATTAAAGCAGGGTGAGTGAGGAAGTGTAGAAGAAGAGAGCAAGATTAGGAGAAGGATAAGAATAGCTGAGTAGTGCAATTTAGAAATTAAGAGACCAAATTAGCAATGAAGAGAGCAACTTAAAAATTTAGAGTGCCTATAGTCTGATAGGTGTTTCCCCTTTTTATTTTATTTTTTTTTAAATTTAAATAAGAGTCTTTTGTTTAAAAGTATTTTGTTTTAACTTTCCCTACCTGACAAGTAGGTAAATAAGCTCTCTGCTTTTAGGTCAGTGAGCATAGAAGGCCTGTGGAGGAAAAAAAAAAAAAAAAAAAGACATTTTATTACGCTGCTGTTAATAGACAGGTCTTAATTCAACCAGAGGCCTTTAGCTTCTGCCTTCACAGTAACTTAATGTAAAGAGTCAAGGTAGGTAAACACACACACACACACACACACACACACACACACACACACACACACACTAATTTTGCATAATACCAAGTCTTGTCCCTACTAATACTCTTTTCCCTGGACTACCTTCGAGAGAACTAGAACTTCAGAGCTGTCCTCTGGCAATCATCTAGTTTGGCTCTCATTTGTTTCCCAGAGGGCCATGTTCTAGATTCAAGGTCTTCCGCTTGGATATAGTGAGTAAGAATATAGTAGAAGGGCATTAGATTTTCAAAGGACTGACCAGAACATTTACTATGAGAATCAATTATAACAAAACCCTAGATAACCATCAACATGTCTGGTCCACATTTGCTCTTACAATATATTACTACCTTGTCATTTAAACCTCACCAGCACCAAACAGATGATGAGTCCATGAATTCTAACTTTAATAATGTGAAATAAGCATAACATTTTCATTTTACAAAGTACATGGTTATGCATGTTGCCATTCCAATACTGAATAAATTGACACAAAATGAAAATGGAGGCAGTATTTGGCAAAAGCAATATCTAAAGAAATATTCTTTTCTTAGAACTGAAAAGCATCCTACAAATGAGGTTATGCCAGTAAATAGACACATACAGTCATAAAGGGATATTTTTGATATATATGAACCATTATGGATTTTATAAAAAAGAAAAAAATTATTAAATAATATTAATCATAAGAATATATAGACATATACATATATATTTTAATAGGGATAATTTATACATTGTAGACATTGCATACTATTAATATTCATTTATACATATTAAAATTAAAGTTTAAGTTTTAAAAATGTATTAAAGTAGAACTGAAGAAGAATCACAACATTGAAATTGATCTTACATTCAGTTAGAAAAAATTGACTACTTTAAATAAGATTTATAGCTCAATTTTCAACATCAAACATAGGTGACAGAAGGCTGTTAAACAGTATTTTTAGCATGGTTGGAGAAAATAAGGAAATCTGTATGTGCAATGAAAACTGTCCCCAAAATGTGAAATAGATGTTTGCTGATTAAAGTAGAGGATTTTAAAACATACTTTTTTAGGAAATTTAAATGAATATCATTAAGATAGAAGAGAAATGATGCAGAATTGAGTAATATAAATAAAAGAATAAAATAAATCTGAAAAGAAAAGTCTGAAATAAAAATTGTATCTTTTATTGTTTAAATAGAATAAAAAATGTAGAATTGGAAGCAAAAGATCCAGTTCTGTGTTATAGTCCTGTTCGATATACATTATGCTAAGGGATCAGTTCTCTGCATTTCCTGAGAGAAAGTAAAATGTTAAAAAATGTAATGTGGTCTATTTTATTAGAAAGAATTTTATAATAGCCAAAATATGAGTGTCCATATAATGAGTAGATTTTTAAAAAGCCATTTCAATAGAATGGTGTATTTTTCAGACATGTCATCCCCAAATGATGTTGAACTCTGACTATTGGTAACAACATGGTTGAACTTGTAGGGTAGTGTTTCATGAAATAAACCAGATTCAACAGTCATATATCACTTAAAAATATTTAACATCTATAAATGAATGTTAAGTTTATTGATCTCCAAAATGTGCTAATAATCCCTTTTAATTATATATAAGCTTATGATTAATAATATTTCTGTTTTAGTTACTTTTCTTTTGTTGTGATAAAACATTCTGAACAAAAGTGATTTAGAGGAAATGGTTTGTTTCTGCATATACATATATAGTCCCTTACTGGGAGAGGGGGACACTCAGGTTAGGAATACCCATAAGGAATCTGAAGGCAGGAAACATGGTGGAATATTACTTACTTGCATTTTCTCTGTTTCTCTCTCAGCTAGTGTTCCTATACAGGCCAGGTCTGTTTATCTAGTGTGTTGCCCACACTGTGTTGGTCATTAGCTCCCACCTCAATCAAAAGTCAAGACATTCTTTCAAAGAAAGGATTATATACCAAATCAGACAGAGATAATTCTTTGAGAGTCCTTTATTTAAACCTAACTCTAATGGTGTCAAGTTGACAATTAAATTGAACCTGTACAGAATCCAAAGAAGCTATAGGATATGTGACCATTCAAGTTTTAAAGAATAGAGTTTATGAAATTAGTTTTTTTTAAAGTGAACAAGTAAAACCAATAAAGCTGTTGTGATACACCAATAAAGTTCTATGAGAAAGAAAATTGTAGGGCAGAGTGTGGTTGACAGATGTAAGAGGCAGGTGGATGAGGGTTGGCTATGAGGGAAATGGAAATTCATTATTTGCATGCATAATACTGTAAAAGAATAGATTAATATAAATCCTGAGAAAAATCCTATGTTTCTGTAACAGTCAGAAATGAAGTATTAAAAATATCCACTATCTAGCTAGGCAGTGGTGAAGCTTACTTTTCATCCTAGCACTACAAGATAGAGAACGACAGATTTCTGAGTTCGAGGATGGTCTGATCTGCAGACTGAGTCTCAGGACAGCCAGGATTACACAGAGAACCCTTTCTCTCAAAAAAACAAATAAACAAAACAAAACAAACAAACAAACAAACAAACCCATCCAGTTTCTAATAAAAAATAGGAGAGAGGAGTACAAGTAATGTAGCATGGCTTATATGTGTAAAATGAAATCAATACAGTATCTCTGAGAAGGAAATACATAGTTTGGATCAAGCCAAAAGAATTTAACTCACCTGTTCTAAATGTTCAAAGAGCTGAAATACGAGTTCTAAAATATTATAGTCTAAAAACTATGTTTCATCAAAGAGAATATCAATGAAAGTATAAATTATGTACCAAAGGAACCAAGTAGAAGTTCTGGAGTTTATCACTACAATAATAGACATGAAAAATGAACTAGCAGGAGAAAATAGCATATTTGAACAGGGACAATAAATAATAACTCAATTTGAAACTAGGTCTACTGTGATTATCTATTGTGAGAAAGCAAAAGAAATTTTTCAAGAAAAATAAATACATCTCACAACTCCAGAGAGTATTCAAACTTTTGAGGAGACAATAAGTAATTAAATAACGCATGAACTGTGTGAAATAAAATCCTACACTATGAAAGCCTCTATGAAGACTAAACTACTACAGTTACTAATCTATTTCTGTTAAATTGTAATGAAGGGAAACTATAAAATAAGTCAAATACTTGAAGATATAAAGCATAAGTAAAAACAACTCAACACAGAAATGTAAAAGATGGTTTAAATGTATTTTTATTAGTATCATTCTTTTATCTGATTTAAAAGATAATCTTATAAAATGGTATTGAGGTGTACACAGTGTGCATGAATATTGCTTGAATTTCAGTAGTACAAGAGAAAAGGAAGTAATGCAACCTAATGTGACCTAAATATTGTTCTATAAGAAGTTAGATGTCTTAAACTATACTCTCAAGACTGTGATACTAATAAAAGGAAAATAAGATACTGGCATTTTTGGTGGACAATTAGGCCCATAAAGAAAGATATTTCAGGACTGAAATTAGTGTTCTTAAGTGGTGGGGATTCCTCACATTTATTGTGCCCCCTTCACCAACATAAAGTTACAAAATTTATCAATGTACCTGAGAATAGTCACTGACTGGATGCTGTATCTGCTGCTAGCTTGGTATAGGGATGCCTGCATTATAGACTTCATACTTAAAACTTGTTACCATTTATAAGTGCTCAATTGTATTTTGTTATAAAATTTCAAATGAAATAAAACAAAGCTAACTAAATGGATATGTTTCATATATTAAATGAAAATGTAGGACAGCAAGATTTCTCAGCAGGTGAAAAACTTAACACACCACATTGACAACATAAATTTTATTCCTGGATTTCATATAAAAACTCAGAAGTGGTGGCTCTTGCTACAGTCCCAAAAGTCCTAGAACAAGTCAGGAAGTAGAATCAGGAGAATACAGTATAAGGTTTAGGTCAGATGTTCTGGAATATGTAGACATTTCAAAATTTGGTATTATGGTATAAATCTAGATGGAAAGAGAAAACTAAATCTCACAAACTTGTTCTCTACTCTTAGCATTCATCATGCTATCCACACACTCCATCTTATCTTATTTTCTCCCACATACAGTGTATTAAATAAAAAGAAAAACGAAATTGATACTAATGTAAACTAGAAGGGTCTAATAGCAATGTTAATTATAATAAACAAATACTCAATCTCAAAATATATAACACAAAACATAACTAAATATTTGAAATGTAAAATAAAACAAGCTTTGTGTAAAAAAGAAATAATAGAGATATTTTTAAGAGCCATGAATCTTGTTTCCCCTTTTTATTTCTAATTTTATAATTTTGAATCTTCTCTCTCTGTGTTTTAGTTCATTTGGGTAATGGTTTATCGATCTTATGTTTCTCAATGAACCAACTCTTCATTTCACCAGTGTCAGCAATGATCTAGTAAAGCAGTATTGATAAGTGAAATATCAATGTCTCTTTAGAATTTTGAGACAATGTTTATGGGAATTTCATCTATTCTAAGATTGATGTTCTAGGAAGTAATCATTGGAAAGACATTAAGGACAAAATGTACTTGAGTTTGAGATGAAAGCTAATGTGAAGATAGCAAATTGTTGCTTTTTAGACTTGAAATAATATATTGTCATTGTAATGTTACAAAATACAGAAATATCTTAGCAATATCAAATTATAATAAATCTCTCCTATTTCTTACTGGATATCAACAGCAACCCTAAGGCATATATTACATATTACAGTGAAATGTAATAGCATTTCCAGTTCAGAATGGTTATAAGTTAAAGATATCAAATACTGTCCTTATAATTTAGCCCTGTTGTGCTACCATATGAGAATTACCCAATACGAAATTTGGAATCTATCTAGAAAAATTTCCTGAATCTTGCTCATCTAATTGAATAGTACTACAGAGGATCCATCTTTCTGAGAGCTCCATTCATCCCTCCAATCTCAAGTTCATTTTGAAAACCTGATGTGTTTATCCAATTAAGCAGCTCTCAGATCCACTCACTTCCTAAAACATCTATTTGCTCGTTACTCTGCTACTTCAAACAGAAAATTACTGCCCCTAAAATTGACATGTAGTGTTTATTATCAACTATGTAGACAATATGATTATTTGAAATAGCAATTTGTTTATAAATTGCTTTTTATTTCACCTAAGTAGGATAAATAACTCAATGAATGTTGTAGCCCTTAATTAACTATAGAGATATTTTAATACTGCAACCTGGATGCTCTGGATAGGTATCACACATAAAAGATCTAGTTATATTTGATCCTGATAGAATGCTGACCCACCCTGGATTGCAGTACAATTTTGCTGGAATATAAGCATGCCCTTAGTATACACATTTAATCACAAAAAAAAATGTAATAACACTGATACTGAGAGGCCATTTTTTGTTGTTGTTATTGCTGCTACTGCTGCTGCTGTTGTTGTTGGGTGAGAAGGGAAGGAATAGCTCAGTGAGTGCAGTTTAGTAATCATATTAATTAGAAAGCCTCTGAGAAGACACTTTTATCTGGAAAATGAAACATTTACTTTTACCACTGCATACCTACCTGTTGTTTTTGTATATCCACTTTAAGACAATTTAATCCTATTTTTTCTGGCCAATGGGCCCTTTATCTATGCTAGCCATTTATTATATCATTAGTTACATTTTTCTTATATCATCTTCATTCATAAAAATCACTTATTACATCAGTTGAAATCTATTTTCTTTTCATATTCAAAATATGATACAGTACCATGTACTACCCCTAATAAGTCCCATCTTTGTTACCTCTCTGTTCCAATAACTCTTATTTGAAATACCAATTTATAAAGAGGAAATCTTCCTTTGGCTCCTATTTTTGTGTGTTTTAGTCTTATTTCTTTTGGAATGATGTTGAAACAACCAATGATTTTGGTTGTGAGTGGCAAAATCACTGTCCTTAAGGCCAGCATGTAAAATTAGAGAGAGAGAAAAAAAATCATGAGCCACAAAATTTTCAAAATGTTATCTCCCAATTGTTTAAAATATCTCACTAGACAAGCTAACTCTTACTATTGACAATCTAAAGAACAAGCCTTAAACACATGGAAGTTGGGTAAATACTAAATTAAAAAAATGAGTTATCTACACGAATGGACTACAGTGGCATCATGGACCATGGACCTCATCATGGCCTCTTGCAGTACCACAAACATGGATATCAACACAGCCTCACCATATATCAAAGGATATGTGAAAATCTATGTAAGTGCTGCTACTAGCTTTTATGGACAGGGAAGCTTCTGATGCTGTGGTATCAAGGACTCCAGATTCACAGTTGAGAATGAAAGACATCTATGGATTTGGCAAGAACCTCTCCCCAACCCTCTCTGGACAAACTCAAGCATAAAATAAAGCAGTATAGATAGAAAACTACTGAAGAGAGTCCTTTAAAAATGTAATAAAGACTCTTTACACTTATTGACTTCAGTTGGTGTGGGGATGAAGGGTAGGAAGGACTCAGTTACGATTAAGGGCTTGGCCACTGAGAGTTTGACCATGCTCTGAAGAGTATATAGGCAACACAAATTGTACTTGGTGTATTTTTCCTAATTTTGGGGGGAAAGGGAGGGCACAGTTGTGGGAGGTTAGACCTGAGAGATATGAGAAATCAGCAAGGTCTGGGTACACTTTATGAAACTCCCAGGCAACCAATAAAAATAATATGTTGGAAACACATCAAAATAAGTCATTTTCCCCTGATGCTTAAGGATTCAAGTGTATCTCACAATGAAAAATCAATTTAGATCATCGCCATGACTCATTAAAGTGTCTCAAATGTTCTATCATTGCTCAATAATTCTAATCTAAAATCTTAACACTCAAGGCAAATCATAATGTGAACATCTCTTTAAGAAATCAAACCACAGCCACACCCGCGGATCCCGGCCCGCAGCAGCTCTCTGCTCCCAAAACCCGTGGGAGAGAGACCTCACCGCCTGGTCAGGTGGGCACTCCTGAGGCTGCAGAGCGGAAGAGACCACCAACACTGCCCACCCCTGCCCACATCCCTGGCCCAAGAGGAAACTGTATAAGGCCCTGGGCCCGTGGAGAGGGCCCAGGAGGCAGGACCCCTGCCTGAGACACCGCCGGAACCTGGAAGGAAACAGACCGGATAAACAGTTCTCTGCACCCAAATCCCGTGGGAGGGAGAGCTAACCTTCAGAGAGGCAGACACGCCCTAAAAACCAGAAGAGACTGCTCTCTGCACACATTGTTGATTCCAGAGGAAACACCGGAGGCCATCTGGATCCCTGGTGCACTGGAGGCTCCCGGAAGAGGGCGGCAAGAGATCTTCCCGGTTGCTGCCACTCAGAGAACCTGTAATGGGCAGCACCCCCTGAGCTAACTTGAGCCTCGGGACCACAGGTAAGACCAACTTTTCTGCTGCAAGTGACCTGCCTGGTGAACTCAAGACACAGGCCCACAGGAACAGCTGAAGACCTGTAGAGGGACAAAACTACACACACAAAAGCAGAACACTCTGTCCCCATAACTGGCTGAAAGAAAAAAGTAAAACAGGTCTACAGCACTCCTGACACACAGGCTTATAGGACAGTCTAGCCACTGTCAGAATTAGCAGAACAAAGAAACACTAGAGATAATCTGATGGCAGAGGCAAGCCCAGGAAACAAGCAACAGAAACTAAGACTACATGGCATCATCGGAGCCCAATTCTCCCACCAAACCAAACATGGAATATCCAAACACACCAGAAAAGCAAGATCTAGTTTCAAAATCATATTTGATCATGATGCTGGAGGACTTCAAGAAAGACGTGAAGAACTCCCTTAGAGAACAAGTAGAAGCCTAAAGAGAGGAATCGAAAAAACACTGAAAGAATTACAGGAAAACACAATCAAACAGTTGAAGGAATTAAAAATGGAAATAGAAGCAATCAAGAAAGAACACATGGAAATAACCCTGATATAGAAAACCAAAAGAAGAGACAAGGAGCTGTAGATACAAGCTTCACCAACAGAATACAAGAGATGGAAGAGAGAATCTCAGGAGCAGAAGATTCCATAGAAATCATTGACTCAACTGTCAAAGATAATGTAAAGCGGAAAAGCTACTGGTCCAAAAACATACAGGAAATCCAGGACTCAATGAGAAGATCAAACCTAAGGATAATAGGTATAGAAGAGAGTGAAGACTCCCCAGCTCAAAGGACCAGTAAATATCTTCAACAAAATCATAGAAGAAAACTTCCCTAACCTAAAAAAAAAAGAGATACCCATAGGCATACAAGAAGCCTACAGAACTCCAAATAGATTGGACCAGAAAAGAAACACCTCCCGCCACAAAATAGTCAAAACACCAAACGCACAAAATAAAGAAAGAATATTAAAAGCAGTAAGGGAAAAAGCTCAAGTAACATATAAAGGCAGACCTATCAGAATCACACCAGACTTCTCGCCAGAAACTATGAAGGCCAGAAGATCCTGGACTGATGTCATACAGACCCTAAGAGAACACAAATGCCAGCCCAGGCTACTGTATCCTGCAAAACTCTCAATTAACATAGATGGAGAAACCAAGATATTCCATGACAAAACCAAATTTACACAATATCTTTCTACAGATCCAGCACTACAAAGGATAATAAATGGTAAAGCCCAACATAAGGAGGCAAGCTATACCCAAGAAGAGGCAAGAAACTAATCGTCTTGGCAACAAAACAAAGAGAAGAAAAGCACACAAACACAACCTCACATCCAAATATGAATATAACAGGAAGCAATAATCACTATTCCTTAATATCTCTCAACATCAATGGCCTCAACTCCCCAATAAAAAGACATAGATTAACAAACTGGATACGCAACGAGGACCCTGCATTCTGCTGCCTTCAGGAAACACACCTCAGAGACAAAGACAGACACTACCTCAGAGTGAAAGGCTGGAAAACAACTTTCCAGGCAAATGGTCGGAAGAAGCAAGCTGGAGTAGCCATTCTAATATCAAATAAAATCAATTTTTCAACTAAAAGTCATCAAAAAAGATAAGGAAGGACACTTTATATTCATCAAAGGAAAAATCCACCAAGATGAACTCTCAATCCTAAATATCTATGCCCCAAATACAAGGGCACCTACATGTAAAAAAGAAACCTTACTAAAGCTCAAAACACACATTGCACCTCACACAATAATAGTAGGAGATTTCAACACCCCACTCTCATCAATGGACAGATCATGGAAACAGAAATTAAACAGAGACGTAGACAGACTAAGAGAAGTCATGAGCCAAATGGACTTAACGGATATTTATAGAACGTTCTACCCTAATGCAAAAGGATATACCTTCTTCTCAGCTCCTCATGGTACTTTCTCCAAAATTGACCATATAATTGGTCAAAAACAGGCCTCAACAGATACAGAAAGATAGAAATAATCCCATGCGTATCGGACCACCACGGCCTAAAGCTGGTCTTCAATAACAATAAGGGAAGAATGCCCATATACGCGGGAAATTGAACAATGCTCTACTCAATGATAACCTGGTCAAGGAAGAAATAAAGAAAGAAATTAAAAAACTTTTTAGAATTTAATGAAAATGAAGGTACAACATACCCAAACTTATGGGACACGATGAAAGCTGTGCTAAGAGGAAAACTCATAGCGCTGAGTGCCTGCAGAAAGAAACAGGAAAGAGCATATGTCAGCAGCTTGACAGCACACCTAAAAGCTCTAGAACAAAAAGAAGCAAATACACCCAGGAGGAGTAGAAGGCAGGAAATAATCAAACTCAGAGCTGAAATCAACCAAGTAGAAACAAAAAGGACCATAGAAAGAATCAACAGAACCAAAAGTTGGTTCTTTGAGAAAATCAACAAGATAGATAAACCCCTAGCCAGACTAACGAGAGGACACAGAGAGTGTGTCCAAATAAACAAAATCAGAAATGAAAAGGGAGACATAACTACAGATTCACAGGAAATTCAAAAAATCATCAGATCTTACTATAAAAGCCTATATTCAACAAAACTTGAAAATCTACAGGAAATGGACAATTTCCTAGACAGATACCAGGTACTGAAGTTAAATCAGGAACAGATAAACCAGTTAAACAACCCCATAACTCCTAAGGAAATAGAAGCAGTCATTAAAGGTCTCCCAACCAAAAAGAGCCCAGGTCCAGACGGGTTTAGTGCAGAATTTATCAGACCTTCATAGAAGACCTCATACCAATATTATCCAAACTATTCCACAAAATTGAAACAGATGGAGCACTACCAATTCCTTCTATGAAGCCACAATTATTTTATACCTAAACCACATAAAGACCCAACAAAGAAAAGAGAACTTCAGACCAATTTCCTTATGAACATTGACGAAAAATACTCAACAAAATTCTGGCAAACCAATCCAAGAGCACATCAAAAACAATCATCCACCATGATCAAGTAGGCTTCATCCCAGGCATGCAGGGATGGTTTAATATACGGAAAACCATCAACGTGATCCATTATATAAACAAACTGAAAGAACAAACCACATGATCATTTCATTAGATGCTGAGAAAGCATTTGACAAAATTCAACACCCTTCATGATAAAAAAAAAAAAGTCCTGAAAGAATAGGAATCCAAGGCCCATACCTAAACATAGTAAAAGCCATATACAGCAAAAACCAGTGGCTAACATTAAACTAAATGGAGAGAAACTTGAAGCAATCCCACTAAAATCAGGGACTAGACAAGGGCTGCCCACTCTCTCCCTACTTATTCAATATAGTTCTTGAAGTTCTAGCCAGAGCAATCAGACAACAAAAGGAGGTCAAGGGGATACAGATCGAAAAGAAGAAGTCAAAATATCACTATTTGCAGATGATATGATAGTATATTTAATGATCCCAAAAAGTTCCACCAGAGAAATACTAAAGCTGATAAACAACTTCAGCAAAGTGGCTGGGTATAAAATTAACTCAAATAAAACAGGAGCCTTCCCCTAAACAAAAGAGAAACAAGCCGAGAAAGAAATTAGGGAAACGACACCCTTCATAATAGACCCAAATAATATAAAATACCTCGGTGTGACTTTAACCAAGCAAGTAAAAGATCTGTACAATAAGAACTTCAAGACACTGAAGAAAGAAATTGAAGAAGACCTCAGAAGGTGGAAAGATCTCCCATGCTCATGGATTGGCAGGATTAATATAGTAAAAATGGCCATTTTACCAAAAGCGATCTACAGATTCAATGCAATCCCCATCAAAATACCAATCCAATTCTTCAAAGAGTTAGACAGAACAATTTGCAAATTCATCTGGAATAACAAAAAACCCAGGATAGCTAAAACTATCCTCAACAATAAAAGGACTTCAGGGGGAATCACTATCACAGATCTCAAGCAGTATTACAGAGCAATAGTGATAAAAACTGCATGGTATTGGTACAGAGACAGACAGATAGAACAATGGAACAGAATTGAAGACCCAGAAATGAACCCACACACCCATGGTCACTTGATTTTTGACAAAGGAGACAAATCCATCCAATGGAAAAAAGATAGCATTTTCAGCAAATGGTGCTGGTTCAACTGGAGGTCAACATGTAGAAGAATGCAGATCGATCCATGCTTATCACCCTGTACAAAGCTTAAGTCCAAGTGGATCAAGGACCTCCACATCAAACCAGACACACTCAAACTAATAGAAGAAAAACTAGGGAAGCATCTGGAACACATGGGCACTGGAAAAAATTTCCTGAACAAAACACCAATGGCTTATGCTCTAAGATCAAGAATCGACAAATGGGATCTCATAAAACTGCAAAGCTTCTGTAAGGCAAAGGACACTGTGGTTAGGACAAAACGGCAACCAACAGATTGGGAAAAGATCTTTACCAATCCTACAACAGATAGAGGCCTTATATCCAAAATATACAAAGAACTGAAAAGTTAGACCGAGGGAGACAAATAACCCTATTAAAAAATGGGGTTCAGAGCTAAAAAAAAGAATTCACAGCTGAGGGAATGGAATGGCTGAGAAACACCAAAGAAATGTTCAACATCTTTAGTCATCAGGGAAATGCAAATCAAAACAACCCTGAGATTTCACCTCACACCAGTGAGAATGGCTAAGATCAAAAACTCAGGTGACAGCAAATGCTGGCGAGGATGTGGAGAAAGAGGAACACTCCTCCATTGTTGGTGGGATTGCAGACTGGTACAACCATTCTGGAAATCAGTCTGGAGGTTCCTCAGAAAATTGGACATTAAACTGCCTGAGGATCCAGCTATACCTCTCTTGGGCATATACCCAAAAGATGCCCCAACATATAAAAAAGACACGTGGTCCACTATGTTCATCGCAGCCTTATTTATAATAGCCAGAAGCTGGAAAGAACCCAGATGCCCTTCAACAGAGGAATGGATACAGAAAATGTGGTACATCTACACAATGGAATATTACTCATTATAAAAAAACAACGACTTTATGAAATTATAGGCAAATGGTTGGAACTGGAAAATATCATCCTGAGTGAGCTAACCTAATCACAGAAAGACATACATGGTATGCACTCATTGATAAGTGGCTATTAGCCCAAATGCCTGAATTACCCTAGATGCCTAGAACAAATGAACCTCAAGACGGATGATCAAAATGTGAATGCTTCACTCCTTCTTTAAAAGGGGAACAAGAATACCCTTGGCAGGGAAGAGAGAGGCAAAGATTAAAACAGAGACTGAAGGAACACCCATTCAGAGCCTGCCCCACATGTGGCCCATATATATACAGCCACCCAATTAGACAAGATGGATGAAGCAAAGAAGTGCAGAAGTGTAGATCTCTCCTGAGAGACACAGCCAGAATACAGCAAATACAGAGGCGAATGTCAGCAGCAAACCACTGAACTGAGAATAGGACCCCTGTTGAAGGAATCAGAGAAAGAACTGGAAGAGCTTGAAGGGGCTCGAGACCCCATATGTACAACAATGCCAAGAAACCAGAGCTTCCAGGGACTAAGCCACTACCTAAAGACTATACATGGACTGACCCTGGACTCTGACCTCATAGGTAGCAATGGATATCCTAGTAAGAGCACCAGTGGAAGGGGAAGCCCTGGGTCCTGCTAAGACTGAACCCCCAGTGAACTAGACTGTTGGGAGGAGGGCGGCTATGGGGGGAGGGTGGGGATGGGAACACCCATAAGGAAGGGGAGGGGGGAGGGGGATGTTTGCCCGGAAACCGGGAAAGGGAATAACACTCGAAATGTATATAAGAAATATTCAAGTTAATAAAAAGAAAAAAAAGAAAAAAAAGAAATCAAACCACAAATTTAGATACTTTGAAAATCATTTTATAACAACCCAAGAGGAATGGGTTGTGTGATGTGGATGAATTAGCTTAAGATTGTAATAGATTCCAGCACAGCAAACAATAAATTTTAAAAGTGCTTGCCCAGAATTTCGGCACTAAACTCAAACAGTCCTGTCTTATTTGATTTGCTGGCTTTCCAGACTGTCTCTGCAACCTGGTCCTAAGCAAGATTTTTCCATATTCCTAGGATCTCTAATAAGTTGTGGTCACTAAAAAAACTTCATATTATTCTTAAAGCTCTATGCAATGAATGTCCTCTCCATCTGGTAACCAGAATTGTGTTGCTGTAACAAATTGCCTAGTCTGTCAGACTCCCCACTAAAACATCGGTGTATGTCAATCTGTCCCCAAAACACAAGTTTTCAACATGTCTATAAAAGGAGCACTAAATATGTGTGTTCTAATATAAATAATTAGAAGCTATTCATAAATTTATTGATCTATAATTGCAATGACCTCTGAGTGATGTTCTACTGAATATATGAAAAAAAATTTCATAAAGAGATTTGGGTAAGTGAGCTGCCTGAAATACTTATCTAAAACCTCATCATTCTTAAAGGTCTTTAAAACAAATTTACATGACTACATCTCTGAGCTTATATTACCAGTGGCCTTGTGAATTTCTTATATACCTTTGAGGCATCTTTCTTACTGTCCTTGTACAAAAACTTTCCAATAGCACTGATTTACTTAGTGAAAACATTTAAGTCAACTCCAAGTTTAAGTGGCCTGTTTTGATTAACATTTCCAGTCTGCTCATCTGTGTTCTAAATTCTAAGTGTAAATGTGAATAAAAGTAGTCTGAAATACACATCAGACTGCCTAAAGTCTTTCTTTCTCAGAGTCTCATTTAATAAAATCTTAAAGCACGGATGTGATGGTTTGCATATGCTTGGCCCAGGGAGTGGCAATATGAGAAGGTGTGATTCCGTTGGACTAAGTATAGCATTGTTGGAGAAGATTTGACACTGTGTGTGTGAGCTTTAAGACCCTCATCTTAGCTGCCTGGAAGCCAGTACTCTGCTAACAGACCAGAAGAAGATGTAGAACACTCAACTTTTCCTGCACCATGCCTGTCTGGCTGCTGCCATGTTCCCACCTTGATGATAATGGGCTGAACCTCTGAACTGTAGTGCCAGGGTAATGTTAGTGATCCCTGCAAAAGCAGACATGAACTGATCCAAAGCAACTCACAGCACTGTCTTTATTCTATTCCGGCTAGTTCCAGTTCCAGAATGCAGCACCCTTGTGCAGGATGTTTTTGGTGGTGGGGGATCCCCAGATGTCTATCAAGGAAAGACTTTTTGGTAAGCAGTAGGCAGTGGGTAAGTGTGCAAATATGTAATTGAAAGGTACTGGAAAATATCATCCTGAGTGAGGTAACCCAATCACAGAAAAACACACATGGTATGCACTCATTGATAAGTGGCTATTAGCCCAAATGCTTGAATTACCCTAGATGCCTAGAACAAATGAAACTCAAGATGGATGATCAAAATGTGAATGCTTCACTCCTTCTTTAAAAGAGAGAACATGAATACCCTTGGCATGGAATAGAGAGGCAAAGATTAAAACAGACACAGAAGGAACACCCATTCAGAGCCTGCCCCACATGTGGCCCATACATATACAGCCACCCAATTAGACAAGATGGATGAAGCAAAGAAGTGCAGGCTGACAGGAGCCTGATGTAGATCTCTCCTGAGAGACACAGCCAGAATACAGCAAATACAGAGGCGAATGTCAGCAGCAAACCACTGAACTGAGAATAGGACCCCCGTTGAAGGAATCAGAGAAAGAACTGGAAGAGCTTGAAGGGGCTCGAGACCCCATATGTACAACAATGCCAAGAAACCAGAGCTTCCAGGGACTAAGCCACTACCTAAAGACTATACATGGACTGACCCTGGACTCTGACCTCATAGGTAGCAATGGATATCCTAGTAAGAGCACCAGTGGAAGGGGAAGCCCTGGGTCCTGCTAAGACTGAACCCCCAGTCAACTAGATTGTTGAGGGGAGGGCGGCAATGGGGGGAGAATGGGGAGGGGAACACCCATAAAGGAGGGAAGGGGGAGGGATTAGGGGAATGTTTGCCTGGAGACCAGGAAAGGGAATAACATTTGAAATGTAAATAAGAAATACTCAAGTTAATAAAAAAAAATTATAGTATCTTTAGGTTAAATTCAACTCTATTTTGCATTTTTAGTTTTCTACTTCTTTCACAATTAACAGGTAATAGTTGTGCGAATTAATCAATGGTTGCAAAAAGTTAATAAACTACGTTACATGCTTAGAAAAGAAAAAAAAAAGAAAGATACTCTGGCCTTTAACTGCTGTTGGGAGTCATATTATAAATTTAATTTCTATTCCCCTCTGCATTGGTGGTCATTAGGCAGGGGGTGGGCTTGTAACCTGGGGGTGCAGTTTTATTGTGAGAATAACCTGAAAACCCTGATCTTGTTGAGTGTGTAACCTGGAGAAGCTGGTCTTATTGAGGATTAGCCTAGAGACTGGAGCTTTTGTTGGGGGTAGGATGGGACACTTGGAAATTAATGCTATGGATAGCCTGTTAGTTTACCTGGGTTCAAACTTAGGTCAGGTTCTCTAAAATGGAGTCTGAAAATACATGATTTGGCCTCTCAGAACTTGTAAGCTGGACCCAATTAAATATTGTTCTTACAAGAGTTGTCTTGGTCACTATATCTGTTCACAACAATAAAATTCTAACTAAGACAGAGGTGGGTACGAGGAACTGGCATATTGCTGTGATAGGCCTGACCATGCTTTTGTTTGAAAGAATGTGAATTTAGGAACTTTTAATTTGGAAAGCAGTGGAATATTTTAAGCAGGCCTTAATGGAATAACCTAGTAGGAATATGGAAGAAACTGTTTTTGTAGTGGGTTGTTGAAGAATGTAGCTGCTTTTTGCCCTTGCCTGAAGAATCTGCTTGAGGGAAAGGTGAAGAGACTCAAGTTAACTGCATTAACTGCATTCAAAGGAAGTCTCTGAAATGCCCATCATAGACTCTGTCTGTTAAATCTAATGAAGAGCATTTTAAACAAGTGTAACAAACTCAGAAAGCAAAAATATAAAGTATTTGGTCTGAGTATTAAAGGGGCACCGAGAAGTGAAATGGAGCTGAATTTTATGTTCAATGATATTAAATTGAATTAGTGGAGAAGTGACCTGGAGGAGAAATCCCACCCATATAAATTTAGGTCCAGGCATGCTAGTATAAGTTTTTAATCACAGGAGGCAAAAACTAGCCAATCTCTTTTGAGTTCAACGCCAACCTAGAATGGAGCAAGGTCTACTTGAAGAAAAACTTAAATCAAGGTTTGGTGGATAACACTTTTAATCCCAGTGGGTAGGAGACTGCAAATCTTTAACTTCAAAGTCAATATATGGAAAAATTCACGACAGCCAAACTTAAGTACTGAAGGAGTTGGAAACAAGGAACTGGTGATAATGTAATCAAACAAGGGGGTCACATTCCAGTCCCAGCAAGCAGCAGAACTCAGGAACTTTGGCCATGTGATTCTGGCTTAATGTTCAGAAGAGTAGGGGCTACTGGGACAATTGTTGTTTCTTAGCTGGGGCTAAGAAATTAGTGTTGAGTAAGAAAAATCAACATCACTGGGATCACTGGGGTAAAATCTTCTTGGAAGTTTTTATTTTTTTCTGAGAGCAAAAAGAAATTGTGCTCCAGACAAAGCCAAGGTTATTATTTGCGATGCAGCTGGACTTGGAAATGGGTAGGAGTCACTCAGATGGTACTGGTTTTGAAGGAATGAAGGTGTCATGAAGAGCAGCTGAGGCTTAGCACTGTGAGAGGCCATGAAAAGCCAATGATAAAGGTGAAGCCTCAGCTGCGGTTGATGGCCCAGGACTGAAAGGGTGAGGCAAAAGAGTTGAGGCTAGGTACCATGAAAAGAGCCTATGAGAGGCTATTGTTGAAGCCTAGATGCAGCAGAAGACCCCAGTGTATTACAGATGACAGTACAATGGCATGATCACCAAAAATAGCATTGACAGTGTACAGGGTCAAATCAAGCTTCGATTTCTATAGAGGGAAGAGCTAGAGAAGTGATGCCAGGTTTTGGAGGAGCACAGAAGATCATCTGTGTATCTCAGACATTGAAATAAGAAGCTGTAACATTGAAGTTTTTGTGAAGACCCCAAGATGTTCAATATGCCAAAGCTGTGTACTATTTTTTTTTTGAGGAAAAATCACTAACAGTGAGTGGAACTAGCCCAGGAGAAGTTTGTTTCAGTCAACATAGATGAAACGGGAGTTAAAGAACTGAAGACTGCTTTTACATCAGACAGGGAAATGTAAAGTTTGGAATTTGCCCAACTGGTTTCCTCTCTTTTTTTGGGGAATTATAGTTAATTCACTGTAGGAATCTCAGAGGAGGCTTTAAACATTGGATTTTTAACATTGTCAAGACTGCTATAGTATATGGGGACCTGTGAATTTGCACTAAATAAATTTTGTATTATGCAATGTTTAGATGTGACCCTCATATACTCTTGTTTGAATAAGTCTATGGGGGCCACAGAATGCAATGTGATGTTGTGTATATGTTCAATCCAGGGAGTTGCACTATTAGAAGGTGTGGCTTTTTTGGAGTAGGTGTGGCCTTGTTAGAGTATGTTTGTCACTGTGGGTGTGGCCTTTGTGACTGCTTCGAAGAAATTATTCTGCTAGGAGCCTTCAGATGAAGATGTAGAACTCTCAGCTTCTGCACAGTGCCTGCCTGGATCCATATTCCTGCTTTGATGATAATGGACTGAACCTCTGAACATGTAAGCCATCCACAATTAAATGTTGTCCTTATAAGAGTTGCCTTGTTCATGGGGTCTGTTCATGGCAGTAAAAACTTAAGACAGTAGACAAAACTCCAGTAAAATTTCTTGCCACGGTCTAACATGTTTGTCCATTAATCCAGTTCCTTAGACTCTTTACTGATGAGACTTAAAATTTAAATATATATTCTCTGTAACCTTTCATATCATCATTCTCATCTTCCAAATGTGCATATAATATTCTAGTTTTTATCCTCCTGTTGCTCCTTGTGTGTTCACACTATCTTCCACATTTTCTTAAGTGTGACCCTAAGATGCTCCATCTCTCAAATTGAATTGTCCAGATTTCTATTTCTATAACATATTCTGAAAGTATTAACTTAGTGTAGAAAAATGTCTACTTTTGACATTTTTTTTGAGATATTTGGTGGTAAAGCAACTCATCCTCTTCGGAATGCATAGCAAAATTGCTTACTTCATGGTAAGGTTGTAAACATTAAAAAGAGAAAATAATCTAGAGTCTCACAGACCCTTTGAGTGATATCAGATACAGAAAATAAATTGGGACAAAAAACAATATTCTTTAAGTATTACAAACAACGAATTCTCAAGAGATTAAATTAAGAAGAAGTATACTTGAACACAATAAATTATGGAATGTTCAATTCACATATTCAATGGAAAAATGTTAATAGTGTTTCATATAAAACCTGAAAAATGTATGCAGAATGCTATCAGTTCAATATACTATTAGTTGTTCTTGACTACACAATTGGGAAAAAAGGAAATAGCAATGAAGCAAGATGTGAAATACTTTTTGAATGTTGATAAAATGGTTTTACATACTAAAATCCTAAATATACCAACAAAATTGGTAGCAATAATGAATATGATAAAGTTGAAGTATACAAAAACAATACATATTTTAATATGTATAAGTAGAAATAAATAGTTGGGAATAGTGAAATGAAATTCAAGTAAAACTACAGAATGTATCATGAATACCAAAAACAGCCAGGGAAACAACAGAGTAGGCCTGGAGGTAGTACAATCCATTTTCAGACTGCACTAAATATGTATAGTAATTAAAAGTGCATGTATTGGCAAAAATAGACACTTGAGCAAATATAACAGAATAGTGATTCCAAAACTGACCCATGCATGAAGTCAATTGATAATAATAACTATTCCAATAATAAGCAATGAGAAAATAATAATCTCTTTGATAAATAGATTGTAAGAATCTGAGCTAGTCCATATCATGGATCATAGACAGAAAAAGTAAAAATGAAGTAAAATTTTCACTATATTCCTGAGATTATAAAACTGTACAAAACATTTTGGGAGGAAAATTATACAAAAATGGTTGATTTGATCCCACAAGTATAGTCAATGAAAACAAATTTACACATGTAGTCTTGTATAATACTATAAGTTGAGCAATATTAAGGAAATATTAGTAAAAAGAAGGACCAGTTCTCTTACTTATATTTTGTGCATATAACAAATAAAGTTGTTTTAATCATTTATACAAGTAAATTAAAAACATCTGTCTGTTCCTCAGAAAGCCATACTATGGTAAATTAACATTTTAAAATGTTACACAAAATCTTTCTCAAATAAGATTGTTATAAGATGTATAATTTTTGTTTTGAAAGAAGGCACCTTAATAATTATACTATAAGGTAACATTTTCTCACCCTTAGAATTTATCATTTATGTGAATGTCAGTCAGTTTTAAATACCAAAGATTGTGACTGAAACCTACTTTGTATAAATGCATGACAAAGAGTTATTTTGCAGAATTCCTTCCCTCAAGACTAGCCCTAAACAATGCATGGTACAAGTTGGTGAATAAAATCATCATCTCAATTTAGATGGGGAGAGTAATTAAAATCCTACATCACCTCTCTTCCTCATGATTTTCCACAGAAACAGAATTGATAGGAAGAATTGTGTGTGGGTGTGTATTTGTGTGCGTATTTGTATACATGCATGTGTGAATTATAGCAGACTCACACTGGGGATGCCAAAAACTCAGTCATCACTCAGTCTATAATCCGTATTCCTAATTTAGTAGATTCCAGGAGAGTTGATGGTCTTTAATCAATGACAGCAACCAGAGATCAATGTTTCTGATATCAGGGAAAGAATCAGCAACAGCAGTGTAAATCAACTCAAATGTAAGAAGGAAAGCAAAGGGAGCAAACAGCAGAAATGTTCTTTCCATTATGTACCTTTTCCTTTGGAATCCTACAAAAATAGGTCATTCACAAGTGATTCATCACACACTAATTAAAGCGATCAGGACTTTCTTTTTTTAAGGTGAGGCTCCTTACTCAGGTGATTATAATTTCTGTAATATTTACATTAAAAGACAGCAGTACCTCTCAAAATTCTGGTGTACTATGAGTCTTCATGTGCCATGTATATACTTAATATTTTAAATAATTTATATTGTCTGCAAAATTGTCTTTCTTGACATCATTTCACAATAACCTCACCAATCAAAGTAGTTTAAATTCGATCTTTTAAAAGATCTTTTCTTAGGTGGGAACATCCTTGTGGAGACTGGGAGGGGTCGGGGAGGAGGAATCGGATGTGGAACAGGGAGGTGGACCAGGAGGGAAACAAAATCTAAAGTGTAAAAGCAAGATATTTGGGAGACATCTAACTTACTTTAGTAAATGTACCCTAAACAGTACAAGCTGATATGTTGGATTTGAAATTTTTAAAAATATCACCGAACCTTGCTGATGCCAGCCCACAGCATCCTGCTCCCAAACACCGGGGGAGAGAGAGCTCACTGCCCAGACAGGTGGGCACTCCTAAGACTGCAGGGCAGGAGAGACCACTAGTGCTGCCAACCGCTGCCCACATCCCTGGCCCAAGAGGAAACTGTATAGGCCCTCTGGGAACAGTAAGATAGGGGCACTCAACAATACAGCCCAGAGCTGAAGGGACCTGGTCAAACAGCTCCCTGCACCAAAATCCCATGGGAGGGAGAGCTAGACCTTCAGAGGGGCAGACAAGCCTGGAAGCCAGAGGAGAATACTTTCTGCCCACATTTCTGACTCTAGAGGAAAACACATAGTGCCATCTGGGTCCCCTGTGCACAGGGCTCAGAGTGAAGGCAGTGTAGGCCCTTCTGTTTGCTGCCCTTATGGACAGCTGAGAACCAGCTCTGAGAAGCGACTGCAGACCTAAGACCAGAGTTAAGACCAACTTTTCTGCTCCAACTGACATTCCGGGTGGACTCAGGAAACAGGCCCACAGGAACACCTGAACACCAGTAGACAGGAAGGACTACATGCCTGAAATCAGAACATTCTGTTCCCATAACTTGCTGAGAGAACAGGAAAACAGGGCTACAGCACTCCTGACACACAGGCCTGTAGGACAGTCTAACCACTGTCAGAAATAGCAGAACAAGCTAACACCAGAGACAACGTTATGAGAAGAGGCAAGCGCAGGAACACAAACAACAGAAACCAAGACTACATGGCATCATCAGAGCCTAATTCTCCCACCAAAGAAAACACTGAATATCCAAACACACCAGAAAAGGAAGATCTAGATTTAAAATCACAGTTGATCATGATGATGGAGGACTTCAAGAAAGACATAAAGAACTCCCTTAGAAAAATGCAGGGAAACACAAATAAACAAGCAGAAGCCTATAGAGAGGAAATGCAAAAATTCCCAAAAGAATTAGAGAAAAACACAAACAGGTGAAGAAATTAAAAATGGAAATAGAGGTTGGGGATTTAGCTCAGTGGTAGAGCACTTGCCTAGGAAGTGCAAGGCCCTGGGTTCGGTCCCCAGCTCCGAAAAAAGAATCAAAAAAAAAATGGAAATAGGAGCAATAAAGAAAGCACAGAGGGAGACAACACTGGATATAGAAAACCAAAGGAAGAAACAAGGAACCATAGATACAAGCATCACCTAGAGAATACAAGAGATAGAAGAGAGAATCTCAGGAGAGGAAGATTCCATAGAAATCATTGACACAACTGTAAAAGATAATGTAAAATGGAAAAAACCTACTTGCCCAAAACATACAGTATATCAAGGACACAATGAGAAGATCAAAACAAAGGGTAATAGGTATAGAAGAGAGTGAAGACTCCCAACTCAAAGGACCAGTAAATATCTTCAACAAAATCATAGAAGAAAACTTCCCTAACCTAAAGAAAGAGATACCCATACACATAAAAGAAGCCTACAGAACTCCAAATAGATTGGACCAGAAAAGAAACACCTCCCGTCACATAATAGTCAAAACACCAAACGCACAAAATAAAGAAAGAATATTAAAAGCAGTAAGGGAAAAAGGACAAGTAACATATAAAGGCAGAGCTATCAGAATTACACCACACTGCTCACCAGAGACTATGAAAGGCAGAAGATCCTGGAAAGATGTCATACAGACCCTAAGAGAACACAAATGCCTGCTCAGGTTACTGTATCCAGTAAAACTCTCAATGAACATAGATGGAGAAACCAAGATATTCCATGACAAAACCAAATTTACACAATATCGTTCTACAAATCCAGTCCTACAAAGGATAATAAAGGGTAAAGCCCAAAACAAGGAGGCAAGCTACAACCTAGAACAAGCAAGAAACTAATAGTTTTGCAACAAAACAAAGAGAAAACAAGCACAAACATCATGTCACATTCAAACACGAACATAACAGGAAGCACCAATCATTAATTCTTAATATCTCTCAACATTAATGGACTCAATTCCCCAATAAAAATACAGAGATTTACAAACTGGACATGCAATGAGGACTCAAAATTTTGCTGCCTACAGGAAACACACCTCAGAGACAAAGACAGACACTACAACTTTCCAAGCAAATGGTCTGTAGAGGCAAGCTGGTGTAGCCATACTAATATCGAATAAAATCGATTTTCAACTAAAAGTCATCAAAAAAGATAATGAAGGACACATATTGATCGAAGGAACAATCCAATAAGTTGAGCACTCAATCCTAAATATCTATGCTCCAAATACAAGGGCACCTACATACATGAAAGAAACCTTACTAAAGCTCAAAGCACATCTTGCAACTCATACAATAATAGTAGGAGATTTCAACACCCCACTTGTATCAATGGAAACAGAAATTAAACAGAGACATAAGCAGACTAAGAGAAGTCATGAACCAAATGGATTTAACACATATTTATAGAACATTCTATCCTTAAACTAAAGGATATACCTCCTTCTCACAAACTCTTGGTACTTTCTCCAAAATTGAACACATAATCGTCATAAAACAGGACTCAACAGATACAGAAAGATAGAAATAATCCCATGGTTCCTATCAGACCACCACGGGCTAAAGCCGGTCCTCAATTACATTAAGGAAATAATGCCCAAATAGACATGGAAGAGGAATAATGCTCTACTCAATGATAACCTTGTCAAGGAAGAAATAAAGAAAAAAAATTAAAGACTTCTTAGAATTTAATGAAAATGAAGATACACAATACACAAACATATGGGACAAAATAAAAGCTGTGCTAAGAGGAAAACTCATAGCTCTGAGTGCCTGGAGAAAGAAATAGGAGAGAGCATATATCAGCAGCTTGACAGCACAACTAAAAGCTCTAGAACAAAAAGAAGGGAACACACCCAGGAGGAATAGAAGGCAGGAAATAAACTCAGAGCTGAAATCAACCAAGTAGAAACAAAAAGGACTATACAAAGAATCAACAGAACCAAAAGCTGGTTCTTTGAGAAAAACAACAAGATAGATAAACCCTTAGCCAGACTAACAAGAGGACACAGAGAGTGTGTCCAAATTGACAAATTCAGAAATGAAAAGGGAGACAAAACAACAGAGCCGGAAGAAATTAAAAAATCATCAGATCCTACTGCAAAAGCCCGTATTCAGCAAAATTGAAAAACTGGAGGAAATGGACAATTTCCTAGACAGATACAAGGTTCCAAAGTTAAATCAGGAACAGATACAATATTTAAACAACCCCATGACGCCTAAAGAAATAGAAATAGTCATGAAAACTCTCCCAACCAAAAAGAGCCCAGGTCCAGATCAGTTCAGTGCAGAATTCTATCAGAACTTCATAGAAGACCTGATACCAATACTATCCAAACTGTTCCACAAAATTGAAACAGACGGAGCGCTACCGAATTCCTTCTATGAAGCCACAATTACTCTTATAACTAAACCACAAAAAGACCCAACAAAGAAAGAGAACTTCAGAACAATTTCCCTTGTGAATATCGATGCAAAAATAATTAATAAAATTCTGGCAAACTGAATCCAAGAGCACATCAAAACAATCATCCACCATGATCAAGTAGGCTTCATCCCAGGCATGCAGGGATGGTTTAATATACGGAAAACCATCAACATGATCCATTATATAAACAAACTGAAAGAACAAAACAACATGATCATTTCATTAGATGCTGAGAAAGCATTTGATAAAATTCAACACCCCTTCATGATAAAAGTACTGGAAAGAATAGGAATTCAAGGTCCATACCTAAACATAGTAAAAGCAATATACAGCAAACCAGTAGCTAACATTAAACTAAATGGAGAGAAACTTGAATTAATCCAACTAAAATCAGGGACTAGTCACGGCTGCTCACTCTCTCCCTACTTATACAATATAGTTCTTGATGTTCTAGCCAGAGGAATCAGACAACAAAAGGAGATCAAGGGGCTACAGATTGGAAAAGAAGAAGGCAAAATATCACTATTTACAGATGATATGATAGTATATTTAAGCGATTCCAAAATTTCCACTATAGAATTACGAAACCTGATAAACACCTTTAGCAAAGTGGCTGGGTATAAAATTAATTCAAATAAATCAGTAGCCTTCCTCTACACAAAAGAAAAACAAGCCAAGAAAGAAATTAGGGAAACAACACCCTTCATAATAGTCCCAAATAATATAAAGTACCTCGTTGTGACTTTAACCAAGCAAGTAAAAGATCTGTATGATAAGAATTTCAAGCCGCTGAAGAAAGAAATTGAAAACCTTAGAAGGTGGAAAGAGCTCCCATGCTCATGGATTGGCAGGATTAACATAGTAAAACTGCCATTTTACTAAAAGTGATCTACAGATTCAATAAAATCCCCATCAAATACCAATCCAAATCTTCAGAGTGTTAGACAGAACAATTTGCAAATTCATCTGGAATAACAAAAAACCCAGGATAGCTAAAACTATCCTCAACAACAAAAGGACTTCAGTGGGAATCACTATCCCTGAACTCAAGCAGTATTACAGAGCAATACAAACTGCATGGTATTGGTACAGAGACAGAAAGATAGAACAGTGGAATAAAATTGAAGACACAGCTATGAACCCACACACCTATGATCACTTAATTTTTGACAAAGGAGCCAAAGCCATCCAATGGAAAACAGATAGCATTTTCAGCTGGTTCAACTGGATGTCAGCATGTAGAAGAATGGAGATCTATCCATTCTTATTACCCTGTACAAAGTTTAAGTCCAAGTGAATCAAGGACCTACACATCAAACCAGATATACTCAAACTAATAGAAGAAAAAGTGGGGAAGCATCTCCAACACATGGGCACTGGAGAAAATTTCCTGAACAAAACACCAATGGCTTATGCTCTAAGATCAAGAATCAACAAATGGGACCTCATAAAACTGCAAAGCTTCTGTAAGGCAGAGGACACTGTTGTTAGGACAAAACGGCAACCGACAGATTGGGAAAGGATCTTTACCAATCCTACAACAGATAGAGGTCTTATATCCAAAATTTACAAAGAATTCAAGAAGTTAGACCGCAGGGAGACAAATCACCCTATTAAAAATGGGGTTCAGAGCTAAACAAAGAATTTACAGCTGAGGAATGCCGAATGGCTGAGAAACACCTAAAGAAATGTTCAACGTCTTTAGTCATAAGGAAAATGCAAATCAAAACAACCCTGAGATTTCACCTCACACCAGTCAGAATGGCTAAGATAAAAAACTCAGGTGACAGCAAACGCTGGCGAGGATGTAGAGAAAGAGGAACACTCCTCCATTGTTGGTGCTATTGCAGACTAGTATGACCATTCTGGAAATCAGTCTGGAGGTTCCTCAGAAAATTGGACATTGAAGTACCTGAGGACCCAGCTATATGTTTCTTGGGCATATACCCAAAAGATGCCCCAACAAATAAAGACTCGTGCTCCACTAAGTTCATAGCAGCCTTAGTTATAACAGCCAGAAGCTGGAAAGAACCCAGATGCCCTTCAACAGAGGAATGGATACAGAAAATGTGGTACATCTACACAATGGAATATTACTTAGCTATCAAAAACAATGACTTTATGAAATTCATAGGCAAATGGGTGGAACTGGAAAATATCATCCTAAGTGAGGTAACCCAATCACAGAAAATCAAATATGGTTTGCAATCATTGATAAGTGGCTATTAGCCCAAATGATTGAATTACCCTAGATGCACAGAACACATGAACTCAAGAAGGATGACCAAAATGTGAATACTTCACTCCTTCTTTAAAAAGGAAACAAGAATACTCTTGGTAGGGAATAGGGAGGCAAAATTTAGAACAGAGGCAGAAGGAACACCCATTTAGAGCCTGCCCAACATGTGGCCAATATATATATAGCCACCAAACTAGATAAGATGAATGAAGCAAAGAAGTGCAGGCCGACAGGAACCGGATGTTGATCTCTCCTGAGAGACACAGCCAGAATACAGCAAATACATAGGTGAATGCCAGCAGCAATCTACTGAACTGAGAACGAGACCCCAGATGAAGGAATCAGAGAAAAGATTGGAAGAACTTGAAGGGGCTCGAGATCCCATATGAACAACAATGCCAAGCAACCAGAGCTTGGACTAAGTCACTACCCAAAGACTATACATTGACTGACCCTGGGCTCCAACCTCATAGGTAGAAATGTATAGCCTAGTAAGAGCACCAGTTCAAGGGGAAGCCCTTGTTCCTGCCAAGACGGAACCCCCAATTAAAGTGATTGTTGGTGGTAGTGTCGTAATGAGGGGAGGATGGGGAGGGGAAGCCCATATATAATGGGAAGGGTAGGGGCTAGGGGGATGTTGGCCCAGAAACTGGGAATGGGAATAACACTCAAAATGTAAATAAGAAATACTCAAGTTAATAAAGAAAAAAAAAACAACATCAAGAACAACAACAACAACAACAACAACAACAACAAAAAGGCTTTAATAAAACTCAAAACACACATTGAGCCTTGCACATTAATAGTGGGTGACATCAGTACCCCATTCATATCAATGAATAGATCACTGAAACAGATCCTTAAAGACACAGTGAAGCTAATAGAAGTTAGCAACCTAAATGGATTTAACAGATAAATACAGAACACTTTACTCTAAAACAAAAGAATTTCCCTTTTCTCTGCTCCTCATGTGACCTTATACAATATTGACCATATAATCAGTCACAAAACAAGCTTCAACAGATACAAGAAGATTGAAATAATCCCATGCATTCTCTCAGGTCACTACGGATAAAGACTAGACTTCAATAACTACAAAATCAACAGAAAACTCACATACCCATGGAAACGGAACAGCTCTCTACTCAATGATAATTTGGTCATGGAAGAAATAAAGAAGTTACATAATTCCTAGAATTCAATGAAAATTATGACAAAGCATATCCCAACTTATGGGACATAATGAATGTTGTGCGAAGAGGAAAATTCAGAGCACAGTGTGCCCTAATAAAGAAACTGAAGAGAATAACCATGCTAGATGTATAAAATATTGGGAAATAAACTGCATGAACTGTGATGCCTTCTCTGCTTCCCTGGTTTTCTTAGAATTATTTTACTAACTGGGTTGTTTTTATGATGAAATTTCTTTAGTGATTTACACACACGCACACGCACACACACACACACACACACACACACACTCAGAAAATATTAGAGAGTATTTTAGTGTAATATAACTTCAAGGTCAATTGAAGTAACAATGTCAATTCTTTTGCTCCTGAAAGCGAAGAATTCAAATGGAACCACTGTATAGTAAAGCAAACAGTCAGGAGTTATGAGTAACAAAAAAGCAATAATATATATTTCATAAAAAGAGTAAGGGAGCAACAATGGCTGTAATTCTAGCAGAAATAGTGTTTGTCTTTCTTCTATTACTCCCTTGTGTCTCTTTGTAAGTTGGACTCTTCTAATACTGCAATCTTTCAGAAGCACACATTTCATGCAAATTGCCACTAAGTAGCTATATAGGATGTATGAATGTCTGTATGGGTTTAAGTGCCCATGAAGATTATAAAGTTCACCAAATGGATAGTAACAGTGCACTTTGTGTGCTCCCTGGGGAAGAAGCTATCTGAAGCTCCTGTAAGCTGTCTCAAATTCAAGAGGCCACTATCATCTACACTTTATGTTCTGTCCTTTTGAGGGTATGACTATTTTTTTCTTCCTCCTAAAACTAAACTCCTATATTCAAAAAGAATATCATAACACAACAATGCTTTTAGGTTTAACTGCATTAAAATAAGTTCCTTGGGCTAGCAAGGAAATAGCAGTGTTTGAATAGTTCCATTAGTGTAAGATTGAAAATAGTATAAAATAGAGAGGGAGCATAAAGTTGAGTGAATAGGGGGTGCATAAGGGGTGGGAAGAGAAGAAAGAAGAATAGAAGAATCTGTGAAGAGTTGGAAGAAGGGAAATAATGTAATCAAGATATAGTTTATGAAATATATAATTCATTTAACAAAAAATAATATTTGAAACAAAGACTATTCTTTTCAGTGTTCTTAAAATATGAATTTATATTTGAAGAGGAGTAAGGAGGGTTAATACCAGAGGGTTTGGAGGGAGAAAAGGACAGAAAAAAATGTGATCATAATGTAAAATCCAAGAGAAATAATAAAACGTATTTAATAAGTACTCATGCTATTAAGAAATTGAATATAAATCAATAGAGGATCTAAACTCAAATTTTCAATAGTGAAATTATAGCATAAAATTCACTATCTATGTTGGGAAATAACTACCCAAATTTTAACCATTCAGTAATAATGCAAACCATTCCATCTTTTCAACATCACTTTCATTTATTGGTAATTGCATTGCACTACTGGTTCAATTCTAAACCTTCCTAAAAGAAGTGTTATTCAGCGAAACAACCACAATTTTCTATCATATTTATACACTACTCTCAAAGGTAAAAATATGGGTTAGTGTTGATTAAATTCCTGCCTTTGATAGCTAGGCTTTCCAAAACTGAAAAACCTATATTTGGTGCAATTTTAGAAAAATATTCTGTAGTGTCTAAAGAACAAAATTTGTTCAATAAAAATTGTCCTAATTTCCAAAAACTAAGCTCTCCATAAAGAAAGTTATTTTTCCATGAATAGAATCCAAAGGATCATAGTGCAGACTAGGAATAACATTCACTCAAATATTGTTGCCATATAACAGTTCAAATAGAGAGAATATAGCAGGGAAAAACAAAGAGAGGCTACTTTTTTTCATGAGGTATTTAGTTTTATACCATGAAATCTCACCAGTATAGTTGACTTAAGCTGAACAATTTTAATAAGAGTTTTCTTCCAAATATGGATGATAGTAATCTGATACAACCCTACTCAAACAAAGGCTTGATACGATAAGTTAACTGTTCAGAGCAAAAATTGGTATTCACAGGGATAAATACCATGATTGTTTAGAGAAAACTATGTACTCGTTCTTAGAAACATAAACATGTATGTAATATTAAGTGAAGTTAGCTGGCTATATTTATGTCTTCATTCATTTAAATTTATATTTACCAACAATGGTCAATGAAGAGGGAGCCATACATATATGATGAGGATTCAAACATTGAAGTAGGTTGAAAGAGAGTTAGAGGAGGAATAATATAATTATGTTGTATTTAAGTTTTTACATTTAAAAAAATGAAATAAATCCTTACAATATTACAAGTAAAAATACCATGCCACAGGCCTGTAATTTCAGTATTTGATAGGCTAAGGCAATGTATTTACCTGTTTATAACCAGCTACAATGAAATAATGAGATCCTACATCAAAGAACATTCAAGGAGGTATGATGATCATGCCCAGTATCCCATGGTTTAGGAAGCTGAGGTAGAATTCAAGAAAGATTCAGGCCAGACTGGATCACAGAGCTAGCCTCTGTCTCAAAAACCAAAATAAGAAAATATGAAAATAAGCCAATATTACTTGTATGGTAAAAATGTTTTTCAAAAAAAGGGATTATTGACCATGCAGTGGAGAACAGCATTTTTGTTATTGTTTCTTATAACCTGTGTGAGAAAATATATTGGAATATCCTTGAAAAAGTGTAATGGGATTTTGCTCGTGTCATAGATAAAACTTAGCTAAAACTGGAATAAGCGCTAGAGACTTGATATATGTATGTGTCAAAAATATGTATCTATAATCAATAAAACCAATTAAGAGATCAATAAAGAGTGTGCATAAATATTAGTTATTTGTTCAACTTCCTTGTAGAAATATGCAAATAAAGAAGTGTTGTGTATTACTAATCATTGGTAAAATGTGGAGAAAAATAGAGTGTGTTATTGAATTTCAAAACCACTATGGATAAGAGGTGGCAACATATTAGGGAAGAAGTAGAAAAGAAAAAATAATTCTACTTTGCAAGTGGAAATATATGTAATTAAGCTATTATTGAAAGCAGTGTGGTAGTTCATTAAGTTAAATATAGTCTACTAATTTGGGGACATGTATGTAGAAAAATTGGTGTCATGGTTTTGAATAGGTATTTGTACATCTATGATCATAAATTAGAAAATAAAGGTTGTATTAACTCACAATTCTATTAAGCAATGCAGTGATTTTGTAAAACTATGGAATGCTGTACCAGTAGATTTATCTACATACAAGTTCCTTACCTAAGGGTCATTGCAAAAGAGAGGACAGAAAGAAACAAAATGTGAGAGACATAAATGGGAAATGTACAGTGAGATTTCATCTCTTAGGAATGAAAGAAACTAAGTGAGGACAAGAACAATAGTGCCAAGATCCTCCCAGCCTGGTCTGGAACAAGTTGAGAGGAGACACAGAATAGTAATCTGTTGTGGCTTTAAAGATTGAGGATCTCTGGACATTCTAGCATCCTAAGTATTCTGAAAGGCTGATGATAACTTCTAAACCATCCTAAAACAACCTTCTTGCTCTTTTGAGGGTCAAAAGCCCCTGGCTTAGGAAAGGAAAACCTGTAGCCTAACAGTGGGGGATTAAGTAAAAAAAAATTAATTGCTAGAGACTTTTCCTTTGTATCCAGATGTCTCTTGCTTGTCAGTCTACGGGAAGTTTGGAGCAATATATTTCTATAGAACTAGGAGAAGAGAATAATGCTCAGAGAAAGAAAAAGTTTCACATAAGAAAATATGCATAACTTCACATAAACCCATATAGAGATTCATGCATGTGAATTTATACATTTCCATTCAACTAGTTGGCTCTATCTGGCATACATTTTCACATACAAATACTTAAACATACACATTCATATTTACATATGCATTTGGAGCAAAAGACCAAGAACCAGTTCACAAAGAACTCACTCATTCTGTATGAAAAATGAGCCCCAATCTTTATTACATAGAGTAAGAAAAAGCTTCTAACCTTTTAATGTTAAATGAATTAAACCCAAGTTTATAAGAAGAAAGCTTGACTTCTTTTAATACTAAACCTGCCTTATTATTAAAAAACAACCTTTTTTCCATTTTTAAAGTATAATTTCTCTCTCTCTCTTTCTCTAATTTAGTATTTCTTATTTATATTTCAAATGTTATTCCCTTTCCAGTTTTCCTATCCATAAGCCCCCTAACCCCTCCTCCTCCCCTTCTATAAGGGTGGTCCTGGTCCTCTGTAGCTTTCACCATTGCAGGTCATGTATTCAACTAATAAAATGAAAGCATGCTATGGTAATTGTTTCAGGAAGTAAAATCATGACGACTTCTCTGTTTAAAAAAACAATAAATTAATTGATTATTTTGAAAATAAAAAAAGAAAGAGACAATCTTTTCTATTCTATGGTAATGAGAAACCTGTTTTCTCCTTCTGCTCTCTCTGAAGCTTATTTTTTCCACTTTTGCTCTGCTTTTTGCATGTTGTTCTCTTAGCTTTTTATGTTACCTATAGTTTTTAACTTATTCCACTCTGCATTCTCCTTCTAATTTTGTTCTCTCCTTCTGATCTGATGTCACAATAAAGTTCTTAGCCTCAATGCCTTTTTCCCACTGCTGTTTTATTTTCTGAGTTCTTCTTTGAGTTCAGTTCAGTCTAAAAGGTTCTCTTGTATCCTGACTAAAAACAATTATCTTCAGTTTTGTTCTAAAAAGTTATGTTCAGTTCTGTCTAAAAAGTCTTCTGTCTAAATAATTCTCCTCAGCTCAGTTTTTATTTTTCTCTCTGTGCTCAACAATTTATCCATCTTTCAGAATACATTATCACATGTTAAAAGGTTCCTCACAAGTTCACACATAAAATAAATCATAAATCAAATAATAGTCTACAACAGTGACTGTTTACAGGAATATTACCACCTGACACAGCTCAACAGGCTCATCAGATCCAAACACAAAAGCTTATATTCAACAAAAGTTAAAAATCTGGAGGAAATGGACAATTTCCTAGACAGATATCAGACACCAAAGTTAAATCAGGAACAGATACACGATTTAAACAACCACATAACTCCTAAAGAAATAGGAACAGTCATTAAAAGTCTTCCAACCAAAAAGAGCCCAGGTCCAGATGGGTTCAGTGCAGAATTCTATCAGACCTTTATAGAAGACTTCATACAAGTACTATCCAAATCATTCCACAAAATTGAAACATGCAGAGCAATACTGAATTTCTTCTATGAAGCCACAATTACGATTATACCTAAATGACACAAAGACCCAACAAAGAAAGAGAACTTCAGACCAATCTCCCTTATGATTATCGATGCAAAACTACTCAAAAGAATTATTGCAAATCAAATCCAAGAACATATCAAAACAATCATCCATCATGATCAAGTAAGATTTATCCCAGGTATGCAAGGATGAATTAATATTAGGAAAACCATCAACGTAATCCACTATAAAAAAAAACTGAAAGATAAACAATACATGATCATTTCATTAGAGGCTGAGAAAACATGTGACAAAATTCAACAACCCTCCATGATAACAGTCCTGGAAAGGACAGGAATTCACGGTCCATTACTAAACAAAGTAAAAGCCATATACAGCAAACTGGTAGGTAACATTAAACTAAATGGAGAGAAATTTGAAGCCATCCCACAAAATCAGGGACTAGACAAGGCTGCCCACTCTCTCCCTACTTATTAAATATAGTTCTCAAAGACCTAGCCAGAGCAATCAGACTACAAAAGGAGATCAAAGGGATACAGATTGGAAAGGAAGAAGTTAAAATATCACTATTTGCAGATGATATGATTGCATACTTAAGTGATCCCAAAAGTTCCACCAGAGAAATACTAAACCTGATAAACACCTTCAGCAAAGTGGCTGGGTAAAAAATTAACTCAAATAAATCAGTAGCCTTCCTCTACACAAAAGAGAAATGAGCAGAGAAAGAAATTAGGGAAATGACACCTTTCATAATAGGCCCAAATAATATAAAATACCTCGGTGTGACTTTAACCAAGCAAGTGAAGGATCTGTATAACAAGCATTTCAAGCCTCTAAAGAAAGAAATTGAAGAAGACCTCAGAAGATGGAAAGATCTCTCATGCTCATGGATTGGCAGGATTAATATAGTAAAAATGGCCATTTTACCAAAAGCGATCTACAGATTCAAAGCAATCCCCATCAAAATTCAAATCTAATTCTTCACAGAGTTAGATAGGAAAATTTGCAAATTCATATGGAATAACAAAAAACCCAGGATACCTAAAACTATCCTCAACAATAAAAAGATTTCCAGAGGAATAACTATCCCTGAACTCATGCAGTAATACACAGCAGTAGTGATGAAAAACTGCATGGTATTGGTACAAAGACAGGCAGATAGACCAATGGAGTAGAATTGAAGACCCAGAAATGAATCCACTCACATATGGTCACTTGATATTTGACAAAGAAGCCAAAACCATCCAATGGAAGACAGCATTTTCAGCATGGTTCAACTGGAGGTCAGCGTGTAGAAGAATGCAGATCAATTCATGCTTATCACCCTGTACAAAGCTTAAATACAAGTGGATCAAGAACCTCCACCTCAAGTCAGATACACTCAAACTAATAGAAGAAAAAGTGGGGAAGCATCTCGAACACATGGGCACTGGAGAAAATTTCCTGAACAAAACACCAATGGCTTATGCTCTAAGATCAAGAATCGACAAATGGGATCTCATAAAACTGCAAAGCTTCTGTAAGGCAAAGGACACTGTTGTTAGGACAAAATGGCAACCAACAGAATGGAAAAAGATCTTTACCAGTCTTAAAACTGATAGAAGTCTTATATCCAAAATATACAAAGAACTCAAGAAGTTAGACTGCAGGGAGACAAATAACCCTATTAAAAATGGGGTCAGAGCTAAACAAAGAATTCACAACCTGAGGAATGCCAAAATGGCTGAGAAACACCTAAAGAATTTTAACATCCTTAGTAAGGGAAATGCAAATCAAACAACCCTGAGATACCAATTCACATCAGTCAGAATGGCTAAGATCAAAAACTCTTGTGACAGCAGATGCTGGCGAGGATGTGGGGGAAGAGGAACACTCCTCCTTTGTTGGTGGGATTACAGACTGGTACAATCGTTCTGGAAATCAGTCTGGAGGTTCCTCAGAAAATTGGATACTGAACTACCTGAGGACCCAGCTATACCTCTCTTGCACATATACCCAAAAGATACTCCAATATATAACAAAGACACATGCTCAACTATTTTCATTACAGCCTTATTTATAATAGCCAGAAGCTGGAAAGAATGCAGATACCCTTCAACAGAGGAATGGATACAAAAAAATGTGGTACATCTATACAATGGAATACTACTCAGCTATCAAAAACAATGACTTCATGAAATTCATAGGCAAATGGATGGAACTGGAAAATATTATCCTGAGTGAGGTAACCCAAACACGAAAAAACACACACGGTATGCAATCATTGATACGTGAATATTAGCCCAAATGCTCAAAGTACCTTATGTGCACAGAGCACATGAAACTCAAGAAGGATGACCAAAATGGGAATGCCTCACTCCTTTTTAAAAGGGGAACAAGAATAGCCTTGGGAGGGGATAGGGAGGCAAAGTTTGGAACAGAGCCTGAAGGAACACCCATTCAGAGTCTGCCCCATATGTGGCCATACATATACAGCCATCAAACTAGATAAGATGGATGAAGCGAAGAAGTGCAGCCTGATAGGAACTGGATGTAGATCTCTCCTGAGAGACAGCCTGAATACAGCAAATACATAGGCGAATACCAGTAGCAAACCACTGAAATGTGAATGGGACCCCCGTGTAATAAATCAGAGAAAGAACTAAAAGAGCTGAAGGGGCTTGAGACACCATGTGAACAACAAGGCCAACCAACCAGAGCTTCCAGGGACTAAGCCACTACCCAAAGACTATACATGAACTGACCCTGGACTCCAACCTCATAGGTAGCAATAATAGCCTAGTAATGGCACAGGTGGTATGGGAAGCCCTTGGTCCTGCCAAGGCTGGAACCCCAGTGAACAGGATTCTTGGGGGGAGGGCAGAAATGGGGGAAGGATTAGGATTGGAATAGCCATGTAGAAGAGGAGGGAGAGGGGTTAGAGGGATGTTGGCCTGGAAACAGGGAAAGGGAATAACATTTTAAATATAAATAAGAAATACCAAATTTAATAAAGATCGGGAAAAAAGTTAAAAATCACAACTAAGTTATTAGTGAGGTTTTCTATAGACAATCTCAGTCAATATTTATCTTCTAGCACCTGTATTATACCATTAGTTCCCTTTTCATGACCTTTGTTTAACAGTTTTACAACATCTTTGAATGTACTCTGAGCAGTAGACAGTCTGGTTATTATCTAGAAGCAATTAATTGTTGACACATGGGGAGAGTGTCAGATTTCTCAATGCAGTTCTGACTATCAGAAAAGAACTTAATAGCAGTCCCACTATAAAGGAACTTAATAAATACTCATATAATTTTAGAAATTCTTATAGGATCATCTTTTTAGACTGGACTGAACTCAAAAAACAACTCAGAAAAATAAAACAGCATTGGGTGAAAAGGCATCGAGGCTAAGAACATTATTGAGACATCAGATCGGGAGGAGAGAGGAAGAATTGAGAAGTCATCTATTCTTCTCTCTATATAGCTTTACTACAAGACAGTACATCCTAGTAGATCCATAGAGACCTGCTCAAAATGGTGGGGTAATGCCTAGTGATTATTATATATGTTTAATAATAACAGGAAAATGTATTAATAATAGGAATCTTTCCTAAAATGATATTCTCTTAGGCCTTTCCTACCAGACTTCTGTCTTAGATTTTAGTCTAAAGATATCATCTCAAGAAGATCACCTACAAGGTATCAGCTTGTACTAAGACGGCTCCTGATAAAATATGTATGCTAATATAGACAAGGTAGGTATTAGGAAGCCTTTAAAAACAACACAGAAAACAACAGGTAACTAAGGAATGCTGAAAATAGAAGAAAAAAATCTTCCATGGAAAGAAGATACCAATTGGTTACCAATTGGTTATTCAACACCAACTGGTCAGGTCAGCAATAAAAGCATACATACATGTAGTAGTGTACAAACTGAAAATATAGTTATATTTACATATATATATATATATATATATATTTCAAATGTTGCTTTCCCCCAAGCTCTGCCCCATACTGAAGAATGCTGATCCCAAAAGATGCAGGGTTTAGATTATCAGCAATGAGCAGAGATGTGATGAAAGCCTGTTTCCTACTGATGGGACACTGTGTGACAGGTCTCACGTGGGAGGGTTTTTGTTAAAGAGAAAGGGGGCACAAAATGCGTTCTGGAAGAAAGAAGAAGAGAGTGGGGGAAGGGAGAATGTGGGTTTTACTGGGGCTGTGGTGCATGTGCAAGGGGCCCTGCAACGACGGGCGAAAGATAGTGATGACGTCTTGTCGTGAGGTCCCTCACTTGTCGTGAGTGTGTGTGTATGTGTATATGTGTATGTGTATATGTGTATGTGTGTGTATGTGTGTATATGTGTATGTGTGTGTGTGTATGTGTATGTGTGTATGTGTGTGTGTGTGTGTGTATGTGTGTGTATGTGTGTGTGTGTGTGTGTGTGTATGTGTGTGTGTGTGTGTATGTGTGTATGTGTGTATGTGTGTATGTGTGTATGTGTGTGTGTGTGTGTGTGTGTGTGTGTGTGTGTTGCTAAAGAGGATGACCTTGAACTCCTAGGATGATAGTTATACCCCACTACTCCTGCTTGGATAACTTCTGACAGTTTATAAAGAAAGCACTGGTTCGGAAGCCAAGATACCCTGCCTGAAGGAAAAGGTGACCCCATGTCCAGCATGTGGGGTGTCCCCAGTTGACAAATTACCCAAGATAGGAGCTAGGCAGGTAATGTTGAGGTACAGGGATCTGTTTCGTGCAACTGGGGAAAAATAAAACGATTCTTTTTTCTTTTAGTAGGAAGGAGTCCCACTATGTTAGCTCATGCTAGCCCAGAACTCTGTATGTAGTCCAGGCTTGCCTGAAACTTCACCACAGGACTCAGGCTGCCCTTGAACTTGCTCCACAGTCCAGGCAGATGTTGGACTTCAACGCCCTGCCTCAGTTTGCTGGGTGCCAGGAATTAAAAAGCATGCTCTCCACATCTAACGGAACCAACCATTTTTGTGGTATTTTAGATTAGAACCAGTATTAAATATAAATGATTTATGTTAACATGACGGTATGCTTCTGCGAGCATAGGATCCTAAGAGAAGGTTTAGTTAGTACACCTGGTACACATGACCCCCTTCCTCCAAACCTACTGTGGCAAGGTCACATAGTTGAGAACAGTCCCCTGAGTGAGTTAGTCCAAGTGCTGATGGCATGAAGTTAAGCAAATGTGACATTTACATGATCATGGGGGATGGGGACAAGACGAGGTGGCCTAACTTCTCATTCTATTCATGTCTATTCTGACTATAAATAATTCAAATTAAAAATTTTAATGGCTGCATAGCTCTTCTATTCCAGAAATGGGATTTTTTTTTCTTCTTGTGGAGGAGGGGAGTCAAGGAGTCAGTGTGGAGGGAGGGGAAGTGGCTGTGAGTTCTGGACTCTCAGCCATGCAGGATGGATGCTTCCCAGGAGCGGGTTCTGTGGACCTCCGGGTCATAGAAACAGTATGTGCCAAAGTCTAGAAGATTCATCGGAGCTCACCTGCATCCTCTTCATAGCATTATATAAAAATAAGGACCCTTTTCACAACAAGGTTCCAGACTCTCTGTGGATCTTAGGTAATAGGGTAGATTAGGGTAGCTGTGGACCTTTAGGAATATAGTATAGAGACATGACCTAGTATGCTTTGAGGTACAAAACCTAGCACATCCTACAAAGAGAGAAATCGGGGGAATGCGAGGAAACAGTTCCACATACAACATGCAGCCAGGCATAGCCAAGTCAATCCCCATCCAGAAAGCATCCCCAACAGTCACCTTGTTCATCTTCTGATGATGCCTCATAGGATCCCAGGTGCACTACTAGTCTCAGATTAAAGAAGCAATGTACACAATGTTCTTTGATTTATGACCCGAGTCTGGACTTGAGCCCATAGGAGGAGTTTGCAATAAAAGCCAGCTGTCTCTCTCCCTGCTCTTAGATTCTCCAATTACATTGAGAGTCAGTGACTGCAGGCTAGGAGAGAGGCTCTCAACACAGGCACCCTTTTCCCCATTTTCTTTCTTTCGTTTTCTTTTTCTATCCCATTCTTTCAGATACTAGACCACTTTTCATATAAACTTTGAGATAGGAGCAGGCATGGAAGACGCCTAGGGAGAGGCTCCAGTCTCTGCATATTCACCACCTAGAACTTCCCACAATCACTGAGGTTGCCCAAGAATTCAATGAGAATCCTAGCTCACCTCCGTTCATATTTTTGGCTTTCTGGATGGAGGAGCTCGGCAAGGAAGCAAATACTTTTAAAGACAGCAGGCTTTCTTTTTGTGGTTTTTGCCTGCCAGGTGATTTGGGGTGGTTTTATTGCCCCTGATATGTAGAGAGTCTTGTTCTGGGAGGTGAGATAAGAGTAGAGCTGAGGAGGCTGACTCGTATTCTCCTGAGTTGTGGGAAGGGGACAGACACATTCAAATAAAATAGGAAAAAGGCAGGGAAGCCATACAATTATTGGAGGTTAATTTCCCATCTCAGCAGGAGATGGAGTCTGGGAGTAGTGCAGGCAGGTAGGGCCTAGGTTCTTTATGTGTTCCCTCTGTACCTTGCCAAACTCAGGGTAGATGCAATGGTTGCTACGGCAATCTCTTATAGCTCTCACATGGAACTTGCACACATTCTGGGAGCCTCCGTTAACAGTTCCAGTCGACATCCGAGACAGCGTGGGGAACGGTTTGTTTGGAAGCAAAGGGGTTCAGAATCAGCTTGTCTTTCTGTCCCAGGTAAATTGCTGTCCTGGTGTCTGTCACTCACGAAGGTCTGGGGATGTGGACCTGAGCTGGCAGCAAGAATGAGCCAGTTACTGAGTCATCTCATGGCTGGCCAGCCTCTGTCACCATTTCCTAAGTCCAGTCACAGGCAAGGCAGAAAAGGCCTCCTGCCTCTCCTTCAGAGGGTGTCTCAGCTGCTCGTGTATGGCTTTACTTGAACATGAGGAAGCAGAACTTTCTGGAACCATCAGCCAACCAACTCCTCCCCAATTACTGTCAAGAGGATGTTGGTGACAGGGAACCTCGGGGTAGCACTTATGTGAACAGGCCTGACAATAGGGCTGCCTGAAAAAGAAGCCCAATACCATAAATATATCAAAGACTTAACACAAGCAAAGCAGCCAGAGGGTAGGCCACCTTAGCAGACTTTTAGCCCTCCAAGTCTAAAGGTAACCACTAGCCCAGACTTCCTGCACTGATGCATTCAGTTCCTGTGTGCCTCAGACGAGGAGTGTGATGGGAGATTAATTTATGGGCTGTCAGAGGGAATCTGATGGCTTCTTTCCTGTCTTTCCTTCCATAATATTGGGAGAAGGTGCTCACGCCCTTGTAGATATCAGCAATCAGGCACATCCACGACAGCCAAAAGTGACTCTGCGACCATAGGCATCTTTACAGCCAACTTTTGAGGGACCCTACCTAGGGTATTCTTGTTCCCCTTTTATAGAGGAGTGAAACATCTACATTTTGGTCATCCTTCTTGAGTTTCATGTTTTCTGTACATTTAAGGTAATTCGATCATTTGGGCTAATATTCCCATATCAATGATTGCATACCATGTGTGTGTATATGTGTGTGTGTGTTTTTTGTGTGTGTGTGTGTTTGGGTTACTGCACTCAAGATGATATTCCCCAGTTCCATCCATTTTCCTATGAATTTCATAAATTCATTGTTTTTGATAGCTGAGTAGTATTCCATTCTGTAGATGTACCATACTTTCTGTATCCATTCCTCTGTTGAAGGGCATCTGGGTTCTTTCCACTTTTTGGCTATTATAAATAAGGCTGCTATGAACATAGTGGAGCATGTGTCTTTGTTTTATGTTGGGGCAGCTTTAAGGTATGTGCCCAAGAGAGGTACATCTGGGTCCTCAGGTAGTTCAATGTCCAATTTTCTGAGGAACCTCCAGACTGATTTCTAGAACGGTTGTACCAGTCTGCAATCCCAGTAACAATGGAGGAGTGTTTCTCTTTCTTCACATCCTGGCCAGCATCTGTTGTTGCTGGAATTTTGATCTTAGCCATTCTAACTGGTGTGAGGTGGAATCTCAGGGTTGTTTTGATTTGCATTTCACTTATAACTATAGATGTTGAACATTTCTTTAGGTGCTTCTCAGTCGTGTGACATTCCTCAGCTGTGAATTCTTTTTTAAATCTGAACACCATTTTTAGTAGAGTTATTCATCTCCCTGTAGTCTAACTTCTTGAGCTCTTTGTATATTTTGGATATGAGCCCTCTATCAGTTGTAGAATTGGTAAAGATCCTTTCCCAATTTGTTGGGTGACATTTTTTCCTAAAAAAGATGTCCTTTGCCTTACAGAAACTTTGTAATTTTATGAGATCCCATTTGTGAACTCTTGATCTTAGAGCATAAGCCATTGGTGTTTTGTTCAGGAAGTTTTCTCCAGTGCCCATGTGTTCGAGATGCTTCCCCACTTTTTCTTCTATTAGTTTGAGTATATCTGGTTTGATGTGTAGGTCCTTGATCCACTTGGACTTAAACTTTTTACAGGGTGATAAGAATGGATATATCTGCATTCTTCTACATGTTGACCTCCAGTTGAACCAGCACCATTTGCTGAAAATGCTATCTTTTTCCATTGGACAGTTTTGGCTCATTTGTCATATATCAAGTGACCATAGGTTTGTGGGTTCATTTCTGGGTCTTCATTTCTTTTCTACTGAGCTATCTGCTTGTCTCTGTACCAATACCATACAGTTTTTATCACTATTGATCTGTAATACTGCTTGAGTTCAAGGATAGTCATTCCCCTGGAAGTCCATTTATTGTTGAGGATAGTTATCGATATCTTGTGTTTTTTGTTATTCCAGATGAATTTAAAAATTGTTCTGTCTAACACTCTGTATAATTTGAATGGAATTTTGATGGGGATTGCACTGAATGTGTAAATCATTTTTATTAAAATGGCCATTTTTTTCTATATTATTCCTGCCAATTCATGAGCATGTGAGATCTTTCCACCTTCTGAGATCTTCGATTTGTTTCTTCAGAGACTTGAAGTTCTTCACTTTCATGGTTAAAGTCACACCAAGGTATTTTATATTCTTTGGGACTCTTATGAATGGTGTCGTTTCCGTAATTTCTTTCTCAGATTGTTTATTTTTGTGTAGAGTAATGCTATTGATTTATTTCACTTAATTTTATACCCAAGCCACATTGCTGAAGGTGTTTATTAGGTTTAGTAGTTCTCAGGTTGAACTCTATGGATCAATTAAATATACTATCATATCATCTGTAAATTGTGATATTTTGATTTCTTCCTTTCCAAACTGTATCCCTTTGATCTCCTTTTGTTGTCGGATTGCTCTTGCTAGGCTTCGAGAACTATATTGAATAAGTAGGTAGAGAGTGGGCAGGCTTGTCTAGTCCCTGATTTTAGTGGGATTGCTTCAAGTTTCTCTCCATTTAGTTTAATGTTAGCTACTGTTTAGCTGTATATGGTTTTACTATGTTTAGGTATGGGTCTTAAATTCCTGTTTATTCCAGGATTTTTATCAAGACAGGGTGTTGAATTCTGTCAAATGCTTTCTCAGCATCTAATGAAATGATCATGTGGTTTTGTTCTTTCAGTTTGTTTATATAATGGATCACGTTGATGGTTTTCTGTATATTAAACCATCCCTGCATGCCTGAGATGAAGCCTACTTGATCATGGTGGATGATTGTTTTGATGTGCTCTTGGATTCTGTTTGCCAGAATTTTATTGAGTATTTTTGCATCGATATTCATAAGGGAAATTGGTCTGAAGTTCTCTTTCTTTGTTGGGTCTTTGTGTGGCTTAGGTATAAGAGTAATTGTGGCTTCATAGAAAGAATTCGGTATCGCTCCATCTGTTTCAGTTTTGTGGAATAGTTTGGATAGCATTGGTATGAGGTCTTCTATGAAGTCTGACAGAATTCTGAACTGATCCCATCTGAACCTGGGCTCTTTTTGATTGAGAGACTTCTAATGACTGTTTCTATTTCATTAGGAGTTATGGGGATGTTTAAATGGTTTATCTGGTACTGAATTAACTTTGGTACCTGGTGTATGTCTAGGAAATTGTCCATTTGCTCGGGATTTTCAATTTTTATTGAATATAGACTTTTGTAGAAGGATATGATGATTTTTTGCATTTCCTCTGATTCTGTTCTTATGTCTCCCTTTTCATTCTCATTTGGTTATTTGGACACAATCTCTGTGTGCATTGTATAGACTGGCTAAGGGTTTCTCTATCTTGCTGATTTTCTCATTAAACCAGCTTTTGGTTTTGTTGATTCTTTGTATAGTCCATTTTGTTTCTATTTGTTTGATTTCAGCTATGAGTTTAATTATTTCCTGCATTCTACTCCTCCTGGGTGTATTTGCTTCTTTTTGTTCTAGAGCTTCTAGGTGTGCTGTCAAGCTGCTGAATATGCTCTCTCCTGTTTCTTTCTGCAGGCACTCAGAGCTATGAGTTTTCCTCTTAGCACAGCTTTCATTGTGTCCCATAAGTTTGGGTAAGTTGTACCTTCATTTTCATTAAATCTAAGAAGTCTTTAATTTCTTTCTTTATTTCTTCTTTGACCAGGTTATCCTTGAGTCAAGAATTGTTCAACTGCCATGTATATGTGGGCATTCTTTCCTCATTGTTATTGAACACCAGCTTTAGCCTGTGGTGGTATGATAGGACACATCAGATTATTTCTCTCTTTGTATCTGTTGAGGCCTGTTTTATGACCAATTATATGGTCAATTTTGGAGAAAATACCATGAGAAGGTCAGAAGAAGGTATATCTTTCTGTTTTAGGATAGAATGTTCTATAAATATCTGTTAAGTCCATTTGGTTCATGATTTCTCTTAATCTGTCTGTGTCTCTGTTTAATTTCTATTTCCATGTTCTGTCCATTGATGAGAGTGGGGTGTTGAAATCTCCTACTATTATTGTGTGAGGTGCAATGTGTGCTTTGACCTTTCTTTTATGGATGTAGGTGCCCTCATATTTGGAGCATAGATATTTAGGTTTGAGAGTTCATCTTGGTGGAATTTTCCTTGGATGAATATGAAGTGTCCTTCCTTAACTTTTTTGAAGACTTTTGGTTGAAAATTGATTTTATTCTATATTAGAATGGCTCTTCCATCATGCTTCTGCAGACCATTTGCTTGGAAAATTATTTTCCAGCCCTTACTCTCAGGTAGTGTCTGTCTTTGTCTCTGAGGTGTGTTTCCTGTAGGCAGCAGATGTTGTGTTCTCAATGCATATCCAATTTGTTAATCTGTGTCTTTTTATTGGGATATTGAATCCATTGATGTTGGGAGATATTAAGGAATAGTGATTGCTGCTTCCTGTTAAATTTGTATTTGGAGGTGAGTTTATGATTGTGTGCTTGGCTTTGTTTTGTTGCAAAATGCTTAGTTTCTTGCTTTTTCTAGGGTGCAGCTTGCCTCTTTTTTTATTAATTTTTTTATTAACTTAAGTATTTCTTATTTACATTTCGAGTGTTATTCCCTTTCCCGGTTTCCAGGCCAACATCCACCAAACCCTCTCCTTCCCCTTCTTTATGGGTGTTCCCCTCCCCATCCTCCCCCCATTGCCACCCTCCCCACCAAGAATCACGTTCACTGGGGGTTCAGTCTTGGCAGGACCAAGGGCTTCTCCTTCCACTGGTGCTCTTACTAGGATATTCATTGCTACCTATGAGATCAGAGTCCAGGGTCAGTCCATGTATAGTCGTTAGGTAGTGGCTTAGTCCCTGGAAGCTCTGGTTGCTTGACATTGTTGTTCATAAGGGGTCTCGAGTCCCTTTGAGCTCTTCCAGTTCTTTCTCTGATTCCTTCCTACTCTCAGTTCAGTGGTTTGCTGCTGGTATTCACCTCTGTATTTGCTGTATTCTGGCTGTGTCTCTCAGGAGAGATCTACATCCGGCACCTGTCGGTCTGCACTTCTTTGCTTCATCCATCTTGTCTAATTGGGTGGCTGTATATGTATGGGCCACATGTGGGGCTGGCTCTGAATGGGTGTTGATATTAGAATGGCTACTCCAGCTTGCTTCTTCAGACCATTTGCTTGGACAGTTGTTTTCCTGCCTTTCACTCTGAGGTGGTGTCTGTCTTTGTCTCTGAGGTGTGTTTCCTGTAGTCGGCAGAATGCAGGGTCCTCATTACGTATCCAGTTTGTTAATCTATGTCTTTTTATTGGGGAGTTGAGGCCATTGATGTTGAGAGATATTAAGGAATAGTGATTATTGCTTCCTGTTATATTCATATTTGGATGTGAGGTTATGTTTGTGTGCTTTTCTTCTCTTTGTTTTGTTGCCAAGATGATTAGTGTCTTGCTTTTTCTAGGATGTAGCTTGCCTCCTTATTTTGGGCTTTACCATTTATTATCCTTTGTAGCTCTGGATTTGTAGAAAGATATTGTGTAAATTTGGTTTTCTTATGGAATATCTTGGTTTCTCCATCTATGTTAATTGAGAGTTTTGCAGGATACAGTAACGTGGGCTGGAATATGTGTTCTCTTAGGGTCTGTATGACATCTGTCCAGGATCTTTTGCATTTCATAGTCTCTGGCAAAGAGTCTGGTGTGATTCTGATAGGTCTGCATTTATATGTTACTTGGCCTTTTTCCCTTACTGCTTTTATTATTCTTTCTTTATTTTTGTGCATTTGGTGTTTTGACAATTATGTGACGGGGGGTGTTTCATTTCTGGTCCAATCTATTTGGAGTTCTGTAGGCTTCTTGGATGCTTATGGGTATCTCTTTCTTTAGGTTAGGGAAGTTATCTTCTATGATTTTGTTGAAGATATTTACTGGTCCTTTGAGCTGGGAGTCTTCACTCTCTTCTATACCTATTATCCTTAGTTTTGATCTTCTCATTGAGTCCTGGATTTCCTGTATGTTTTGGACCAGTAGCTTTTTCTGTTTTACATTATCTTTGACAGTTGTGTCGATGATTTCTATGGAATCTTCCGCTCCTGAGATTCTCTCTTCTTTCTCTTGTATTCTGTTGGTGATGCTTGTATCTACGGCTCCTTGTCTCTTCCTTTGGTTTTCTATATCCAGGATTGTTTCCATGTGTTCTTTCTTGATTGCTTCTATTTCCATTTTTAATTCCTTCAACTGTTTGATTGTGTTTTCCTGGAATTCTTTCAGGGATTTTTGTGATTCTTCTCTCTAGGCTTCTACTTATTTATTTATGTTTTCCTGCATTTCTCTAAGGGAGTTCTTCATGTCTTTCTTGAAGTCCTCCAGCATCATGATCAAATATGATTTTGAAACTTGATCTTGCTTTTCTGGTGTGTTTGGATATTCTGTGTTTGCTTTGTTGGGAGAATTGGGCTCCGATGATGTCATGTAGTCTTGGTTTCTGTTGCTTGGGTTCCTGCGCTTGCCTCTTGCCATCAGATTATCTCTAGTGTTACTTTGTTCTGCTATTTCTGACAGTGGCTAGACTATCCTATAAGCCTGTGTGTCAGGAGTACTGTAGACCTGTTTTCCTGTTTTCTTTCAGCCAGTTATGGGAACAGATTGTTGTGCTTTCGGGCGTGTAGTTTTTCCTATCTACAGGTCTTCAGCTGTTCCTTTGGGCCTGTGCCCTGAGTTCACCAGGCAGGTCTCTTGGAGCAGAAAATTTGGACCTGCGGTCCCGAGGCTCAAGTTTGCTTGTGGGGTGTTGCTTATGAGCTCTCTGTGGGAGCAGAAACCAGGAAGAGCTGCGCCGCCCTTTCCGGGAGCCCCCGTGCACCAGAGTCCCAGATGGCGTTTGGCGTTTTCCTCTGGGGTCAGAGATGTGGGTAAAGTGTAGTCTCTTCTGGTTTCCCAGGCATGTCTGCCTTTCTGAAGGTTTAGCTCTCCCTCCCATGGGATTTGGGTGCAGAGAACTGTTTATCTGGTCGGTCCCTTCAGGTTCTGGTGGTGTCTCAGATGCAGCGGACCTGCTGCTCCTGTGCCCTTATCTACAGGAACCCAGAGGCCGTATACAGTTTCCTCTTGGGCCAGGGGTGTGGGCAGGGGTGGGCAGTGTTGGTGGTCTCTTCTGCTCTGCAGTCTCAGGAGTGCCCACCTGTCCGGGCGGTGAGCTCTCTCTCCCACAGGGTTTGGGAGCAGTGAGCTAGCTTGCCCCTTTTTGTTGGGCTTAACATTTATTATCCTTTGTAGGGCTGAATTTGTAGAAAAATATTGTGTAAATTTGGTTTTGTCATGGAATGTATTGGTTTCTCCCTCTATGTTAATTGAGAGTTTTGCTGGATACAGTAACCTGGGCAGGCATTTGTGTTCTGTTAGGGTCTGTATGACATCTGTTCAGGATCTTCTGGTTTTCATATTCTCTGATGAGAAGTCTAGAGTAATTGTGATACATCTGCCTTTTTTATGTTACTTGACCCTTTTCCCTTACTGCTTTTAAATTTCTTTCTATGTTTTGTGCATTTGGTGTTTTGACTATTATGTGACGGGAGGTGTTTCTTTTCTGGTCCAATCTATTTCGAGGTCTGTAGGCTTCCTGTATGTTTATGGACATCTCTTTCTTTAGGTTAGGGAAGTTTTCTTCTATGATTTTGTTTTACTGGTCCTTTGAGCTGGGAGTCTTCACTTTCTTCTATACCTATTATCCTTCGTTTTGATCTTCTCATTGTGTCCTGGATTTCCTGTACGTTTTGGGCCAGTAGGTTTTTACGTTTTACATTATCTTTGACAGTTGTGTTGATGATTTCTATTGAATCTTCTGCTCCCGAGATTCTTTTTTCTATCTCTTGTATTCTGTTGGTGATGCTTGTATCTACAGCTCCTTGTGTCTTCTTTTGGTTTTCTATATCTTGGGTTGTCTCCCTCTGTGCTTTCTTTATTGCTTCTAATTCTTGTTTTAATTCCTTAACCTGTTTGTGTTTTCCTGTAATTCTTTCAGCCATCAAGAATTTTGGTGTTTCCTCTCTATAGTTCTCTCTCTCTCTCTCTCTCTCTCTCTCTCTCTCTCTCTCTCTCTCTCTCTCTCTCAGGTGTGTGTGTGTGTGTGTGTGTGTGTGTGTGTGTGTGTGTGTGTGTGTTTGTGTTTTCCTGCATTTCTCTAAGGGAGTTCTTTATGTTTTCTTGAAGTCCTCCGTCATCATGATCAATTGTGGTTTAAAATCTAGATCTTGCTTTTCTGGTTTGTTTGGATATTCAGTGTTTGCTTTGGTGGGAGAATTGGGCTCTGGTGATGCCAGGCAGTCTTGTTTTCCGTTGCTTGGGTTCCTGCGGTTGCCTCTTGCCGTCAGGTTGTCTATGGTATTACCTTGTTCTGCTATTTCTGACAGTGGCTAGACCGCCCAATAGGCCTGTGTCAGGAGTGCTGTAGACCTGTTTTCCTTTTTTCTTTCAGCCAGCTATAGGGACAGAGTGTTCTGCTTTCAGTCGTGTAGTTGTTCCTGTCTACTCTTCTTCAGCTGTTCCTGTGGGTGTGTGTCCAGAATCTACCAGGCAGGTCACTTGCAACAGAAAAGTTGGTCTTACCTCTGGTCTCAGGCCTGAAGTCACTACTTGGGGGCTGCATTTCAGCTCTCCTTATGGGCAACAATCAGGAGGGCCTGTGACTCCTTCTCTGGGGTCCCTGTGCACAGGGGTCCCAGATGGTGCTAGGTGTTTTCCTCTAGAGTCAGAAATGTTGGCCGAGAGTAGTCTCCTCTGGTTTCCCAGGCATGTCTGCCCCTTTGAAGGTCTAGCTCTCCCTCCCATGGGATTTGAGTTCAGGGAGCTGTTTGACCGGGTCCCTTCAGATCCGGGCGAGGTCTGGACTGCAGCGGTCCTGCACCTTGAGTGCCCCTATCTTCCTTTACCCAGAGGCCCTATACAGTTTCTTTTTGGGTCAGGGATGTTGGCAAGAGTGGGCAGTATTGGCAGTCTCTGCTGCACTGCATTCTCAAGAGTGTCCACCTGTCTGGGCAATGAATTCTCTCTCACATGGAGTTTGGGAGCAGGGTGCTATGGTCCTGGATCAGCAAGGTTCGGGCTCCAGGTAGAAACCTGAAGTGAACGGTCTGAGAGGAATTTTGCCTTTGTGTGTCCTGAGTCCACCTGGTAGGTCACTTGGACTAGAAATGTTGGCCTTTCCTCTGATCTCGGGCCTGAAGTTGCTCCTTGGGGGCTCCATTTCAGCTCACCATGAGGGCAGCAACCAAGAGCAATATTCCATATTCTAATCACAAAAGTTATATTTAACTTTATGCTTCATTGTTTATCATTGGAAAAAGAATCAAGTGCTTGATTTTTGATTAAATGTAATTGAACGCCCTGAAACCTTTGTGGCCATTTTAAATTTTATCAGTAAGCTTTCAATGCTTTAGTTGACAAAGTAAAATAAATTCCTCTGGATTAGTCTCCCTTTGAAAAGAATAGGCATTGTTCATTTCTATATTGCATATTCACTACTCTGTATATGAATTTCTGCTAATTTATTATGATGTTTTTGGCCTTATAAAAATCTCTAAATAGCATAACCTGTTAATACATGGCTCAACCATATAATACAGTTCACCTAAGGGAAAGTATATGGGCAATTTACACTCTTTACAACTTGAGCTCTCTACCTTACATCTGGGTAAAATTTCATTCTTCAACATGTAAGAAAGATTACTGATTCAATTGCTGTCATTCGAAAATACAGAAGAAAGCCTTTCAAAATAACACATCTAACCTAAAAAAAAAAAAAAAAAAAAAAAAAAAAAAAAAAGACGGTCCCTACTTTTTGTCAATAAAAGTAATCTTTCTAAATTGTAATAGATAGGTCACTAGAATGGGATTTGATAGGCAATTCTATCTGAAAGTCCAGCTGTCTTTACATGTAGTACCTGTTGTAAGTGGCCCATGTTGCCAGTCATAAAAGCAAAAAGCTGGAATTTAGTGTGTTAACTGGTCTACTCATATAGCCAGCAACCCGAGGAGATGGTGGTTTACCATATTATCTCCCTTCCATCTCATATTTAGCCAGAAGGGTATACACAAAGAGAAAATAAAGGCAGTACATATTTCAAGTTTAATCTAGCCCTTCTTGCTCTGATATTTATAGAGCTTTTGTAGTACTTTTGTAGTATTTCCATATTTTATTACATATAATACATAGTTACATATAATATTATATTTCTAGTATTTTATACTATTTCTAGTATTTTAATAATATTTTTGTACTTATGTGCTTTTTGTCTACAGCAGACAGAAAACCCACAAACACAAATATTTGATTCTTCCTGATTTAGTTGTTTGTGACATCTATATTGAAGATTAACTCAAAGTAAAACAAACCTTTAACAATGGGTGACTATGGTGTCTTTAAGCCCTCCAGCTTCTACAATTTTAACCTACACTCTTCCACAAGATTATTAGAACTCTGTCAGATATTTGGCTGTGGGTTTCTTCATCTTCTTCCATCAGCTGATGGATGAAGATTCTCAGGACAGTTATGGTAGTTTCCTGTCTGCAAGCATAGCAGAGTATAATTAATAATGTCTGGGCTTGGTTCTCTTACATGGGATGAATCTGAAGTTATGGCAGTCATTGTTTGGCTGTTCTTCTGCCTCTGTGCCACCTTTATTCCTATATATCTTGTGAATATATAGGCTAATTTGGGGTTAGTGGTTTTCTGGGTAGATTGATATCCCCCTACCTCCTCTGGAAGTCCTGACTAAATAGTAAGTGGCCACTTCAATCTCTATATCCCTTTGTGGTAGGAATTTCAGCTAGGATCACCCCAATAGACTCCCTGTATCCTCCCCTATCTGCTTCTAGCTAGTCCCAGAGATGCCCCTCAAGGACTTCCATTCTCACTACAGTCCTCTCCTGTTTTCCCTCCCACAATCTTGTTTGCAATTCCCCTACCCTTCCTCACTCCCTCTCCAACCCAGTTCCCTCTCTTCATCTACCTCCAATGACTATTTAGTTTTCCCTTCTGAGTGAGATTCACACATCCTCCCTTAGCACTTCCTTATTATCAAGTTTCTTTGGGTCTGTGGATTGTAACATGATTATCCTGTACTTTATGGTTAATATCTACTTATAAGTTCAAATGACCAGGGAGTATGCAGGGGCTTGACATACACTACCTACATATTTTTAGCAAATGTGCAGCTTGATCTTCATGTGGGAACCCTAAAAATGAAGTGGGTGTTGTCTAGGTCTATGATCTCTGCAATTGTATCCCCTTCCACATACATGGACTGCTTGGTTCTGCCTCAGTGGAAGAGGATATACCCAGTCCTGATGAACTAGAAGTCCCAGGATGAGGTGCTATCCAAGAGTGCGCTCCCCATTATCTGAGGAGAAGGGGAGGGTACAAGGTGCAGAGTGCTTTGTAAGGGTTGAATTGTGAGGAGAGAAAGGAGTGGGTCTGTGATCGAGAAGTCAAGTGAATAAAAAATAAATGACAGGAGAAAAACAAAGTGGGTGCTTGTAGATTCCTTCCTACAAAGGGAAGTAAAAATGTGTCTTTATAATACAGACTAAGAGGTGCCTCTATCACTGTGTACACATCTTGAATGAATAGATAAAATGGCCCAAATTCTCTAGGAAATATTTAAACTGAATTGAACTACAGGAGAAATTTTTTAAATGTCTAACTTTATACCCAATTAGAAAAACTGATGTTTTAGAATGAGACAAAGTGACATGTTTTCAATGTTTTGTACAAGCTTATAGATGTAGGTCTGAAAAGATTACCTTCTTTAAAACAATAAATCAAAAGGGAAGACAATATTCCTGAACTGAAATCATGTCAAACTCTGTCTTCAATCATTACCTTCAAGCTACTGCAGTTCTCTGGTTGTAATATTGCTAGAATTCATCACTCAAATGCCTGAATATGGCCTGGATCTAATTTCTTGTGATATATCCAGTACTGGTGTCTCAACTATTTCTTAGTGCCACAACCGAACAATTTTGGCATTGTGGGGCTTATAAATTGTAGGATTTTCTTCAGAAATACTTATTCAACAGCAGCTGAGAATTTTATTTAAACATCAAGGAGAATCTTTTAAGAATAAGTCAGACCTCACTGATTCTGGCCCACAGCTCACTGCTCCCAAACCCGTTGGGAGAGAGAGAGTTCACCGCCCAGAGAGGTGGGCACTCCTGAGACTGCAGAGCAGGAGAGACCACCAATACTGCCCACCCCTGCCACATCCCTGGCCCAAGAGGAAACTGTATAGGGTCTCTGAGAACGAGAAGATAGGGGCACTGGAGCAGCAGGTCCCCTGCAATCCAGACACCACCTGGACCTGAAGGGACCTGGTCAACTGTTCTCTGCACCCAAATCCCTTGGGAGGGAGAGCTAATCCTTCAGAGGGGAGACATGCCTGGGAAGCCAGAAGAGACTACACTCTACCCACATTTCTGACTCCAGAGGAATACACCTAAAGCCATCTGGGACCCCAGTGCACGGGGGCACAGGAAAAAGGCAGCACAGGCCCTCCTGGTTGGCGCCTTCACAGAGAGCAAAAAAGCAGCCCCCCACGAGCAACTTGAGACACTGGACCACAGGTAAGACCAAATTTTCTGCTCCAAGCGACCTACCTGGTGGGCTCAGGACACAGGCCCACAGGAACAGCTGAAGACGAGTAGACAGGAAAGACTACAGGCCCGAAAGCAGAACACTCTGTTCCCATACTTGGCTGAAAGAAAACAGGAAAACAGATCTACAGGACTCCTGACACACAGGCCTATAGGAAAGTGTAGCCAGTGTCAGAAATAGCAGAACAAGGTAACTTCAGAGAAAACCTGATGGCGAGAGGCAAGCACAGGAACCATGCAACAGAAACCAAGACTACATGGCATCATCGGAGGCCAATTCTCCCACCAAAGCAAACACTGAATATCCAAACACACCAGAAAAGCAAGATCTAGATTTAAAATCACATTTGATCATGATGCTGGAGGACTTCAAGAAAGACATGAAGAACTCCCTTAGAGAAACGCAGGAAAACATAAACAAGTAGAAGCCTAGAGAGAAGAATCACAAAAATCCCTGAAAGAATTCTAGGAAAACACAATCAAATAGTTGAAGGAATTTAAAATGGAAATAGAAGCCAAAAAGAAAGCACAAAGGGAAACAACCCTGGATATAGAAAACCAAAAGAAGAGACAAGGAGCCACAGATATAAGCATCGCCAACAGAATACAAGAGATAGAAGAGAGAATCTCTGGAGCAGAGGACTCCATAGAAATCATTGACACAACTGTCAAAGATAATGTAAAACACAAAAAGCTAATGGTACAAAACATACAGGAAACCCAGGACTCGATGAGAAGATCAAACCTAAGGATAATAGGTATAGAAGAGAGTGAAGACTCCCAGCTCAAAGGACCAGTAAATATCTTCAACAAAATCATAGAAGATAACTTCCCTAACCTAAAGAAAGAGATGCCCATAAACATACAAGAAGTCTACAGAACTCTAAATAGATTGGACCAGAAAAGAAACTCCTACTGTCACATAATTGTCAAAACACCAAGTGCACAAAACAAAGAAAGAATATTAAAAGCAGTAAGGGAAAAAGGTCAAGTAACATATAAAGACAGACCTATCAGAATCACACCAGGCTTCTCACCAGAGACGATGAAAGTCAGAAGATCCTGGACAGATGTCATACAGATCCTAAGAGAAGACAAATGCCAGCCCACGTTACTGTATCTGGCAAAACTCTCAACATAGATGGAGAAACAAAGATAATCCATGACAAAACCAAATTTACAGAATATCTTTCTACAAATCCAGCACTGCAAAGGATAATAAATGGTAAAGCCCTACATAAGGAGGCAAGCTACACCCTAGAAGAAGCAAGAAACTAATCATCTTGGCAACAAAACAAAGAGAAGAAAAGCACACAAACATAACCTCACATCCAAATATGAATATAATAGGAAGCAATAATCACTATTCCTTAATATCTCTCAACATCAATGGTCTCAACTCCCCAATAAAAAGACATAGATTAACAAACTGGATACACAATGAGGACCCTGCATTCTGCTGCTTACAGGAAACACACCTCAGAGACAAAGACAAATACTACCTCAGAGTGAAAGGCTGGAAAACAACTTTCCAAGAAAATGTTCTGTAGAAACAAGCTGGAGTACCCATTCTAATATCTAATAAAATCAATTTTCAACTAAATGTCATCAAAAAAGAAAAGGAAGGACACTTCATATTCATGAATAAAAAATCCACCAAGATGAACTCTCAATCCTACATATCTATGCTCCAAATACAAGGGCACCTACATACATAAAAGAAACCTTACTAAAGATCAAAGAACATATTGCACCTAACACAATAATAGTAGGAGATTTCAGCACTCCACTCTCATTAATGGACAGATCATGGAAACAGAAATTAAACACAGACCTAGACAGACTAAGAGAAATCATGAACCAAATGGACTTAACGGATATTTATAGAACATTCTATCCTAAAGCAAAAGGATATACCTTCTTCTCAGCACCTCATGGTACTTTCTCCAAAATTGACCATATAATTGGTCAAAAAACGGGCCTCAACAGGTACAGAAAGATAGAAATAATCACATGCATGCTATCAGACCACCACAGCTAAAGCTGGTCTTCAATAACAATTAGGAAAGAATGCCCACATATACATGGAAGTTTAACAATGCTCTACTCAGTGAAACCTGGTCAACAAGAAATAAAGAAAGAAATTAAAGACTTCTCAGAATTTAATGAAAATGAAAGTACAACATAGCCCAACTTATGGGACACAATGAAAGCTGTGCTAAGAGGAAAACTCATAGCGCTGAGTGCCTGCAGAAAGAAACAGGAGAGAGCATATATCAGCAGCCTGACAGCATACCTAAAAGCTCTAGAACAAAAAGAAGCAAATATACCCAGGAGGAGTAGAAGACAGGAAATAATCAAACTCAGAGGTGAAATCAACCAAGTAGAAACAAAAAGGACCATAGAAAGAATCAACAGAACCAAAAGTTGGATCTTCGAGAAAGTCAACAAGATAGATAAACCCTTAGCCAGACGAATGTGAGGACACAGAGAGCATTTCCAAAATAACAAAATCAGAAATCAAAAGGGAGACATAACTACAGAATCAGAGGAAATTCAAAAAATCATCAGATCCTACTACAAAGGCCTATATTCAACAAAACTTGAAAATCTGCAGGAAATGGACAATTTCCTAGACAGATACCAGGTACTGAAGTTAAATCAGGAACAGATAAACCATATAAACAACCCCATAACTCCTAAGGAAATAGAAGCAGTCATTAAAGGTCTCCCAACTAAAAAGAGCCCAGGTCCAGATGGGTTCAGTGTAGAATTCTGTCAGACCTTCATAGAAGACCTCATACCAATACTATCCAAACTATTCCACAACATTGAAACAGATGGAGCACTACCGAATTCCTTCTATGAAGCCACAATTACTCTTATACCTAAACCACACAAAGACCCAACAAAGAAAGAGAACTTCAGACCAATTTCCCTTATGAATATTGACGCAAAAAATATTCAATAAATTCTGGCAAACCGAATCCAAGAACACATCAAAACAATCATCCACCATGATCAAGTAGGCTTCATCCCAGGCATGCAGGGATGGTTTAATATAGGGAAAACCATCAATGTAATCCATTGTATAAACAAACGGAAGAACAAAACCACATGATCATTTCATTAGATGCTGAGAAAGCATTTGACAACATTCAACACGCCTTACTGATAAAAGTCCTTGAAAGAATAGGAAGGGGAAACCTATATCGAAAGTAGAGGTTGAGTGTTTAGGGGGATGTTGTCCTGGAAAACGGGAAGGGGAATAACAATTGAAATATCAATAAGAAACACTCAAGTTAATAAAAATGGGAAAAAAGAATAAGTGAGTATGAAGCAAACTTTGCATTTATTAAAAAAAGGCAGTATGTTTTCAGATGGCCACAATCTAGTGTATCCACTAAGAGATGAAAAACAAATTTTCTATGCAGTAGCTATTTATATGTGACTTGGTGGCTTTTGAAGCTACAAAGTTGAAAAGATATAATCAACATATAAGTTTAAACATTAAAATTTTTAAGTATATAAATCTAAAGATATTTTCCTGTGTATGTGAGACACAATATTATGCCCTTGCATGAAATAAGAAGTTTGCTTAAGAGGCATACAACACAAGCTTTCAAATGTGGCCAGAACAATGAAAATTAGGTTACTTACTGAAAAAACAATGTTTGTAGGTTTGATATAACTCTGTCTCAGCTCACACCTTTAATACCTTTGGCTGGGATACAGGAATACCCTTAGTACACACCTTCAATCCCAAGTAATGTAGGCAAAGTGGTTTTGTAAAATTAAGCACCTATATTTGAAAGTAATATATAATTGCTGGGATACAGGAATACCCTTAGTACACACCTTCAATCCCAAGTAATGTAGGCAATGTTTAGTTTGTAAAATTAAGCACCTATATTTGAAAGTAATATATAATTGAATGGACGACAAAGTGACAAATCAGAGAATGATTTGATAGACTAGCATGTGGGAAATTCTCACTAGAAGAGAGAGCGAAGGGAAGGGAAGGAAGGGAAGGGAAGGGAAGGAAGCGAAGGGAAGGGAAGGGAAGGGGAAGGGAAGGAAGGGAAGGAAGGGAAGGGAAGGGAAGGAAGGGAAGGGAAGGAAGGAAGGGAAGGGAAGGAAGGGAGCACAGAGAGTAAAACCATGAAGGAGTCAGTTTTACTGGAAGAGTTGTACAGAAAAATCGAAAGAGAGAGAGAGAGAGAGAGAGAGAGAGAGAGAGAGAGAGAGAGAGAGAGAGAGAGAGAGAGAGAGAATAAATAAAAATTAGACACAAATGAAAACAGAACAAGCCAGAGGATGAGAAGGAATCAGAACAGAAGATTAGGACATATTCCCATATTTCTAAAGTTAGTGCCTTATTAAGGATTTTATTGCTGTGAATAATACCATGACCAAGGCAACTCTTATAAGGACAACATTGGAATCTGACTTTCAAGTTCAGAGAGTTCAGTCCATAATAAAGCAGAACATGGGAACCTGCAGGCAGGTATGGTGCAGGAGGAGGTGAGGGTTCTACATCTTTAACTGAAGGCTACTAAAAAGAATACTGGCTCTCTCAGTCAGCTAGGACCAAGGTATTAAAGCCCACACCAACATGGTCACACCTCCCAATAGTGCCAAGCATAAACAAACCATCACATTATACTCCCTGGTCTCCATTGGCTTGTTCAAACATATGAGATTATGGGGGCCATACGTAACAAAGCAAAATGCAAAAATGCATTTAGTCCAACTGCCAAAGTCCCCAAACTCTATAGCTGTATCAATGATAAATTTCAAGGTCTCTTCTGATATTCATCTAATCATCACAGCTATAATCCCCAAAGCAAGACAGGAAACCAGCTGGGCAAATTCCAAACTCTGCATCTTCATGTCTGATGTCAAAACAGTCTTCAGATCTCCACTCCTCTTTCATCTCTATTGACTATAACATTCTTCTGAGCTGTTTCTACTCACAGTTAACATCTTTCCTCAGCTGGATTCTGGAGCTCTGACATCTTTAACACGTTTGGATCTTCAAGGTATCTTCAATTTCACAGCATCTTGCTCCAGTGTCTGGGATGTACACATGATCTTCTGGGCTCCTCCAAACAGCTGGCATCACTTCTCTTGCTCTGCACTTTGTAGCACTCTATGCTCAGTTTCATCAACTGCTGCTGCTGTTCTTCGTGATCATCTCCATAGTACAGCCATATACAATACACTGGAGTCTGCTGCTTCAACTATGGTCCTATCAATAGCTTCTCATAGTCTCTCTTTATGGTGCCAAGACTCAACTCTTTACATGACCCCTTCAGTCCTAGGCCATCAACTGCAATTGAGGCTACATTGACACCAATGGCTTCATAACAACTACCACTCGGCTAACTTCCACATTACCAAGGAAAGCTGCAGCATGAGATACAACCTTAGCTAACTGTGGAACATGTCTCCTTTGTGCTCTCAGAAAACACTTCCTGGAAGATTTCACCTCAGTGATGCTGGTATCATTTTAATCACTGCTAATTTCTTAGCTCTAGGTAACCAGCATCTATTGTTCCAGTAGTAGTCCTTCTATTTTTCACTCTAAAGCCAGAGCCACATGGCCAAAGCTACCATTTTCTACTGCTTGCTGATGCTAGAAAATAGTCCCTGTTGTTTTCTTACCAGCTTTCTCTTTTCCAACTCACTTACTACCTAAAGTTGGCTCTCCTATAAGTTGCTCTGCAGACTGACTTTGAACTCGGAGATTCCTTAATTCTGTTTTGTGGGATTAACGCTGTGTCCTGCCATACCTAGATCTAAATTTAGCTAGGTAGAATCTTGCCTCAAAGTCTCACTCCATTAATATGCTATCTCCTAGAACACAGGATTGGGCTCCATTTCACTTCCTGGTGCCCCTCTAATACTCAAACCATATTTTTTTTATATTTTTCCTTTCTCAGGTTGCCAAGCTTCTTCAAATGCTCTTCATGAGACTTAACCAGAGAACAAAGTCTATGTTGGGTGTTTCTGAGACTTGTTTTCTCAACATAATTAATCTGAGTCTCTCCATCTTAGCATTAGGCAGACTCTTCAGACAAGGGCAAAAATTAGTGGCATTCTTCAATACAATACCACAAAACGGTCTGTAGGCCATATATTGAAATTCTCCACTGCATCCTCTTGGGCCAGGTCTGCACAATTCAAATCCCTCTCAGTAACAAAGTCTTCCATATTGCTACTAGGATTTAAAGCATTCACAACACTTCTCAAATTTAAAGTCCCCATATCCACATTCTTCTGAACAAAAGCATCGTCAGGCCTATCACAGCAATACCTGAGACCCTAGTACCAACTTCCATCTTAGTTAAGGTTTAACTGATGAGAACAGACTCCATGAACAAGGCAACTATTATAAAAACAACACTTAACTGGAGCTGAGGCTTACAGGTTCAGAGGTTCAGTCCATAATCATCAAAGCTGGAACATGGCAGCATCCAGGAAGGTATGGTCCAGGAGGAACTGAGAGTTCTAAATCTTAATCTGAAGGCTGCTAACAGAATACTGGCTTTCAGGCAGCTAGGATAAGGATTTTAAAGCCCACTGCTACAGTGACAAAGCTACAATGCCACAACTAAAATAGTGCCACTGCCAGAGTCAAGCATATACAAACCATTAGAATCAATATGAGCAATTCTGCAGAAGCTAAGGAAAGCTAGTTTGAGTAGGTCAGCTTGGAGAGGAATTTGAGTCAGAACAGCTGAGCTGAATCAGGAAGGGGTGAGCTTATTCAGCAGTCTTAGAGGCTGAAAACCTTCTAGCCCAAACCCTCTAAGGAAGTGATTTGAACTTATTTGAAACTCAGCTATTTGTTTAAAGAGGGTTTCAGTTAGATTTTCTGCAACATAAGCTCTGTGGCTGCTGGAGAGAAGATTATCTTCTAGGACACACTTAAAAACCAACAGACACTCTAGGAAAATCTGAAAACAGTCAGCTTTATTAGTGAACTTATTGTCCTTCACTGTATTCAGAGATTTTAGATGTTTGTTACTATTATAAGATAGCTAATTCTTTCCTTTGCCAGTTTATCCAGAAGTACTAGGGACAACCAAACAGGATCATCATGTTTCTTATTTATTCACAAATTGTCAACAGATTTATATACGATCACCATTTGTCACCTCTCATTATTTGTTAATGAGGAAAGTCAAATGCTTTTGTCTCCTTAAGTTTGTAAAATAGTTTACACCATGAGTTTTCAGTACTCTCTTAACTTCTAGGAGAGTTGTTCATAATTGCCAAGGGTTCAGTAACTGTAGATCTTGACAAACTGCAAAGTCTATTCCAGATAACATGGCTGTCTACCAATGGATAGTCAAAGAATGTTGTGTTATAATAAAAAAAAAAGGTTTCTTTTATCCTGTACTAGTGTTGGCACCGTAGGACCACCTGACATCTGTGGGATATTTTCACCTCAGGCAATAAAGAGTTTCACCCACTAAGCTCCATCCCATATCACACTGCCAATGGCTACTCTCTGAGACCAGCAGCAATCTCTCTACCCATCTAGTTCCCAAGGCAAGTTGCCACCATGCCAGGCATACACATCCCAATTCCATGGTGAGCCCAGTGTGTTCTGCCACCATACTCTCTTGAAGTTAGTTAAATCGCCACATGAAAAAGCACACCACACAATAACTGCTGGTCGAATTGATAAGATATAATTGCCCACCTAAAAAGTACAAAATTCTGTACACATCCATCCTTTACGAATAGTGATAGCAACCTGTAAATGTGTAGAGAAAAATCTTAACATCCGCTGACATATTCTCTCAGATGCTCCCCCTCCTGCTCCAGTCTCCTCCTTCTCTAACTTTTCTCCCACCCATCCTTCCTTCTTGTCTAATAACAGGCCTCATTCTATCCTATACTTGCCTTCACCTGCATAATGACATCGACCTACATTTCACCCTTTCTAGTTTAAAAAAAAAAAAAACTTTTCTCTCAAATATAAGCTGAGCACAACTATTATCATTTTGTAAATTAAAAGTGTAAAAAAACCTAACATGTAATCCAACATTTTATCAGTTAAACAGAATATTTAGTTATCCATTCCAGCTTAAGAAAGGCTTAAAGACTATGTTATATCCTTGCTAGCTCTTATACTATCTGATAACTATCTAATTAAATATGTACTTTCAAAGTTAAACAGCCTAAGTATGTTATGAGATTATAATCAGTCTTCAACACCGTCAAAAATCTGAGAATGACAAAAATATCTATAAACATAGGAAGCCTAACATGGCTTCCAGAACTGAAGGTTGTAGAGACAAATCTTTATTTCTTCTCATCCAGTAACAGGCCTCATTCTATCTGTACCTGCCTTCACCTGCATAATGACATCAACCTACACAAGAACTCAGTAGTTCTTCAATCCATAATGCTTGATGTCTGAGCCGGTCTTTAGTATATACAGTATAAACCCAATGAACCTGTGGCCCAGAAAAATGGATTTTCCCTCTTTTAAATATTTGGATTAAAAATGTATCTCTTTGTCTCAAAAGATCTGGATTAGAAATAGAGTGTTCCACTTCAAATAATTTAATTAAAAGAATTCTTAGAATTGTACCAATCCACTTGGATTTTGGATAATTCCATGTATAGTCAAGTTGACAGTCAAAATTATCCATCACCACACAAAAAGAGGCTTGAGAATATTTTATTATAGTTTTAGAGAAAATTGACAGGGTAAACAGCTATCAGATAAATAGAGACAGATAAGGGAAAAGATAGAAGCGTACCTTTTAAACAATTATCCAGGAATTCAGGTTCAGTAATCAAAATCACCAAAACACTTCATGATGGGAACAGAATAAGTGTGATTGTCTAGAAAGTGAAGACAATATTTCTTAGAAAGCTAATAATTTTAACATAGAACTCAGAAAATTAATGGTTTTTGGCCACAAATATCTGGAGATATGGCTCAGTGGTTAACAGCACTGACTGATCTTCCAGGGTACCTGAGTATGAATCCTAGCAACCACATGGTGGCTCACAACAATCTATAAATGAGGTAAGAAACCCTCTTCTTGTGTGTCTGAAGACAGCTACAACATACTTATACATAATAAATAGATAAATCTTTTTTAAAAAGGAGCTCATGAGTGGTACACATAATTACCTCTATTGGGTTCTGGCATTTATCATACACTGACCACCCAGACATTAATCTAAAATAGGATGAAATTTTTTTAAATGCTTGATTCAGGCTTATCAATTAGGACCACAGAAAGAACTCAGGAGCCAAACTGTGATACCATCTGTACTTAAAGGAGACTTTTTTTTAATAGGGAAAACCAAGTTCAGAAGTGCAAAAAGGCAAGGAAGAGAGCATTACAATATTTTTGCATCAGCAATAGTGTCTGGGTTTTATATGGGATGGATCCCCGAGGGGGGATCAATCAGTCTCTGGATGACTTTTCTTTCAGTCTCATCTCTATTCTTTGTCCCTGTATTTCCTTTAGAAAGGAGCAATTCTGGATTAACACTTTGGAGATGGGTGGGTGGCTGCACGTCTCAATCAGGAGCCATGCCTAACCTCTGGATATGGTCTCTACAGGTTCTCTCCCCTTTTTTGGCTATTTCAGCTAATGTCATCCCCGTTGGATTGGGTCCTGGGAACCTCTTGCTTTCCTGGCTTCTAAGACCTGATGGCTACCCCTAGTTCGCCATCCCCTATTGCTATTCACCTCTATTCAATTTCCTAACTTTCTGTACTTCTCCCCCCATCTCCGCCCATACCTAATCCTGCCCCCTTTTTCCCTCCCCCTCTTCTTTTCCTCCCAAGTCCCTCTCACCATTTACCTCCTGTGATTATTTTGTTCCCCCTTCTAAGTAAGACTGAAGCATCCACACTTTGGTCTTCCTTCTTTTTGAGCTTTTTATGGTCTGTAAATTGAATTGTGGATATTCCGTATTTTTGCCTAATATCCACTTATCATTGAGTACATACCACCAAACCCAGACACACTTGCTGACAGGAACCCGATATAGTAATCTCCAGAAAGGCTCATTGACAGCCTGACCAATACAGATGTAATGTTTAAACCAACCACCCGACTGAGCAAGGGACCCCAGTGGAAGTGTAAAGGGAAGAAATGTGGGAGCTGAAGGGGTTTGCATCTCCGTAGTAAGAACGACAGTATCAACCAACCAGACATCCCAGAGTTCCCAGGTTCACCACTAACCAAAGGATACACATGGATGGACCCATGGTTCCATCTGCACATGTAGCAGAGGATGGCAGGGGAGACCCTTAGTTCTATGTAGGCTTGATGCCACACTGTTAGGGAATGCTATAGCAGTGAGTTGGAGTGTGAGGTTGGGTGCGGGAGCACCCTTATAGAAGCACAGGGAGTGGAATGAGATAGGAGGCTTTTAGTGGTGAAACTGGAAAGGGGGAATAACATTTGAAATGTAAATAAGTAAAATTACCAATAAAAATAAAACAATTAAATAAAAGTATAATATTTTGGCTTACTATACAAGAGCATTATAAGCTGATTTTAAAGCTGATTGGTCTTAACTTAGAAAAGAGAGATTATATATAGTTCATTTTCAGAGAATTGAAATAACAGAGCATAAGTAATACAACAGCTCTTTTTTTTTAACCTATGAGTAACATTCTTTGGTGTCAGTTTGATAACACCTAAAAAGTAGATGAACTTAGTTTCAACTTATGAGCAACATGAAAGATGAATGTGCTTGCCATGGGAAGTAGCACTATTAGTTGTGGCTTTATCAGAGGTATAGTCTTGCTAAAGAAAGATGTCATCATGGACTTTTTACTTGAAAGTCTCATATATATGCTTAAGTCCTGCTAGTGTGATACATAATCTTCTGGCTGGATTTGAATGAAGATTTAGAATTCTCTGCTCCTGCTGCAGGAGCCATGTCTGCCCGGAGCCATGTCTGCCTGGTGCCATACTTCTCACCTTGATGATAATGGGTTGAATCTCTGAAATTGTGAGTTAGCCACAATTAAATATGCTTCAAAAGAGTTGCCTTGGTCATGGTGTCTCTTCTTAGTAGAAATGAAAAGCAAACTAAGACAGAAGTTGGTACTAGGGATTGGGGTATTGCTGTGACAGGCCTGACCATGATTTTGTTTGGAGGAACGTGGATTTTGGGATTTAGGATTTGGAAAGTGATGGGATGTTTTAAGTCAGGCATAATGACCCATCCTAGTAGGAATAAGGGAGACAGTATTGCTGAGGATGATTTGTACAATGTGGGTCTGATGAAAGAGTTTTCAGAGAATAATTGTAATATGTAGCCTAGAGACTGTTTTTGTTATACTTTGGTAAAGAATGTGGCTGCTTTTTGCCCTTGTCTGAAGAATCTGCCTGAGGCTAAGGCTAGAGCGTAGAGGATTAGATTAATTGAATTGAAAAGGAAAGTCTCAGAAAAGCCTAGAACAGTCTTTACCCTCTTGATTACTCTCATGAAGAACATTTTCATCAAGCATAGCAACCATAGAGAGGAAAAATATAAAAGGGGCATCAGGAAGTGAAATGAAGCTGAATCCTATGTTCAAGAAGATAAACCTATTAAGGGAATGATGGTCTCAGAGCAATATCTCACAAAACTAAGTTTATTGTTTGTGTTTGAAGTTAAACAAGGAATAGTTATGTTAGGTATTATGACCTGGTTAATGTTTTCATTTGGATGTTCAATCTGGAATGAGATACAATGCAGGAATGGAGAGCACACTTGTGAAAAAGATCTTGAGGGTGAAAGACACATGCTTTTAATCCAGATCTTGAGGGATAATGGCCATGAAAATCTTAGGACCAGAAAGGGTGGTATACACTTTAAATTCCAAGAGAAGTGAATAAGGCAAGCAAATCTCTGAGTTTAAGGGAAGCTTTGGACACAGCAAGTTCTAGGTCAAGAAAAGGTTTAGTCCAGGCATGGTGGGACATACCATTAATTTCAGCATTCAGTAGACTGAACCACGCCGATCTTGATTTCAAGGTCAATCTAAAAGCAAGTTTCAGAAGAAGTTGGAAAACATGATAATGTGATAGAAGGAAAGGGAGCCGTATATACCATTTCAAGCAAGCAACAGAACTCAGTATTTTGGCCATATGGCTTTGCCTTTAGAATCAAAAATAGATGAGACTACTGGGACAAGTGATGGAAGTTAGCCAGAGTTAAGACATTTGTGATGTTTAAGAAGACACCAGCACCATTGAGGTAAAATCTCCTGGGAAGTGTTTTGTGAGAGCACAAAGAATCTGTGTTGGAAAGATAGCCAAGGTTGCACCTAGATGGTACTTGTTTTGATGACATGAAGGGGTCATGGAGTGTTAGGGATTTGATTTGTGCTTATATGGGCATTTGCACATATACTGTATGTCAAGTCTACAGTTGGTTTTAACTGTCCATTAAAGAGCTAATGGACAATGGCTAGAAAGAGGGATAAAGATGGAACTTGGATAACAGAGATGAAATATAGATTTAGCAAGTACTAATTCACGAATATCAGAGTGTAATGCCAGGGAAATGATAGTAATTCCAAAAAAAGTAGATAGGAGTGGATCCAGGGCAATCACAGTGGGACCATTTTATTTGGATTATCTCAGGCCCCTCTAAAGGTGCACCATCATCATGGAGGATAGCTTTGGTGGTGAGGAGTTCCATATAACTAATGGTGCAAGGCTTTATAGAAAGTTACTAGCAAAGGTTGGGGAGGAGTATGTTTAAGTATCTGATTCTTAAGAGTTACCATGGCTATAATATAATTGGTTGGTGCTGGGAGTCATATAAACTTAATTTCTTCTTCCATCAGCATTGGTGGTTGTTAGGCAGGGGTGGGACTGGGCTTGTAACTTGGGGCTGCAGACCTGTTGGGGTAAGAACCTGGAGACATTGTTCATATTGGGATTGTAACCTGGAGATGCAGGTCTTGTTGGAGGTGAACCTAGAGACTGAAATTAGGTTTTGGTTTTGTTGAGGGGTAACTTGGAAACTAATGATGTATATCAATCGGCTTGTTAGTTTACCTGAGTTCAAACTTAGATCAGGTTCTCTAAAATAGAGTCTTAATTTAAAAGATTGTGCTAACACATTCCCTGGCTAAAAAGCCATATCAGCATCATATTGTTATTTTTTAGGTATCTTGCCTTGTGGAATAAACATTTGCCTCTACAGTTCCATTCTAGAAAACATACATGTATACTTATAAAAATACATACATATATATCTTACTAATATCTTACTAATATCATATATGCATATCTTACTAATACAGAGGATGACACCAGAAGAGTTGAGTTGTTCCTTTGTAAACAGATCATGCTGCTTTTGAAAGGATTGTGGAAGACTCTAAATTTAGTACTAGCAAAGCAGTTGAATGTTTTGAGAACAATTAATGGGCCATTATAGTATGGGCATGAAAGATTTGAATGCTGAGATTAAAGTAGACAATAATGGAATGCCTCATGAACTTTCAACATGGAGTAAGAACCCTAATAGAAACTTGACTAGAGGTCATTTTTGTGGTATGATGGTTAGGAATCTAGCTGTATTCTGTTCAGATCTTGAGAAACTACCTGAGGTCAAATTTTAAATGTCCTACACTACTTTCTTGGGTAGAAGAAATTTCAAAATGGCATAATATTAAATAAAAGGGAAGATTATTCCTGATTATTTTTAAGCATGTCTACAATGAAAATAATCAACAACCAAGGCAAAAATATGCATTATTGTGTAATTTTCTACTGCTGTAACAAAATACCATGCATGACTAAGGCAACTTACAGAAGAACACATTCAATTGGCCTTATGGTTTCAGAAGTTAAAAATCCACAGTAGTGAAACAAAGGCATGGCAGCAGCTACAGCTGAGAGCTTATATCTTAACAAAAGAAGCACAGAGATGGCACTAGGAATGCCATGAATATTTTGGAGTCTCCAGAGCCCTAGTGACACACCCCCTTCAACAAGGCCAATTCTTCTAATACTTCCCAAAGAAACCTACTAAATAGAGACCAAATATCGAAATATATGAGCCTCTGAGTTCATTCCTCTTCAAATGTCCACACTAAATCCCCTTGCCCCCACAGTTTTGTGGGCACATCATTCTGAATAATACATTCTGTCTAATTTTAAAAGATTCATAATATTTCAGTGTGAACCATACTTAAAAGTCTAACACTTAAAAATATCTTCTGAGAATAAAGGCAATGTCTTAATATAACCCCTTTTGAATAATATGACAAATTAATACTTTCAGCCTAAAATGATACAAAATACAAATTACAATTGCAGAAGGGAGAAATTGAGGCATAGTGAGGAAATACTAGAACAAAGAGAGGTAGAAATCTACCAGGATAATTTAAAATCCTATAATTCTATGTCTTAGGTTCAAGGGCTTAGATATCTCCATCCTTCCATTATAGCTGTCTGCGTGATACATCCCTCTCTTGGGATGGTTCTATGGAATGTATGCAACTTTTTTTTGATACCTATCTCACAGATCTGCTGGCTGTATAAGATCTTGGTATCTCCAATGTGATCCAAACTTCACTTTCACAGTTTTATACAACTTCCCTTCAGAGTCAATGCCCTCCCACAAACCTAGGTTCAGCAGCTATTCTTAACCACAGAGGGATATTCTATAAATCATTTACTCATACATACACCAAGGCCTTAAAAAACAAAACACATGGATAGCACTGTTAAGTCCACTTGGGATAAAGTTTCATTTGACATATATTTTCAGAAGTGCTTTTTTTTTTGTTTGTTTGGTTTTTTTTGTTTGTTCGTTTGGATAAAAACATTCCTTAAGCCTTTCAGACCTTGCAAGATTAAACCATTTCCTTTCACACATTGGAGTATCACCCTTGGCGGCACCCCTCCCTTTATCACAGTTTAGATCTTGCTACTCTTTTTATCACTCTGTCTCTATCAACACAATCCTTGGCACTGACATATTTTTTTAGATACTGAAACTATAGACATTCTATTTAGTTATCCATACTTGCCGCTCCCCGACTCTAGACCTACATAACAGTGATTTTTAATAACCACTCCATTGAGTCAATACTAGATGGTTTGTAAAACTCCTCTGCCAAAGAAATTAGTCTATTAATTTTCAGTTTAGCCTCAGGCAAAGTTTTCTTTTCCTCTTTTTTATTGGATATTTTAGTTACATTTCAAATGTTATCTCCTTTTACCCATCCAACAACACACCGTACCCATTCCTGCTGCCTCCCTGCCCTGACATTCCACTACACTAGGGGGTCCAGCCTTGAAAGGACCAAGGGCTTCTCCTCCCATTGGTGCCAAACAAGGCTATCTTCTGCTACATTTGGAGCTGTAGCCATGGGTCGGTTTCATGTGTACTGTTTGGATGGTGGCTTCGTCCCTGGGAGCTCTGGGTAGTAGGTATTGGGGTTTCAAACCCCTTCAGCTCCTTCAATCCTTTCTCTAACACCTCCAATGAGGACCCAGTTCTCAGTTCAATGGTTGACTGTGAACATTCACCTCTGTATTAGTCATATTCTGGCAGAGCCTCTCAGGAGACAGCTATATCAAACTCCTGTCAGTATGCATTTCTGGCTTCATCAATATTGTCTAGTTTTGGTGGCTGTATGTATAGAATCTGGCTTCCTAGGTAGGGCAGGCTCTGACTGGCCGTTCCTTCAGGCTCTGCTCCAAAATTTGTCTCCATACCCCCTCCTTTGAATATCTTTGTTCCACCTTTTAAGAATAACTGAAAAATCTGCACTTTGGTTGTCCTTCCTCTTGAGCTTCATGTGGTCTATGGATTTTATCTTGGGTAAATCTAGCTTTAGAGCTAATATCCACTTATCAATTAATGCATACCATGTGTGTGTTTTTGTGATTGGGTTACCTCACTTAGGATAATATTTACTACTACCATCCATTTGCCTATGAATTTCATGAAGTCATTGTTTTTGATAGCTGAGTATTACTCCATTATGTAGATGTACCATATTTTCTGTACTCGTTCCTCTTTTGAGTGACATATGGGTTCTTTCCCGCTTCCAGCTATTTTAAATAAGGCTGTTAGGGACATAGTGGAGCATGTGTTCTTGTTATATGTTGGAACATCTTTTGAGTATATGTCCAGTAGTGGTATAGTTGGGTCCACAGGTAGTACTAGGTCCAATTTTCTGAGGAACATTCAAACTGATTTCCAAAGTGATAATACCAGCTTCCAATCCTACAAACTCAATAGGGAGTGGGAAGGATCATCTCAGTATTATTATCTTTGAGTTTGTTTGTATAGTGGGTTACACTGATGGATTTCTATATATTGAATCATCCCTGCAAACCTGGGATGAAGGCTACTTTATCATGATGGATGATTATTTTGATGTGTTTTTGGATTCAGTTTGCAAGAATTTTATTGAGTATTTTTGAGTCAATATTCATAAGGGAAATTGGCTTGAAGTACTCATTCTTTGTTCGGTCTTCATGTGGTTTAGGTATAAGAGTAATTGTGGCTTCACAGAAGGAATTTGGTAGTGCTCTGCCAATTACAATTTTGTGGAATAGTTTGGACAGTATTGATATGAGGTCTACTATGAAACTCTGAGAGAATTCTGCACTAAACCCATCTGGTCCTTGGTTCATTTTGGTCGAGAGACTTTTAATGACAGCTTCTATTACTTTATGAGTAATGGGGTTGTTTGGATGGTTTATCTGTTTCTGATTTAACTTTGGTTCCTGGTATTTGTCTAGAAAATTGTCCATTTTCCCCAGATTACCAAGTTTTGTTGAACATAGGCTTTTGTAGAAGGACCAGAAGATTTTTTGAATTTCCTCTGAATCTGTAGTTATGTTCCCCTCTTTTCATTTCTTGATTTGTTAATTTGGACACACTCTCTGTGTCCTTCCTGTTAGTCTGGCTAGGGTTTTATCTATCTTGTTGATTTTCTCAAAGAAAACTGGTTTTGGTTCTGTTGGATTTTTGTGGAAGTCCTTTTTGTTTCACTTGGTTGATTTGAGCTCTGAGTTTGATAATTTCCCTGCCTTCTACTTTCTTTTGTCTATTAGCCTTTGTTCTGGTAGGAGCTTTTTAGGGTGTGCTGTCTAGCTGCTGATGGTGCCTTTCCTATTTCTTCCTTTCAGAAAATCAGAGCTATGGAGTTTTCCCCTTTAGTAGCTTTCATTGTGTCCCATAAGTTTGGGTACATTCCCCAAGAAATCTTCAATTCTTTATTTCTTTCCTTGACTATGTTCTCTTTGAACAGAGAGGTGTTCATCTTCCATGAATATGTGGGGTTTCTGTGGTTTCTATTGTTTTTGAAGACAAACATTTGTCTGTGGTAATCTGATAGGATGAAAGGGATTATTTCATTCTTCTTGTACTTGTTGAGGCATGTATTTTGAAGGATTATGTGGTCAATTTTGGAGAAATTACCATGAGGTGCAGAAAAGAAGGTATATTTTTGTTGTGGTGGTTTTAGGATGAAATGTTCTATAGAAATCTGTTAAATCCATTTGGTTCATAACTTCTATTAGTTTCTCTGTGTCTCTGTTTACTTTCTGTTTCCATGATCTGTCTATTGCTGAGAGCAGGGTATTGATATCTCCCGTTATTATTGTGTGAGGTGCAATATGTTCTTTGAGCTTTTGTAAAGTTTCTTTTATTTTTCTATTTATGAAAATGTAGTGGCCCTTGCGTTTGGAGAATAGATATTCAGGATTGAGAGTTCATCTTGGTGTACTTTTCCTTTGATGAATATTAAGAGTCCTTCCTTATATTTTTTGATAACTTTTGGTTGAAAATCAATTTTATTCCATATTAGAATGGCTACTCCAGCTTATTTCTTGGGACCATTTTCTTGGAAAACTGTTTTCCAGGCTTTTACTCTAGGGTAGTTCCTGTCTTTGTCATTGAGGTGTGTTTCCTGTATGCAGCAAAATGCTGTCTCCTTTTTACCTACCCAGTCTGTTAGTCTTTATCAGTTCTTTTTAGTCCATTAATGTTCAGAGGTATTAAGGAATAGTGACTTTTGTTTTCTGCTTTTTGTTGTTGTTGTTGTTGTTGTTGATTGTTGAGGTGGAATTATGTTTGTGTGGCTCTTCTTTTGGGTTCATTGCAATGAGATTACTTTCTTGCTATTTCTAGGGTATAGTTTCCCACCTTCTGTTGTAGTTTTCCATGTATTATCCTTTGCAGGTCTGGATTAGTTGAAAGATATTATGTCAGTTTTGTTTTGACATGAAATATTATCTTGGTTTCTCCATCTATGTTAATTGAGGGTTTTCCTGGATATAGTAGCTTGGCCTGGCATGCCTCACCCAACCTCGATGACACGATGCAACGCCTTGCCTTGACAGCAAGGAAGACACAAACCTGAGGAGATCTTCTTCAAGCAGTTTTGCTCACTGGAACTGATACAATCTTTCTGACCACCGGGAGCCCTGCATCATTAATTTAAATATTAGCGCTTGGCCAATCCTAGCAAGCCACGCCGCGGGTCATGCAGATGGGCTGTCACTAAGGATTAAGGTAGCAGGCCAGGCAGGCATAGCCAACAAGGACTTGTTTACTACAAGGAGCGCCACCGTAGGGGGGTGGAAGGCGGAAACCAGCACCATCTTTGAGGCACAGCACGTTGCAGCTCCCCACAGTTCCCCCTTTTTGTTTAATTAATCAAGTTAAGGGTAAAGGCACCACTGAGCATGGCGAAATTTCCCTGTTCTAGGATCATCCTTCATTAAATCCCCATCTCAGGACACCTCGTCATTCACAAGGTTCCATGCCTTAGGTAGAAGGGAAGTTGCCCAACATTGGGCAGGATCACATATACCAGGGTGAGGTAACCAGGTCTTCAATGACCACAAAGCCAATGAGGGGACTGTCCTGCTTCAATGGCTGCAAATGCCTGTACCACTCTGACTGGAAAAACCTCATTCTACATGAGACACCACAGGCTCACCATAGGAGACCAGCAGCAAGAGTCCAGCCAGGGCTCCCATACCCGCCCACTCCCTCAGATGATTCATTGCAGCAGCAATCCAAGATGACAATCCCATAGCCAGTCCAGCATCCGCATGTGTGGAGTTTACGGTCACGATAGCTACACGTAGCTGATCCATTAAGAAATTGAATTCTCCAGTCCAATTACCCAGAAGATAACTTGACAACTGTTTAGACAGATTAGAGGAGTGGGCTTAAAGGTCATGGCGTATCGGCATGGGTCCACCAGGGCTCCGTTTTGACCAGCACTTGGGTCACACTGAGAAGTGTCAGCAAGCAGGATCTTCATTCTTGTTGCACCTCCTGGTCAATCTTTCAGGGACCCACAACGGATCTTGCTGGTCCTGAGGGAAACACACAAACAGACCTCCCGCCGCACGCCTAACACGGGATCTGGCCCATGCCATAAGCCAGTGATCACATCTTTCCATTTCACATAACCTTCAACAGTGTCCCACCGACATTGATGTCGGCCATGCAGAAAGGCCATCATCATCCCAAATTAAAAAATTAAGAGTAAAAAAGGGCTAAGGATATCTGTTCCTTTAGGGAGTTCAACCATGGCTTATCCACCCCCTTTTTGTTTAATTAGGCATTCTTTAATGTATGATGAGCTCGCCAACAATACCTTGTCCTTGGGGATTATAAGGCAGGCATGGCTCAACTGCACATCCATCTGTTTACAAAAGGATTGAAAGATTAAGCAGTGTATGCACGTTAACTGTTTTAAGTGTTGAGGCTTTCCCAAGCAGCCCAGGCTTCTAGGCAGTGTCTAATAACATCGTGTGCCTTTTCCCCACTCATAGGGATAGCATGAATGACACCTGAACAAGTATCCAGAAACTTGAATGTATTTTAGAGTCCCAATCCATATGTGAGTTAATTATCTGCCAAATCTTTAAAGGCAGTAAGCCCCTTGGGATTAACCCTACACTAGGGATGATAGAAAGTCACACTGTTGACATCCTAAAACTATTCGTCGAGCATCTGCTCGAGATAGATGAACTTCTGCTGTAAGGTTTTGAGTAGCACATGAAATTGTTGATGAAACTGTCAGGCTTGATCTAACGATGAGCTTAAGAAGATAAACTCCATGTGAGTACAACTATCCACAAGATCATTTCCCTCACTTAGAGGACCAGACAAACCCGTATGAGCTCTAATATGTTGGACAAAAAACTTGTGACCTCTTTTCCAGATCAATTCCTGAAGTTCCCTCAGCAGCTGTCATACTGTACTGCTAATTTTAATAGGGTCAGCCACTACTAATATCTTAACTGCATTAACAACATAAGGACAAATCAGAGAGCAAATTAAAGGCAAAGAACAATTTAAACACTTCCAGCACAATTTAGTTCAATCACTTGTGGAGAGTTGGGTTATTATTGACACAAAATTAGCTCTGATGGTCAAACTATAGAAATTCCACAGCCATATTTGGATCCATCTGTAAAAATACTGGTGCCCTCAGTAATGACTGAAACCTATAGGAAAGAATACGGATGTCTTTAAAGAAGGATAGGTGATGTTTTAAGGTAAGATTATTCATTCTGTGGAATCCACAGCGTAATATAGCCCAATCATCCACAGTGCCACCCAAGATCTTCATCTGCTGACCTGTATAGGGCACTATGATTGAGGTTGGGGAAACACCAAAAAAATTTTATGCACTGTTGGATCCGATTCAGGGCTAATCGTGCAACTGCTGTAGGATAATACTCTACTGATCTAGCTGGAGAAGCTCTCTGTGTCCTCTGTATAGTTTGGTTAAGGGTTTATCTATCTTGTTGATTTTCTCAAGGAACCATCTTTTAGTTCCGTTGATTCTTTGTATGATCCTTTTGTTTCTGCTTGTTTGATTTCAGCTCTGAGTTTGATTATTTCCTGCCTTCTACTCCTCCTGGGTATATTTGCTTCTTTTTGTTCTAGAGCTTTTAGGTGTGCTGTCAAGCTGCTGACATATGCTCTTTCCTGTTTCTTTCTGCAGGTACTCAGAGCTATGAGTTTTCCTCTTAGCACAGCTTTCATTGTGTTCCATAAGTTTGGGTATGTTGTACCTTCATTTTCATTAAATTCTAAAAAGTTTTTAATTTCTTTCTTTGTTTCTTCATTGAGCAGATTATCATTGAGTAGAGCATTATTTAGCTTCCATTTATATGTGGGCTTTCTTTCCTTATTGATATTGAAAACCAGATTTAGCCCGTGGTGGTCTGAGAGAACACATGGGATTATTTCTATCTTTCTGTATCTGTTGTTGCCTGTTTTGTGCCCGATGCTATGATCAATTTAGAGAAAGTACCATGAGGTGGTGAAAAGAAGGTATATCGTTCTGTTTTAGGATAGAACGTTCTATAAATATCTGTTAAATCCATTTGGTTCATGACTTCTCATAGTTTGTCTTTGTCTCTGTTTAAATTCTGTTTTCATCTTCTGTCCATTGATAAGAGTAGGGTATTGAAATCTCCTATTATTGTTTAAGGTGCAATGTGTGCTTTGATTTTAGTAAGATTTCTTTTATGTATGTAAGTGGCCTTGTATTTGGAGCATAGATATTTAGGATTGAATGCTCATCTTGGTGGATTTTTCCTTGGATGAATACGAAGTGTCCGTCCTTTTCTTTTTTGAAGAATTTTGTTGGAAAATTGATTTTATTCGATATTAGAATGGCTACTCCAGCTTGCTTCTTCAGACCATTTGCTTGGAAATTTGTTTTCCAGCCTTTCACTCTGAGGTAGTGTTTGTCTTTGTCTCTGAGCTGTGTTTCCTGTAGGCAGCAAAATTTTGGATCCTCATTTTGTATCCAGTTTGTTAATCTGTGTCTTTTTATTGGGGAATTGAGTCCATTGATGTTGAGAGATATTAAGGAATGGTGATTGTTGCTTCCTGTTATATTCGTGTTTGGATGCGATATTATGTTTGTGCTTGTCTTCTCCTTGTTTTGTTGCAAACCAATTAGTTTCTTGCTTTCTCTAGGATGCAGCTTGTCTCCTTGTGTTGGGCTTTACCATTTATTATACATTGTAAGACATGATTTGAAGAAAGATATTGTGTACATTTGGTTTTGTCATGGAATATCCTGGTTTCTCTATCTACACTAAATGAGAGTTTTGCTGGATACAGTAACCTGGCCTGGCATCTGTATTCTCTTAGGGTCTGTATGACATCTGGCCAGGATGGCTTATAGCCTCTGGGGTGAGAAATTGATGTAATTCTGATAGGTCACTTATATGTTATTGACCTTTCCCTTACTGCTTTTTAATATTCTTCTTTGATTGAAAGGCGCTGGTGTTTTGATTATTATGATAAGAGGAGTTTCTTCTTTTGTCTGTTCTATTTGGAGTTCTGTAGGCTGGCTTATATGTTTCTTGGGCATTCTATCTTTAGGGATAGGGAAGTTTTTTCTTCTAATGATTTTGTTGAAGATATTTACTGGTCCTTTGAGCTGGGAGTCTTCACTCTCTTCTATACCTATTATCCTTAGGTTTGATCTTCTCATTGAGTCCTGGATTTCCTGTTTGTTTTGGGCCAGTACCTTTTTCTGTTTTACAATATCTTTGGCCATTGTGTCATTGATTTCTATGGAATCTTCTGCTCCTGAGATTCTGTGTTCTATCTCTTGTAGGCGTTTTCCATTTTCCTCGCCGGACCACAGGTAAGACCAAATTTTCTGCTCCAAGCGACCTGCTTGGTGGGCTAAGGACACAGGTCCACAGGAATAGCTGAAGACCAATAGACAGGAAAGACTACACGCCCGAAAGCAAAACACTCTGTTCCTATAACTGGCTGAAAGAAAACAGGAAAACAGGTCTATAGCACTCCTGACACACAGGACTATAGGACAGTCTAGCCACTTTCAGAGATAGCAGAACAAGGTAACACCAGAGACAACCTGATGGTGACAGGCAAGCACAGGAACCCAAGCTACAGAAACCAAGACTACATGTCTTCATCATAGCCCAATTCTCCCACCAAAGCAAACATTGAATATCCAAACGCACCAGAAAACTAAGATCTAGAATTACAACCACATTTGATCATCATGCTGGAGGACTTCAAGAAAGACATGAAGAACCCCTTAGAGAAATGCAGGAAAACATAAAACAAGTAGAAGTCTATAAAAGGAATCAAAAAATCCCTGAAAGAATTCCAGGAAAACAAAATCAAACACGTGAAGGAATTAAAAGTGGAAATAGAAGGAATAAAGAAAGCACAAGGTGAAACAACCCTGGATATAGAAAACCAAGGGAAGAGAGGAGGAGTTGCAGATGCAAGCATCACCAACAGAATACAAAAGACAGAAGAGAGACTCTCAGGAGCAGAAGATTCAATAGAAATCATCGACACAACTGTCAAAGATAATGTAAAACGGAAAAAGCTACTGGTCCAAAACATACACGAAATCCAGGACTCAATGAAAAGATGAAACCTAATGATAATAGGTATAGAAGAGAGGGAAGACTCCCAGCTCAAAGACCCAGTAAATGTCTTCAACAAAATCATAGAAGAAAACTGCCCTAAACTAAAGAAAGTGATGCCCATAAACATACAAGAAGCCTACAGAACTCCAAATAGATTGGACCAGAAAAGAAACTCCTCCTGTCACATAATAGTCAAAATACCAAGTGCACAAAACAAAGAAAGAATATTAAAAGTAGTAAGGGAAAAAGGTCAAGTAACATATAAAGGCAGACCTATCAGAATCACATCAGACTTTCTCACCAGAGACTATGAAAGCTAGAAGATCCTGGCCAGATGTCATACAGACCCTAAGAGAACACAAATGCCAGCCCAGGTTACAGTATCCTGCAAAACTCTCAATAACATAGATGGAGAAACCAAGATATTCCATGACAAAACCAAATATACACAATATCTTTCTACAAATCCAGCACTACAAAGGATAATAAATGGTAAAGCCCAACATAAGGAGGCAAGCTATACCCTAGAAGAAGCAAGAAACTAATCGTATTGGCAAGAAAACAAAGAGAATGAAAGCACACAAACATAATCTCACATCCAAATATGAATATAACAAGAAGCAATAATCAATACTACTGAATATCTAACAAAAATCAATGGTCTCTACTACTCTAATAAAAAAGACATAGATTAACAAACTGGATACATAATGAGGACCCTGCATTCTGCTGCCTACAGGAAACACACCTCAGAGACAAAGACAGACACTACCTCAGAGTGAAAGGCTGGAAAACAACTTTCCAAGCAAATGGTCTGACGAAGCAAGCTGGAGTAGCCATTCTAATATCAAATAAAATCAATTTTCAACTAAAAGTCATCAAAAAAGATAAGGAAGGACACTGTACTCTGTACATTCATCCAAGGAAAAATCCACCAAGATGAGCACTCAATCCTAAATATCTATGCTCCAAATACAAGGGCATCTACGTACATAAGAAAAACCTTACTAAAACTCAAAGCACACATTGCAATTCACACAATAATAGTAGAGGATTTCAACAACACACTCCCATCAATAGACAGAACATGGAAACAGAAATTAAACAGAGACATAGACAGACTAAGAGAAATCATGAACCAAATGGACTTAACGGATATTTATAGAACATTCTTTCCTAAAATAAAAGGATATACCTTCTTCTCACCACCTCATGGTATTTTTTCCAAAATTGACCATAAAATTGGTCCTAAAACATGCCTCAACAGATACAGAAAGATAGAAATAATCACATGTGTCCTAACAGACCACCACGGGCTAAAGCTGATCTTCAATAACAATAAGGGAAGAACGCCCACATATACATGGAAGTTTAACAATGCTCTACTCAGTGATAACCTGGTCAACAAGAAATAAAGAAAGAAATTAAAGACATCTTAGAATTTAATGAAAATGAAGGTACAACATACTCAAACTTATGGGACACAATAAAAGCTGTGCTAAGAGGAAAACTCATAACCCTGAGTGCCTGCAGAAAGAAACAGGAGAGAGCATATATCAGCAGCTTGACAACACACCTAAAAGCTCTAGGACAAAAAGAAGCAAATATACCCAGGAGGAGTAGAAGGCAGGAAATAATCAAACTCAGAGCTGAAATCAACCAAGTAGAAACAAAAAGGACCATAGAAAGAATCAACAGAACCAAAAGTTGGTTCTTTGAGAAAGTCAACAAGATAGATAAACCCTTAGCCAGACTAATGAGAAGACACAGAGAGTGTGTCCAAATTAAGAACATGGTAAATGAAAAGGGAGACATAACTACAGAATCAGAGGAAATTCAAAAAAATCATCAGATCCTACTACAAAAGCCTATATTCAACAAAACTTGAAAATCTGGAGGTAATGGACAATTTCCTAGACAGATACCAGGTACTGAAGTTAAATCAGGAACAGATAAACCATCTAAATAGCCCCATAACTCCTAAAGAAATAGAAGCAGTCATTAAAGGTCTCCAAACCAAAAAGAGAACAGGTCTAGAGAGTGCAGGTATCAGACCTTCATAGAAGACCTCATACCAATACTATCCAAACTATTCCAAAAAATTGAAACAGATGGAGAGCTACTGAATTCCTTCTATGAAGCCACAATTACTCTTATACCTAAACCACACAAAGACTCAAAAAATAAAGAGAACTTCACACTAATTTCCCTTAAGAATATCGACGCAAAAATACTCAACAAAATTCTGGCAAACCGAATCCAAGAGCACATCAAAACAATCATCCACCATGATCAAGTAGGCTTCATCCCAGGCATTCAGGGATGGTTTAATATACGGAAAACCATCAACGTGATCCAGTATATAAACAAACTGAAAGAACAAAACCACATGATCAATTCATTAGATGCTGAGAAAGCATTTGACAAAATTCAACACCCTTCATAAAAGTCCTAGAAAGAATAGGAATTCAAGGCCCATAACTAAACATAGTAAAGTCATATACAGCAAACAAGTAGCTAACATTAAACTAAATGGAGAGAAGCTTGAATCAATCCAACTAAAATCAGGGACTAGACAAGGCTGCCCACTCTCTCCCTACTTATTCAATATAGTTCTTGAAGTTCTAGCCAGAGCAATGAGACAACAAATGGAGATCAAGGGGATACAGATTGGAAAAGAAGAAGTCAAAATGTCACTGTTTGCAGATGATATGATAGTATATTTAAGCGATCCCAAAAGTTCCACTAGAGAACTATGAAACCTCATAGACATCTTCAGTAAAGTGGCTGGGTATAAAATTAACTCAAATAAATCATTTGCCTTCCTCTACACAAAAGGAAAACAAGCAGAGAAAGAAATTAGGGAAACGACACTCTTCATAATGAAAAGTTCTCAGGGAGAACTTCCCCTCGGGATGGAGGTCCTCCAACTCAATGACCAGACGAGACCACAGATGCAATCAGTGAGGATTTGGTTTATTGTCGATTACACAGGCACAGGCACCTAGTGGTCGCTTTAGTCACTGGGACGGCACGCCCCACGGAACCAAGGATGGGCTTTTTATAGGATTCTGGGGAGCAGAAGCAAGCATATAGAAGCAGATGCATGGTTACAGGGATATAATTGGTGGATTCTAATGTGGCAAGGGTTCAGCCCGGGGGCAAGTTCCCTAGCTACCTTCCTGGAACATAACGACTGACTTGGCCCCCCAAGGGTTTAGCCCGGGGGTAAGTTCCCTAGCTACCTTTCTGGAACATAACGGCTGACTCGGCCCCCCACAAGGGTGTGGGACCTCTCCCGGGGCTTTTCTCATTGTCAGGCGCTCAACCGCAGTCGTCCTGTTGTCATGCCTTCAACCATACACATCCTGCTTGGCAGCCGCTGTGTACTCAGTGTTCTAACCTTTCCCTGAACCAGTCATCTTAAGTACAGCCTTGCAAAATGGCGTTACTGCTGCTAAGCTGGGGTCTTTCAATAATAGTCCCAAATAATATAAAATACCTCGTTATGGTTTTAAACAAGCAAGCAAAAGATCTGTATGATAAGAACTTCAAGCCACTGAAGAAATTGAAGAAGAGTTCAGAAGGTGGAAAGATCTCCCATGCTCATAGATCGGCAGGATTAACATAGTAAAAATGGCCATTTTACCAAAAGCAATCTACAGATTCAATGCAATCCCCATCAAATACCAGTCCAATTCTTCAGAGAGTTAGACAGAACAATTTGCAAATTCATCTGGAATAACAAAAATCCCAGGATAACTAAAACTATCGTCAACAATAAAAGGACTTCTGGGGAAATCACTATCCCTGAACTCAAGCAGTATTACAGAGCAGTAGTGATAAAACCTGAATGGTGTTGGTACAGAGACAGACAGATAGACCAGTGGAATAGAATTGAAGACACAGAAATGAACCCACACACCTATGGTCAGTTGATTTTTGACAAAGGAGCCAAAACCATCCAATGGAAAAAAAAGATAGGATTTTCAGGAAATGGTGCTAGTTCAACTGGAGGACACCATGTAAAATAATGCAGATTGATCTATGCTTATCACCCTATACTTCTTAAGTCCAAGTGGATCAAGGAACTCCACATCAAACCTGATACATTCAAACTAGTAGAAGAAAATGTGGGGAAGCATCTTGAACACATGGGCACTGGAGAAAATTTCCTGAACAAAACACCAATGGCTTATGCTCTAAGATTAAGAATCGACAAATGCAATCTCATAAAACTGCAAAGCTTCTGTAAGGCAAAGGACACTGTTGTTTGGACAAACTGGCAACCAACAGAATGGGAAAAGACTGTTACCAGTCGTACAACAGATAGAGGGCTTATATCCAAAACATACAAAGAACTAAAAAGTTAGACTGCAGGGAGACAAATAACCCAATTAAAAAATGGGGTTCAGAGCTAAACAAAGAATTCACAGCTGAGGAATGCTGAATGGCTGAGAAACACCTAAAGAAATGTTCAATATTTTTAGTCATAAGGGAAATGCAAAGCAAAGCAACCCTAAGATTTCACCTCATACCAATCAGAATGGCTAAAATGAAAAACTCAGGTGATAGCAGATTCTGGTGAGGATGTGGAGAAAGAGGAACACTCCTCCATTGTTGGTGGGATTGCAGACTGGTACAACCATTCTGGAAATCAGTCTGGAGGTTCCTCAGAAAATTGGACATTGAACTACCTGAGGAGCCAACTATACCTCTCTTGGGCATATACCCAAAAGATGCCCCAATGTATGACAAAGACATGTGCTGCATTGTGTTCACAGCAGCCTTATTTATAATATGCAGAAGCTGGAAAGAACCCAGAGGCCCTTCAACAGAGGAATGGATACAGAAAATGTGGTACATCTACACAATGGAATATTACTCAGCTATCAGGAACAATGACTTTATGAAATTCATAGGCAAATGGATGGAACTGGAAAATATCAGCCTGAGTGAGGAAACCCAATCACAGAAAAACACACATGGTTTGCACTCATTGATAAGTGCCTATTAGCCCAAATGTTTGTATTACTCTAGATGCACAAAACATATGAAACTCAGGAAGGATGACCAAAATGTGAATGCTTCACTCCTTCTTTACAAGGGGAACAAGAATACCCTTGGCAGGGAATAGGGAGGCAAAGTTTAGAACAGAGGCAGAAGGACCACCCATTCTGAGCCTGCCCCACATTGGCCCATACATATACAGCCACCACACTAGATAAGATGGATGAAGCAAAGAAGTGTAGGCCGACAGGAACCGGATGTAGATCTCTCCTGAGATACACACCCAGAATATAGCAAATACATAGGCGAATGCCAGCAGCAATCCACTGAACTGAGAACGGGACTCCCGTTGAAGGAATCAGAGAAAGGACTGAAAGAGCTTGAAGGGGCTCGTGACCCCATATGAACATCAATGCCAACCAGCCAGAGCTTCCAGGACTAAGCCACTACCCAAAGACTATACATGGACTGACCCTTGGCTCCAACCTCATAGGTAGCAATGAATAGCCTAGTAAGAGCACCAGAAAGGGGGAAGCCCTTGGTCCTGCCAAGAGGAACCCCAGTGAAAGTGATTGTTGGTGGGAGGGTGGTAATGGGGGGAGGATGGCAGGGTAGCCCATGTGGAAAGGGAAGCAGAGCGGTTAGGGGGATGTTTGCTCGGAAACCAGGAAGGGGAATAACAACCTAAATGTAAATAAGAAATACTCAAGTTAATAAAGATAAAAAATAAGTAAAATTAAAACTAATTGCATTTCTCTCTCTTGGTTGTTTCCACTCACTGTTAGAAGCTCTCCTTTGCAAACATTTTGTTCCTCTGGAATCTCCACATCTTGTGTACTCCAAGGCAATCCTGGAATCACCTTCATATTTTCATGCAATAGCCTCTCTAGACCTCCATGCAGCGAAATACCAGACACATGCTTGTCCTTAGCAGCTTACCTTAGTCAGAAGGAGAGATTCCATAAACCCTTTATTTTATCCTTGACTCTAACACTGGAATCATTTAGCCAAAGCAGCCAAGTTCTGCTACGTTGTGGGGCTAGAAGGTAGCCTCCTTATATCATCATTAGCTTTCTGTTTTCTGTCATTCCCTTCACTACTTTGGCTGTCCTGAACCTTGATCTGTAGACCAGCCTGTTCTGAATTCGGAGATCCACCTAATTCTGCCTCCAGAGTGCTGTGATTAAAACTTATTACCTGCTCTAAGCTTTTTTTTTTTTAATTCATTTTTCCCCTTCAGTTTTTTAATTTCATTTATTTTTATTCCAAATGTTATACCCTTTCCAATTTACCCTCCAGAAACACCTTATTCCATCCCCCTCCGTGTGCTTCTAAGAGATTGCTCACCCACCCAGCCACCCACCCAGCGCTCCTGCCACCCACCCAGCCACTCCCCCCACCTCCCAGCTCTGGGCATTCCCCTACACTAGGGCACGAGCATTCACAGGGCTAAGGCCTCCTCCCCCATTGATGCCTGACAAGACTATCCTTTGCTACATGGGCAGCTGGAGCCATAGGTTGTTTCTTATGCATTCTTTGGGTGGTAGTTTAGTCTCTGGGACCTCTGGGGAGTCTGATTGGTTGGTATTATTGTTCTTATGGGGTTGCAAACCCCTTCAGTTCATTCAGTCCTTTCTCTAACTTCTCCATTGGGGTCTCCATGTTCAGTCCAATGGTTGGCTGCAAGCATCCACCTCTGTTTTTGACAGGTTCTGGCAGAGCCTCTCAGGAGACAGCCATATCAGGATCCTATCAGCAAGCATTTCTTGGCATCCACAATAGTGTCTGTGTTTGGCTGGATGGGATTTGGCTTTGAGGTTACCATTGCTTTTATTCCATTTAAAATCAGCTTGTCTTTGATCTGTTTATCTACTTGAATACAGACCTTAACTCCATTCCACTTCCTGGTTCCCATTTTCTCCACAAATTGTACATTTGAATTTTTTCCTATTCAGCTTGCTTCTTTTCATTATAGATTTACATGAGTAAGTACTAATAACTACATAATAGAGTTTATTCTAGGCTATTTTGGGAATCCTGCCAACCCAATTCAAAACTGTTTAATTTAGACCCTGGCAGACTGTTTTGTACATGGGCTAAAAGCAGCCACATTTTCCAGTGAAATATCACAACAATGATCCCAAGGCCCCCTCTGAAACATCCTTAGCTTGGTCTGCACATTTCAAATTACCCTTTGCACTCTTCTTCCAGGTTCCTACAAAGGGAGCCTATTAAGCCCCAGTTAAAATGTTCAACTGCTTTTCTAGTCCAAAGTCTTGTAGTCCACATTCCTCCAAAAACTTTATGGTCCAGCCTATCACAGCAATACTCATATGCCTGGTGCAAACATGACCAAGGCAACTGTTATAAGAGAAAACATTTAATTGGGGATGGCTTAGAGTTTGGATGTTTAGTCCATTTTCATCATAGTAAGAAGCATGGGAGCTTGCAAGCAGACAGACTGCTGAAAAATGAGTTGAGAGTTCTATATCTGACTTGACAGTCAGCAGGCTGAGAATCAGATTGAACTTCTGAGATATCATAGCCTAACTTTTAGTGACATACTTCCTGCAACAAAGCCACACCACCTAAAAATGTCATTCTGGATGGATCAAACATTCAAAGTCATGAATCTATGGGTGTTATTCCTATTCAAACCACCACAAGAAACTTTAACATATTGATAAGCACTATTTTGAAGTTTTAGTCTTGTGCATCAGCTATATTGCAATTCTCCTGTCTTACTGTATTACAGTTGCTGGTCTTTAGTGGTGACATATTGTCTTGGCTATTATTGTTTTTATAGTTTTTGTTCTTAAAACGTCTGGGTTTAGGATTGTTGTATTTGTAGAGCTCTTGTTCCTGCTGAGTGGGGGTTGTGTTTCTTGGTTTCTGTTGACCTCTCTGCTTCTCTTTAGAGTATGGTAGCTGTTTATCCTCTGTGATCCTGCCAGATTTGGTCACTTCTCCGCTGGCCTATCTGTTTGCTTGTTTAGCTTAATGTGTTATCTGGGAATATCTAAGTAGGTTTGCTTCATCCTGACCTGGCAGGTAAGCTTGCTAATGATTGCCTACCCATCTAAAATTAGTTCTAAGAGTTTTCTAATAGCATTTTAGGGACATTTGTGTATAAAATAATGTTATCTGAAAGTAGTAAAATTTTGAGTTTTCCTATTTGTATGCCTCTATTCTTTCTCTTCCATTACTACCCTAGCTAAGTATGACTACAATACTGAATTCAAGCAATGAAAGTGGTCACCCCTTCCATATTCTTACTGAAAAGGAAATACTTTGTTTTATCTCATACTACAAACCCAAATAAATAAATCATAAAATTCATGTGTAATACCAAAATATCCTAAGTAGTCCAATAAATCAAAGTAAAAAGAATGTAAGAGCAAGTAAATGGAATGCTATGAAATATGCTCTTTTGAATGCCACATGTTCTTTATTTATTGTGAACATACATAAGCTATGGATAATTGCATAAATCCTGCACACAATTAGAACCTCAAAAATTCCATCATGAATGGAATTAGTGTTCATGAGACCTTTTTCATTCTCAGGTACTATAGGTAATTAATAGTTTCCAGTATAGGGGATTATCAATTTCTTCAGTGGTGTGTTAACTGTTAAGTATATATGCTTCTGTAAATAACCCTCACTGAGCCATATTCATATAAATGATCATAATTAATCTAAATGTATAAAAATAAAAATAAATATTGAAGGCTGAGTTAAGTAGAATGAGATCAACAAAAGTGAGAAAGGTGTAGGTATAAAGAGGGTAATGGCAGTGAATGTAATCACAACTAAACACACACACACAATTAAATGTTGTTACAGGATATTGAACATTTCTGTAAGTTATATATTACTGTTTATTTTCCCAAAATGCCAGGCCATTAACTATTTGGAGTTAACAAGAAAACAAAAGTAAAGGAGAAAAATTGTTCAAAATATGAGAAAATGACAAATGTTTTAAAGTAAATGATATAGAAGATAAAACTATGTTTTTATAACAGACATATATAACTGCTTTCCCTGAAAAACATTTATTTCTCAACTGAGTATATAAGATAGCTAAAGGCATGATCAAACCTGACATGGCTGCTTTCATCTTATAATAGTTTTCCTTAGTTGTTCAGTGTCCTACCTAATTCTAGGCTTAAACGTGTTATGCCCTAGGGAGTACCTGTCTACTTATCATATGTCATCTTCATTTATGGATGATGGCACAAAGATAGTGTTCTAAAAATACAGCCAAATAATATTCCAGGAATGAATCAAAACAAAACAGAAAACCACCACCTCTTCGATCAAAATTAATGATACTGTGATGTCAGCAGTGCACCTAGAAGAATCTATAGTCATATTATGAAACCAGAGTTCTCATCTCAAGTCCTAAGAGCTATAATAAATTTTGATGCAAGGAGTATCAAATTTCTCAATCTTCTGTACAGAACTAGAAGAGAAACAATGATCTATTAGACAACTATTTGTACATGATTGCTTAATTATTTATTTCTCTTGCCTTTTTCCCCAATTCTTTCTATAGTTAACCTAAACCTCGTATCAGTGTCTAGAGTATGGAATTTGATCACTGAATCCCTTTTTGTGTTCATCTTTCCAAAAGGACACATTAACTAAATCTCCTTTCTCTGATCTTTATTATTAATATTGGTCTCTAAAATTGCATCTAGTCTAGAGATGTTTGAGTCAGGTTTGTTTGGATTCCTAAGCTAAGTATTTGGTCCTAAAACTCTCCTTTTAACCATTATGTCTTTAATTATTTTGTTCAAATCTTTTTCCCAGCATGTATGTTACAGTGCAGTTATGTGCAATGCCTGTGGAAATGAAGAGGGCACCAGATGACTTAGGAACTGGATGACAGATAGTTGCAGGCTACAAAGAACTTGTTGAATTGAACCAGGTTCTGCAAAAGAGCTTCAAGTGTTTTGATCACTGAGACATCTTTCAAGCCCTACAGCATTAATCAAACAACAGATAAAGATTTAAACATGTATTCATTTTCCTACATCCCGTGTAGAGGATACAGCTGGTATGACACACCTTTAATTTCTCTGCCTGGAATGCAGACAAGTCCTTAGCACACACCTTTAATCCTAAACAATGAAGGTAAAGTTAGTTTTTAGAAGTTAATAGCCATGTTTGAAAGCAACTTCTAATTGAGAGACACACCAAGTGATGAATCAGAGAATGATTTGGCAGAATGTGTCAGAGATAGGATACACCCAGCACTCACAAGAAAACTAAAGATGAATAAACTGCACAAAATATAGCTGAGCAAGTGTCCATGTAGATGGATCACATGTACTTTCATTATATACCCATGAATGGAATAATACTCCCATATTTTTGTATTGAAATATTGTTCAATAGTCTTTAACTTTGAAGTTCTATGATTATAATAGAAAAAGAGTACAAGGCATAAAATATTTGAATAATTTATTTAAGTATTAAATACTTTTGTACATTGAGTTAGGTATTTCTATTATTGAAATAATGATTTAGTGGTATATTTTAAATGTCCATTGCCTATATAATTTTCTACATATGCTAATGTTTTGGTCTTTGTTTTCATTAACAGTTGTCTTCAGTAAAAACTGACTCTCATTCAAATGGCTGAAAAACACTTAAGATAATGCACACTAAGATAATGTCAACATTCTTAGCCCTATGGGAACTGTAAATCAAAAGTACTTTGAGATTTCATCTTAACACTTGTTAGAAAAGCCTAAGATCAATAAATACAAGTGACAGCACATGATAAGGAAGATGTGGAACAAGACGAATATCCTCCATTGCTAATTAGGGTGTGCAAACTTATGTGACCACTTTAGAAATTTGTCTGGGGGTTCTTCAGAAAATTGGGAATTCATTTACTTCAAGATCCAGCTATACCATTCCTGGCCACACATCCAAAGTACACTCAATCCTACTACAAGAACACTTCTTAAACCATGATCATTGTTGGTTTACTCATAATAGACAGAAATTGAAAACAACCTACATATATATCAAAAGAAAAATAGTAGATTTATTTTTAATGACATTAAAAATTGCAGGTATTTGGATGGAACCAGAAAAAAATCATCCTCTGCAAGGAATTCCAGAACCAGAAAGACAAACATGGTATGTACTCATAAGCAGATATCTGCAGTTAAGGAAGGCCACACTACAGTCCACAGACTCAAAGAGGCTAAATTACAAGGAGGAATCCAAGGGGTTTGGAGGATGCAACAATCTCCCAGGGAAGGAGAAATATATTTTGTGAGTAGACTGAGAAGAGTCAGGGATGGGAACAAGAGTGATCAAGTGGGAGATTGAGGAATGGAGGTAGAGATGACATTGATAGATGGACATTTAGGGGTAATGTGAAAAACTTACTGCAGAGGAAACTTCTTTGAACCTATAAGAGTGACCCTAGAGAAGATTCCTATTAATGAAAGACGCAGAGCCTGAAATGGTCATTTTCTTTAACCAGGAAGGCTTCATATGGTGGGACTGAAACACTAACAAAGCCACAAAATATTTTACCCACAATCTGTGCTGGCTAAAAGATTTGCAGGGGAAATTGTGGCTCTGGATTTGTGTGACCAACCAATGACTGTTATACCTTGAAGCATAAGCCACAAGAGGAACCCTATGCATGACACTATCTGGACAGCCAGGAATAGGAAGTTGGAAGGTAGATGACCTGGAGACATAGAGTAGAACCAAACATAACTGGCAAAATAAATCAATATGATTATTCCTAATGATATTCTGCTATGCTCTTAGATGGGTAACCTAGCTCAATGGTCATCAAAATTGGAGCTTATGGGAGAAGATGCTAAGTCCTACAGCAAAACTTTGGGTTGAACTTGTAGAATGCTGTGGGCTAGGGGAGGGAGGATTGTGAGAGGAGGAAGGATTTTAGGTACAAGAGAGGTCCAGGACAGAAGAAGAACAAGGACCACAGAATCAAATAAGCAGGCTTCATAGGGGCTCACAGATACTATATCAACAATCATGATGCTTTTGTGGGACTGTACTGAATCCTTTACAAATATGTTTTGGTTGTTTAGCTTGATGTTTTTGTGGAATTCCTAACAGTTATAGTAATGGTATCTCTATTTTGTTTGTTTTTGGGCCCTTTTTCCTTTTAAGGGGAAAGATGCATTCAGTGTGTGCCTAGTATTATTTCATCTTGTTCTGCTGTGTTTGCTTGATCCTTGGGAGAACTGTTCTTTTCTGAAGGGAAAAGAAGGACGTATAAATCTCAGGGAGAGGGGAGGTTGAGCTGAACTAGAGAGGCTGTCATCAGGCTGTAATGTATAGCAGAAGAATAAATATTAATTAAAGTGAAAAATAAATGAATGTTCAGAAAGTGCCCCCACCCTTTAAGTTTGTCTAAAAAGTTGTATCCGATCTCCAACAAAATAGAAACATCAAAAATAAATCTTGGGCTATTACAGAATTTATTGTCATTGCTTTTGTAACTATGTACATGTTTTTTGAAAATACATCAAAAATTAATTTATGTTATTTCCTTATATGAAAGGGTAAAAGAAAATATTTGCTGCCCTCATTAATATGGACAGATTTCGGCAAAATAGTCATGTTATCTTGTATTTAGACATCTTGGAATTCTTAAGTGCTTCTACATTGATTTTTTTGAATACCAATTAGTCCCATATTTCAGTGTGAAAGATGATCAGAAATCTAAGATGAGAAATAACTTAGGCCACCTTTCTAATAAAACACTTTTTTTGTTTTTCTCTTGAAATCCAAGTAGTCCTCTTGTAATTACTATTACATTAAATCAAAAATTTCAATATAAGAAAATACCTGTTTACTTTTAGAATGTATAACTTTATTTACTTCCATACTATAGTGCTATAGTTCTATATTAGTGGATGGATTAGATTTAGATTCACTTTTGTCTTCTTATTGATATATTGCAAAGTAGCTTTTCACAATGATCATCATTTTGTTGAAGACCCACTAATTCCCATTTATGTAATTGTAACAGGTTAGAAATTTTGAAAGGCTAACTGTCCCTCTAGTCCTGCTGTTTGCCTTAGAGAATGAATTAGCAGAGTAGAAATAAAGGGGTAATAAGGGGAAATACCAAATTTTAGACTTTATAAATCCTGGAATACAGCAACAGTCAAGTAACAAAATGCATATGGGAATTATAGGGCAACAAAAGAAAAGAGATAAGAAACACATGTGTGATAGTACTACTGTCATAAAGTAGAGGATCCACTGAAATAGCAAGAACTTAATTTGATTTAGTTAGGAGGTAATGTGAAGCAAAACTAGAAAACTCAATGTTATCTGTTATTGAAATTTCATTGATACAGAAATGTGTTTCCTTAAAGAGTAGCAGAAGCTAGAAGCTCAGTACCAGAACAAGGAGTCGTTGCGATGAACATGTGCAAGAAAAGAAGTGTGGACAAATGGATATAATGTGGGATACACTGTGACACACTACAGCTCTCACAAGAACTTTTACTCTGCTGGAGGGGAGGTTACAAGAACAGACGGCCGGTAAGAGGTGAGGGGGGATGAAAGGGATTCAAGAACATGATGTGAAATTCATGAAGAACTAATAAACAAACAAACTAGTTTGAAACAGCATATATGGAAAATAAGTTGGTTTGGGGATTAGACATGACTCATTTGCTGTCACTAAATATACTTTTCAAGGAGACTTGTCTAACACAATTTTGTTCCAGAATTATTATAACAACATTCAATAGCATTATTGTGATGAGGAGCTGTAGAGACTACACCTCTGACCTAAATACTCAAATAGTGTTGCTACAGGTATAAATCAATGCCACCATGAATTAATGATAGCCATAGTCTTTGTCTTATAGACTGTAGCAACCCATCCTCCCCCCAATAAAAACACAAATACCAAAAACCAAAAACACAAAAAGCAAACAAAAAAAATACAAGTGGATCCTGTATGAAACTAATAAAAAGAACTTTTTTTTTCAGAAAAATGACAAATTTCATTGCAATTATTTTAGAACTAGATTATATAATTATCTTCTCCTTTGAGATAATATTTAAGAATCCATCCATTGGAGTTTTCAGCAGTTCAGGATTAGTGTCTAGAAAAAAAGAAACATGGTGATATACATTGGAACTTCTGAAGTTCAACTCTCAAAGCATAAATGGAACAAAAAAGGTGCATGTACACACTTGTTAAACAGTGATGTCCCCATCTTATCAAGCAAGTGGAAGAGGAAGAGAGTCAAAGTGAATAAAAGTGTTCAAAAGCAGTGAACAGTGTAGAGGCTTCTAATTTCAAGATTATGGGATGGACCATGCAAAACTCTCTTCTCTATCGCTTAGTCTTATAAAGAGTACTCAGATAGTATTAAAAATAAATTAAATGGCACTGTGAGAAAAGTAAAATAGCAGTAGTATAGAAAGTACAAGCCATCACTAAGAAAAAGAAGCCCCTAAGGTACCACAAAAATAAAAACTTCGTATCAGGAGCATGAGTAGATGATGTAAATGGTGAAGAACACATTTTTGAAAGCAATAAGTAAAATCAGAGAAAAAGTAATTCTGATAAATTCGCTTGCAATATGACAAAAGTAAAATGACTGGATATTTGTAATATAAGTGAGGGAACATGAAGTTCAACTTCAGAAGATCTAATGTTTATATAAATGATGGCCCAGTAGGGAACAATAACAATGTAAATGATGATGTTCCTTTAAAAGTTAATGGGCAATTCCTTTTTATTTGTGAAATAAAGTAAAAACTGAGTAAAGATTATAATATTTCACAGATAAAATGCAATATCAAGTGACTGAAAATAATTGAAGAAGCTATATCTATACTGAAGGGCCCCTGCACACTATTTGTTTGGTTGCCTAGAAAATTTTGATTGTGCAAAGACTGAATGTTATTTCAGAGTACAACCTTCCAGTGGAGTCCAGATTTTATTCTCCCACGTTTTAGCTCAGTACATAAATTTATATCGATTATTTCATATTACTTCAATATATTTAAACTATTATGTAATATAAATTCTGTTTGATTATGAATAATAATTATTATTTTATATAATTATATCTAATGTTACATCTCAGCAATTTCGAGTCTGGCAAAATCACAGCATGCAATGTCACCACTACCTAAGAAGCTATTGGAATTTAGTTCCTGGTTTTCTCTCTTTTATTGGCATTTTTTTAGTAGTCTAATACCCGGTACATTGACTGTACTCCTGGGCAGGAGTCACACCAAGGAGTAGTCAGGCAACTAACATAAAAACACATTCAGTATGTTTAGGGCAAAATTGTAGAAAACTCTAAATTATGCGAGTAAAAACAAGAACATGGTCATACTACATTGTTTGAAATGTTGAAACAATTAATAGCAATACTATTAAAACCTATTTACATGAAGGATAGTAAGTATGTCAAGTATATACTCTATCCATATTGAAACTGACTGAATTTATTGTTTCTATTGTAGGATTAAAACATTGGTTGATTTAGCCTCTGCTGTGATACTTGGTCTTGATTTCTACTAAGTCAATTTTCATGGATCAATATTTAAGATTAATTGTAAGTTTATCAATAACTTTCTATTATAAAAATAGCTCAATTCTTGCAATTACATTTAATGTTTAATAAAACCTCAAGCATTTATGCCATTTATCTCTGCAAGGATTATTAACATGACAACACAACACATGAACCTTCTACACAAATTTCCATGGAACTAAATGGCAGGGTAACACTTTCTAAATAAACGCTTCTAAATTAAGATAAAAAGATGAATAAAAGCTTACCAAATAGAGAAAATAGGAATGAGGCACTGTAGGGAGAATGGCAGGCCTCACTGACAAAATGATGGTCACCTCCACATAAATGTCTGTGCTGAAGATGGAAAGAACCCAGATGTCCTTCAACAGACGAATGGACACAGAGAATGTGGTACATTTACACAATGGAATACTACTCAGCTATTAAAAACAACGACTACATGAAATTCTTAGGCAAATGTTTGGAACTAGAATATATCATGCTGAGTGAGGCAACCCGGTAACAAAAGAACACAAATGGTATGCACTCACTGATAAGTGGATACTTTCAGAAAAGTTTGTAATACCTAAGAAAAATTCACAGGTCATATGAATCTCAAAAGGAAGACCAAAATGTGAATGCTGCATTGCTTCTTAGAAGGAAGAACAAAATATTCCCAGGAGAAAATACAGGGACAAAGAGTGTAGCAGAGACTGAAGAATAGGTCACCCAGAGACTGCCCCACCCGGGGAACCATTTCATATGTTGGCACCAAACCCAGCCACTATTGCTGATGTCAAGAACTGCTTACTGACAGGAGCCAAATAAGGGTGTCTCCTGAGAGGCTCTGTCAGAGCCATACTGATACAGATGAGAATGGTTGCAGCTAACCATTGGACTGAACAAGGGGACCACAATGGAGAAGTTACAGAAAAGACTGAAGGAGCTGAAGGAGTTTGCAACACCATAGGAAATACAAAAATATCAATCAACCAAACCCCACCATAGCTCCCAGGGGCTAAACCACCAAACAATGAGAACATATGGAGGGACCCATGACTCTAGCCACATAGGTGGCAGAGGATAGCATTGTCAAGCATCAATGGGAGGAAAAGCCCTTAGTCCAGTGAAGGCTTGTTTTCCCAGTGTAGGATACTACCAGGGCATTGAGATTGGAGTGGGTGGGTGGGAATAGGAGCATTCTCATAGAAGTTGTGGGAGGGGGAGGGGATAACATTTGAAATGTAAATACATAAAATATCCAAGTAAAATAAAATTATTTTTTTTTTAAAAATGTCTGTGGAGGCCCCCTGGAGAAAGTTCTTGCGCCTGGTGGGGTGGCACTCCTAAAGGCAGAGCGGAGGAGACCACCAACGCTGCCCACCCCTGCCCACATCCCTGGCCCAGGAGGAAACTGTATCGGCCTCTGGGTACCCGTAGAGGAGGGCCCAGGGCAACAGTGTCCCTCGTCTGAGACACGCACCTGAAGGACCGACCGGATAAACAGTTCTCTGCACCCAAATCCCATGGGAGGAGAGCTAAACCTTCAGAGAGAGGCGGACATGCCTGAAACCAGAAGAGACTGCACGCTGCACACAGTACTGATCCAGAGGGAAAACACCAAAGCTATCTGGAACCCTGGTGCGGAACCTCCCAGGAAAGGTGCGCTCAGATCTTCCTGGTTGCTGAGGCCATTGGAGAGCTCATAGGCAACACCCGGAGCAAACTTGAGCCTGGGACCACAGGTAAGACCAACTTTTCTGCTACAAACTACCTGCCTGGTGAACACTAGACACAGGCCCACAAGAACAGCTGAAGACCTGTAGAGAGGAAAAACTACACGCCCGAAAGCAGAACACTCTGTCCCCATAACTGGCTGAAAGAAAACAGGAAAACAGGTCTACAGCACTCCTGAAACACAGGCTTATAAGACAGTCTAGCCACTGTCAGAAATAGCAGAACAAAGTAACACTAGAGATAATCTGATGGCGAGAGGCAAGCGCAGGAACCCAAGCAACAGAAACCAAGACTACATGGCATCATCGGAGCCCAATTCTCCCACCAAAGCAAACACGGAATATCCAAACACACCAGAAAAGCAAGATCTAGTTTCAAAATCATATTTGATCATGATGTTGGAGGACTTCAAGAAAGACATGAAGAACTCCCTTAGAGAAACACAGGAAAACATAAATAAACAAGGGAAGCCTACAGAGAGGAAAAAAAAAATTCTAAAAGAATTCAGGAAAATATAAATAAACAAGTAGAAGCCCATAGAGAGAGTCACAAAAATCCTAAAAAGAATTCCAGGAAAACATAAATAAACAAGTAGAAGCCCATAGAGAGGTCACAAAAAATCCCTGAAAGAATTCAGGAAAACACAATCAAACAGTTGAAGGAATTAAAATGGAAATAGAAGCAATCAAGAAAGAACACATGGAAACAACCCTGGATATAGAAAACCAAAAAAGAAGAGACAAGGGCTGTAGATACAAGCATCACCAACAGAATACAAGAGATGGAAGAGAATCTCAGGGCAGAAGATTCCATAGAAATCATTGACTCAACTGTCAAAAGATAATGTAAAGCGGAAAAAGCTACTGGTCCAAAACATACAGGAAATCCAGGACTCAATGAGAAGATCAAACCTAAGGATAATAGGTATAGAAGAGAGTGAAGACTCCCAGCTCAAAGGACCAGTAAATATCTTCAACAAAATCATAGAAGAAAACTTCCCTAACCTAAAAAAAGAGATACCCATAGGCATACAAGAAGCCTACAGAACTCCAAATAGATTGGACCAGAAAAGAAACACCTCCCGTCACATAATAGTCAAAACACCAAACGCACAAAATAAAGAAAGAATATTAAAAGCAGTAAGGAAAAAAGGTCAAGGAACATATAAAGGCAGACCTATCAGAATCACACCAGACTTTTCGCCAGAAACTATGAAGGCCAGAAGATCCTGGACTGATGTCATATAGACCCTAAGAGAACACAAATGCCAGCCCAGGTTACTGTATCCTGCAAAACTCTCAATCAACATAGATGGAGAAACCAAGATATTCCATGACAAAACCAAATTCACACAATATCTTTCTACAAATCCAGCACTATAAAGGATAACAAATGGTAAAGCCCAACATAAGGAGGCAAGCTATACCCTAGAAGAAGCAAGAAACTAATCGTCTTGGCAACAAAACAAAGAAGAAAAGCACAAAACATAACCTCACATCAAATATGAATACAACAGAAGCAATAATCACTATTCATATATCTCTCAACATCAATGGCCTCAACTCCCCAATAAAAAAGACATAGATTAACAAACTGGATACATAGCGAGGACCCCATTCTCTGCCTACAGGAAACACACCTCAGAGACAAGACAGACACTACCTCAGAGTGAAAGGCTGGAAAACAACTTTCAAGCAAATGGTCAGAAGAAGCAAGCTGGAGTAGCCATTCTAATATCAAGATAAAATCAATTTTCAACTAAAAGTCATCAAAAAAGATAAGGAAGGACACTTCATATTCATCAAAGGAAAAAATCCACCAAGATGAACTCTCAATCCTAAATATCTAGGCCCCCAAATACAAGGGCACCTACATACGTAAAAAGAAACCTTACTAAAGCTCAAAAAACACATTGCACCTCACACAATAATAGTAGGAGATTTCAACACCCACTCTCATCAATGGACAGATCATGGAAACAGAAATTAAACAGAGGCGTAGACAGACTAGAGAAGTCATGAGCCAAATGGACTTAACAGATATTTATAGAACATTCTATCCTAAAGCAAAGGATATACCTTCTTCTCAGCTCCTCATGGTACTTTCTCCAAAATTGACCATATAATTGGTCAAAAACAGGCCCCTCAACATTTACAGAAAGATATAGAAATAATCCATGCGATTGCTATCAGACCACCATGACCTAAAACTGGTCTTCAATAAAAATAAGGAAGAATGCCCCACATATACGTGGAAATTGAACAATGCTCTACTCAATGATAACCTGGTCAAGAAAGAAATAAAGAAATTAAAAACTTTTTAGAATTTAATGAAAATGAAGGTACAACATACCCAAACTTATGGGACACAATGAAAGCTGTGCTAAGAGGAAAACTCATAGCGCTGAGTGCCTGCAGAAAGAAACAGGAAAAGAGCATATGTCAGCAGCTTGACAGCACACCTAAAAGCTCTCTAGACAAAAAAAAGCAAATACACCCAGGAGGAGTAGAAGGCAGGAAATAATCAAACTCAGAGCTGAAATCAACCAAGTAGAAAAAAAGAACCATAGAAAGAATCAACAGAACCAAAAGTTGGTTCTTTGAGAAAATCAACAAGATAGATAAACCCTTAGCCAGACTAATGAGAGGACACAGAGAGTGTGTCCAAATTAACAAAATCAGAAATGAAAAGGAGACATAACTACAGATTCAGAGGAAATTCAAAAAATCATCAGATCTTACTATAAAAGCCTATATTCAACAAAACTTGAAAATCTACAGGAAATGGACAATTTTCTAGACAGATACCAGGTACTGAAGTTAAATCAGGAACAGATAAACCAGTTAAACAACCCCATAACTCCTAAGGAAATAGAAGCAGTCATTAAAGGTCTCCCAACCAAAAAGAGCCCAGGTCCAGACGGGTTTAGTGCAGAATTCTATCAGACCTTCATAGAAGACCTCGTACCAATATTATCAAACTATTCACAAAATTGAAACAGATGGAGCACTACGAATTCCTTCTATGAAGCCACAATTACTCTTATACCTAAACCACACAAAGACCCAACAAAGAAAGAGAAGCAGACCAATTTCCCTTATGAATATCGATAAAAAATACTCAATAAAATTCTGGCAAACTGAATCCAAGAGCACATCAAACAATCATTCACCATGATCAAGTAGGCTTCATCCCAGGCATGCAGGGATGGTTTAATATCTGGAAAACCATCAACGTGATCCATTATATAAACAAACTGAAAGAACAAAAACCACATGATCATTTCATTAGATGCTGAAAGCATTGACAAAATTCAACACCCCTTCATGATAAAAGTCCTGGAAAGAATAGAATTCAAGGCCCATACCTAAAAAACATAGTAAAAAGCCATATACAGCAAACAGTGGCTAACATTAAACTAAATGGAGAGAAACTTGAAGCAATCCCACTAAAATCAGGGACTAGACAAGGCTGCCCACTCTCTCCCTACTTATTCAATATAGTTCTTGAAGTTCTAGCCAGAGCAATCAGACAACAAAAGGAGGTCAAGGGGATACAGATCGGAAAAGAAGAAGTCAAAAATATCACTATTTGCAGATGATATGATAGTATATTTAAGTGATCCCAAAAGTTCCACCAGAGAACTACTAAAGCTGATAAACAACTTCAGAAAGTGGCTGGGAACAAAATTAACTCAAATAAATCAGTAGCCTTCCTCTACACAAAAGAGAAACAAGCCGAGAAAGAAATTAGGAAATGACACCCCTTTATAATAGAGCCAAATAATATAAAGTACCTCTTTGTGACTTTAACCAAGCAAAGGAAAGATCTGTACAATAAGAACTTCAAGACTCTGAAGAAAGAAATTGAAGAAGATCTCAGAAGATGGAAAGATCTCCCATGCTCATGGATTGGCAGGATTAATATAGTAAAAATGGCCATTCTACCAAAAGCGATCTACAGATTCAATGCAATCCCCATCAAAATACCAATCCAATTCTTCAAAGAGTTAGACAGAACAATTTGCAAATTCATCTGGAATAACAAAAAACCCAGGATAGCTAAAACTATCCTCAACAATAAAAGGACTTCAGGGAGAATCACTATCCCTGAACTCAAGCAGTATTACAGAGCAATAGCTATAAAAACTGCATGGTATTGGTACAGAGACAGACAGATAGACCAATGGAACAGAATTGAAGACCCAGAAATGAACCCACACACCTATGGGCACTTGATTTTTGACAAAGGAGACAAATCCATCCAATGGAAAAAAGATAGCATTTTCAGCAAATGGTGCTGGTTCAACTGGAGGTCAACATGTAGAAGAATGCAGATCGATCCATGCTTATCACCCTGTACAAAGCTTAAGTCCAAGTGGATAAAGGACCTCCACATCAAACCAGATACACTCAAACTAATAGAAGAAAAACTAGGGAAGCATCTGGAACACATGGGCACTGGAAAAAATTTCCTGTACAAAACACCAATGGCTTATGCTCTAAGATCAAGAATCGACAAATGGGATCTCATAAAACTGCAAAGCTTCTGTAAGGCAAAGGACACTGTGGTTAGGACAAAACGGCAACCAACAGATTGGGAAAAGATCTTTACCAATCCTACAACAGATAGAGGGCTTATATCCAAAATATACGAAGAACTCAAGAAGTTAGACCGCAGGGAGACAAATAACCCTATTAAAAAATGGGGTTCAGAGCTAAACAAAGAATTCACAGCTGAGGAATGCCAAATGGCCGAGAAACACCTAAAGAAATGTTCAACATCGTTAGTCATAAAAATGCAAATCAAAACAACCCTGAGATTTCACCTCACACCAGTGAGAATGGCTAAGATCAAAACTCAGGTGACAGCAAATGCTGGCGAGGATGTGGAGAAAGGGGAACACTCCTCCATTGTTGGTGGGATTGCAGACTGGTACAACCATTCTGGAAATCAGTCTGGAGGTTCCTCAGAAAATTGGACATTGAACTGCCTGAGGATCCAGCTATACCTCTCTGGGCATATACCCAAAAAGATGCCCCAACATATAAAAAAAAAGACACGTGCTCCACTATGTTCATAAAGCCTTATTTATAATAGCCAGAAGCTGGAAAGAACCCAGATGCCCTTCAACAGAGGAATGGATACAGAAAATGTGGTACATCTACACAATGGAATATTACTCAGCTATCAAAAACAATGACTTTATGAAATTAAATAGGCAAATGGTTGGAACTGGAAAATATCATCTGGTGAGCTAACCCAATCACAGAAAAGACATACATGGTATGTACTCATTGATAAGTGGCTATTAACCCAAATGCTTGAATTACCCTAGATGCCTAGAACAAATGAAACTCAAGACGGATGATCAAAATGTGAATGCAGATCGCTCCTGAGAGACACAGCCAGAATACAGCAAATACAGAGGCGTATGCCAGCAGGAAACCACTGAACGGAGAACGGGACCGCCGTTGAAGGAATCAGAGAAAGAACTGGAAGAGCTTGATGGGCTCGAGACCCCATATGTACAACAATGCCAAGCAACCAGAGCTTCCAGGGACTAAGCCACTACCTAAAGACTATACATGGACTGACCCTGGACTCTGACCTCATAGGTAACAATGAATATCCTAGTAAGAGCACCAGTGGAAGGGGAAGCCCTGGGTCCTGCTAAGACTGAACCCCCAGTGAACTAGACTGTTGGGGGGAGGGCGGCAAAGGGTGGAGGGTGGGGAGGAGAACATCCATAAGAAAGGGGAGGGGGGAGGGGGATGTTTGCCCGGAAACCGGCAAAGGGAATAACACTCGAAATGTATATAAGAAATACTCAAGTTAATAATAATAATAAAAAAAAATGTCTGTGGCCACCTAGGTATGGAGGCAAATTCCACATGAGGATCCAATTGAAGATGGCCTGAAAGCCTAAAGATTAGTCACACAGACAATGTCAACCAATTGGGAACTGCACTTGGAAGAAATGCTTATTTGGGACCATTAGGACATGCATGGAAGATATAAAGGGCTCTACACCAAGGATTAATCAGTGAGCTTGCAGCAATGTTCTCATAAGCAATGCTGCAGCTCACCTGCTCCCCCAGTCTGAGCCATTGATTCTCTACCACCTCATTCCCAACCACCATGGGCAAGTATGGTTAGAAATTGGGCAGGCCAGGGCACAAGCATTTTAAATACTCAGGAATAATTGATTAGGATGTGTCATAAAATTTTATGTTTCATTGTTGCTTATAATTTACTTTTAGAATGCATTCTTGGTTCTCCATTTGTTGAGTCCCTATAAAATGCTGATTATTTCTAGAGGCATACACATATTTTTAATGATTGTTTTTATTTATTTAATGCATTTATTGTAGTAGAAATTCATGGTAAACCTATAAAGTTAATTAGAAATAAGGTAAAGAGGAACAAGAGGAATGTAACAAAACATGTTGCTATCATCTGACAGTCTTGAGGTCAGATAACCAGCAGATGAAGAAAAAGCATGCACAACTAGTTTGTCTCCTGTTCTAGAAGAGTACATTTAGGTCTTTACTTATTTATGCAAATCATTTTGAGCTAAATCAGCCACTGTGGTCCTGTTTTATTTATATAAAAATGAAGTTGAGAAGTTTTTTTTTTGCCTATTCTTATGTTCTCTTACTTATTAATTTAACTACCTCAACTGGTGTTAAGATAGAACTTAGCACTTTTAAGTCCCTTTGAGATATTCATATATTTTACTTAATTGAGCAAGGCTAATATATTTTAGTATAGATAAATTCTCATCAAATGTTAAGATTCATTGTTTGTTCAAACATATAGTGGACAGTGAGATGACTAAGTGAGTGAAGTCTTTGCTCCACAAGCATGAAGATCTAAATTCAGATCCTACTACTCACATAATAAGTGGACATGTAAATGAACATCAGTAATCCCAGGGCTGGAAAGAGGGATTTGAGACACATTCCTGGTATTCCAAAATTCCAGGTTCACCAAGAAAACCTTGATCCAAAAATAAGTTCAATGGCAACAGAAAATATACCTAAGCCATGTCTGGATTCCACATATTCAGGTTACCTACAGTTTCGCCAGCCAAATAAAGCTACATTTACACTTACACGTGCAAGGAAACACATTTAACTAAGAATAAAATATGGATATTTATATGCATTATTCTTTTTGTCTTCCTATCCTGTATATTTACTTTGATATCCTCTAAATTTGATGGCCATTTATGAGGTCTAAAGCCACTGTAGAAAATATTCCTTGCTGTAAATAACATGCAAATCTTTAGTGCTGCTTGCTGTTTCCTAAATTGTAACTTTAATAAATGACTCCATAGCTGGCTTTGCTATATTATACATGACTTCTCTGCACCTCCAGAGGATATTGCTTACTCTGCAACACTTCTGTGAGCATTACAGTATAAGACTCTGTGATGTTCACTGAGTCTTAAAATGGTATTCTTTTCAGCTTATATCACAAGTCCCAGATGGCTTGACTTAATTCAATTTCACAGCTACCTTTTTTAAGAGAGTATATTAAAGCCAAAGAATCCTTCAATAGAATCAGTGAGCAATGAAGTTCACAAATAGAACCACACCACTTTAGTTGCCAATTATATTTCCTCATGAATGAGTTTTTTCAGTTACAGCCGAATTTAAAATTAAAAAGATCTTGGCCCACATGACCTTCATGAGAAACCTAAGAGTTTCTCATTTTATTAAGAGGAGATAACAACTATCTATGCACACATGTATTACATAATGTTCTAATAATGACATTAGTTAATATAAAATCTGAAGCCTTTTTTTTACAGATTTTATCAGCTTTTATTTATTTCTGAAAATTCATTGCATTTTTCTTTTTAATATACTCTTTGAAAGTTGGAGCTGAACATTTATGCAGAATTGCTGTAGTATCATTTTTACAGGGTTGCTGGTATTTCTGCTTCTGATTAAAATTCATGCTTTCCTTAAATAGCATGAAATATACTTCTCTGGACCTCTTTGGCCTTGGTCAGGAATGTGTAACTACTAAGCATTTTTCAGACAGGATATCAGTAATTAGGCACAGCTTGAAAAGCCAATCAAACTCAGTGCACTATTGCTCCTGGGCAGAGCCTGGCGATTGCCATTGCAGTGAAGTAATGGCACATGTGGTTCTGTGGAGCTTACACAGGTCTCATTATAATCAAACAGAAAAAAAATAATTAGTATGTAGAGCTTATGGATTTAATTTGCAAATATTTTGAGCAGGAAACATTTTCTCCACTAAATGTTGAGGGTAGTAGCCTGGGTGCTAAAAACATAACAACCTGGAATTCTAACACAATCAATATAAGACGTCCAATCTCTGGAGTTTACCCTACTACTAATTAGTAGGTGTATTTTCTTTTTATATCTTCTTTACTTTCTTTCAAAATACTTTTATCCTTCAGAGTATCCACTTAAATTTATTACATGCATTTTAACTATAATCTTTTCAAATTTCCTCAAATTCACTATTTTTTAAATTAAAAGAAATTCCACATTGAATTGTACTATAGTCAAATTTTCATATATATACATATATATATATATATATATATATATACTTATACCACTATTAATGATTTCATCACTGTAGACCATAAACTTTATAAATAGCTTAAGTTTTATGATAATATCCATGTTGGTAGAAGCAGTTAAAAATAAAATTAAATATTACAGTATTACTAAATTGAATAATTTCTAAAAATTGTAATTCATAATTTATCTAGTCATCTTTACCTACTGATTGACACCACCTTGATTTCCTATGTATTGCTTGAATATATTGTTAGTGAAATACGATGGTAAAATATGAATAATTGTTGTATAAACCATAATGAATGGCAAATTGTATGTAAAATATGTGCTAATAATCTTAATCAGAGGATAATATTGTTAGGCTAATAAGAAAAATTCAAATTTTGTTAATGTGCTTAAAAATAATTTTAAAGGATAAAATGTCAATTGACATGTAAAATTTGAAAGTAGCATTTAATATCAAGAAAAAGTCTTGAAGTAAAGCAGAATGAATAATTAGTAATATCATTTAACATGTTTGGTAAGAAATGCATTGTTAAAAGTACATTAGACAATATTTTGTGATATTATTAGAAAAAGAAGTATATAAATATCAAGAGAGATATAGCAAATATTATTTAGTTATGAAGCACAAATATTTCAAAGCGCATTTTCTTCAGGTAGAACTATTTTCAATTTTCAATGGAAGCACCAGATTCTCAAACTGGTTTTATCAGATTTCAGTCCCACGAGCAATGGTCATCTGTGTTTTTGACCTTGGCCATTCTGATAGGCGTGAGGTGGAATTTCTGCATCATTTTCATTTGCATTTCCCTGAACACTGAGGATATTTAACATTTCTTTAAGTGCTTCTCAGTCATTTGAGATTCCTTATTTGATAATTCTTTGTTTAGCTCTGTACCCCTTATTTACTTATTTATTTATTTCTATGATCCAGATTTTATTCCCCTTCCAGTCTACCCTACAACTGTTCCACATCCCATACCTCCTCCCCATCCCCATCCCTACCTTGTCTCCACAAGGATTTCCCCACCCAATCCACCCCACCAGACCTGGGGCCTCCAGTCTCTTGAGTTTTAGGTGCATCTTCTTTGACTGAACACAGACATGGGAGTCCACTGCTGTATATGTGTTTGGGGCCTCATCTCAGATGGTCTCTGCTGCCTGGTGGGTGATCCAGTGTCTGAGAGATCTCATGGATCCTAGTTAATTGAGACTGCTGGTTCTCCTACAGGGTTGCCTTCCTCCTCAGCTTCTTCCAGCTTTTCTCTAATTCAACCACAGGGGTCAGCAGCTTCTGTTTATTGGTTGGGTGCAGATATCTGAATCTGGCTCTTTCAGCTGTTTGCTGGGTCTTTTGGAGGCTAGTCATGATAGGTTCCTTTTTGTGAGCTCCCCATAGCTTCAGTAATGGTGTCAGATCTTGAGCCTCCCCTTGAACTGAATCCCACTTTGGGCATGTCACTGGACTTTCTTTTCCTCAGGATCTCCATTTCTATCCCTGCATTTATTTCAGATAGGAAGAGTTATAGGTCACAATATCGACTGTGGGATAGCAACCCCATCCCTCATTTAATGTCCTGTCTTCCTGCTGGAGGTGGGTTGAACAACTTCCCTCTTCCCACTGTAGGGCATTCCATCTAGGGTCTCACCCACCCACCATGAGTCATGAGAGTCTCACTTCCCAGGTCCCTGGTACATTCTGGAGCGACCTACCAATCTTGTTTTTCCCAAGGTCGCTTGCTTTCATTCTTTCTGTTGGCCCACAGGGCTTCACTCCTTTCCCCCGACCCAATACCACATCAAGTTCTCCTCTCCCTCTACCCTTTTCCTTCCCCTGCCCCCCACTTGTAGTTGTTTTCTTCTCCCTCCCAAGTGGGACTGAGGTGTTCACACATGGGCCCTTCAGCTTGTGAATCTTTTTGAGTTCTATGGACTGTATCTTGGATAGTCTGTACTTTTTTTCATTTTTTTGGTTAATATCCATTTATAGGGTTATTTGGTTCTCTGGAGTCTAACTTCTTGAGTTCTTTGTATATTTTGGACATTAGCCCTCTATCCAATGTAGGGTTGGTAAAGATCTTTACCGGATCTGTGGGTTACCTTTTTGTCCTATGGACAGTGTCCTTTGCTTAACAGAAACTTTGCAATTTTATGAGGTCCCATTTGTTGACTGCTGATTTTAAAGCATGAACCATTGGTATTCTGTTCAGGAAGTTTTCTCCTGTGCCTATGTGTTTGAGGCTCTTCCCCAATTTCTCTTCAAATAGATTCAGTGTATCTGGCTTTATATGGAGGATCCAACTATACCACTACTGGGTATATACCCAAAAGATGTTCCAACTTATAACAAGGATACACTCCCCACTATGTTTATAGTGGGTTTATTTTTAATAGCCAGAATCTACAAACAACCCAGAGGTACCTCACCAGAAGTATGGACACAGAAAATGTGTTGCATTTATACAATGGAGTACTATTCACCTATTAAAAACAATGACTTCATGAAATTCACAGGCAAATGGATGGAACTAAAACGTATCATCCTGAATGAGGTAAGCCAGTCACAAAATAACACACATGGTATGTACTCACTGATAAGTGAATATTAGCCCAAAAGTTCAGAATACCCACTGATAAAACCCACAAACCATATGGAGCTTAAGAAAAAGGGAGAATAAAATGTGAATGCTTCAATCCTACATAGAAGGGTAAACAAAATAATCACAGGTGGTAGAGGACCCTGTCATGGAGAGAGAAGGGGGGGCAGGAATGGGGGCAGGATCAGGTACTGGATGGGACAGGGGAGAAGTACACAGGGTCATGAATTTGAACAGAAATATGTCGCAGTGGGGAATGGATAACTGGGGGTAACCACTAGAAAGTCCCAGATTGCAGGGAAGGAAGATGCTTCCAGAACCCAGCAGGGATGACTTTACCTACAGTACATGAAACAGGGGAGATAGAACCTATGCAGAACACCTCCAGTTGGCAAGCATGACCCCAGGTGAGGGATAGTGTCACCCTTCCATCTCAGAAATTTTAACCCAGTAATTTTTCTTGTACAAAAGAAAAACAGGAACAAGAAATAGAATGGAGACTGAAGAAAAGGCCATCTAGAGACTGCCCTGCCTAGGGATCCATGCAATCAGCGGATACCAAATCTGGGACACTATTACTGATGCCAAGAAGCACTTGCTGACAGAAGCCTGGTATGGCTGTTCCCTGAGATGTTCTACCAGCACTGACCAATACAGATTCAGATAATCACAACCAACCATCAGACTGAGCTTGGGAATCCCAATGGAAGAGCTAAAGGAAATATTGAAGGATATGAAGGGTTTTATAACCCCAAAGTAAGAACCATATCAACTAACGGGACTACCTAGAGCTCCCAGGGATTAAAACCACCAACCAAAGAGTACACGTAGAGGGACCCATGGTTTGGTGACCCAGAGTAAGGGGATGCTAGAGTGGTGAGGCAGGGGTGGATGAGTGGATGGAGGATCACCATTTTTGTCAACTATGTAAGTGGTAGTAGGTGAATTGGAGTGAATTCATCTTTAAATGTAGTTTCTGAAGAAAAAGTAAAAAACATTTTCAGTAAGCCAGAAGATGATGATGACATGGGAAAAGTGATTATAATGGAACTCGGAGGAGGAGCCTAGGCTTGAAAAAAAAATGTTATGATAGAAAGTATAGATCTTACAAATACCTATAGAAAATGGAAAAGAATGATTTTGAGGTTTTAGGTTGGAATCAATAGGAAAACCGTGGCACTGAAATATTTGTTATAGGATACTCTTTGGGGGATATTTTAAGGGAGTAAATGAGTAATTTCTGGTTTCTACGAGTATTATACTTACATACATTTTATTTGTGCTATTAAAATGAAAGTTGATTAACAAGTAACCACATAAAGAAGGATATATTTATCCAGGCCTGGTGACAGAGGAACATTTAAAGTTTAATACCTCATTATGTACAAAAGGAGTTTAAGAGCACCCTGAGAAAATTACCAAGGTAATTTTGCTGTCAATAAATAAATAAATAATAAATAGATAAATGAATAAATAAATAAATAAATAAATAAAACCAAACAAACAAAACAAAACTAGACAAACAGGGAATGTACCCGAGTGATGATTTTCTTGTTTCACATGTGTGTCAGCCTGGGTTTAAACCACTGATCAGAAAATAAGAATTAACACACTAACAGATGAGAACAATGTCCTGTTCATGATAGAATAGGTTACTCAAAATATGATAAATTGTAGCCTTGGTTTTGCCGAGAATGTGAATTGAATTATGGATAAAGTTCTCTACTAAAATTGAATGCTGAATTCCAGTAAAAACACTCTTTTTTGACAGAACTGATTTTAATGGCATGCCTAGCTAGATTTATATTTAACTGTATGTAATGAAATTTCTTAAGGCTTCATTATCTGAAAGAATGATGATTCATATTAGGGAGTCACACACAGTTAGAAGACAGAGAAAATGAAATCAGGACAATGCATTTAAAGGAGCAGCATGTACTCTCTACTCTTAGCTTTAACTTCTAGCTTCCACTTAATGATATGTAATGTTTTAAAAGTTTTTAGTCAACCTTCTGTATCTCAGCTTATTCATCTGTACAATGAAAATAACATTTGATAGTTACTTCATGTGGTATTTTGTAACAATTATATCCAATCAGAAAAACATGTATAAAAATATCAGGAATATGCATACAAATACCATGCATAACCAATTCTCTACAGATCTTAAGTTCTGACAATAAATCAAGTAGATGGATCAGTTTTACACAGTTAAGCAATATGCAGAAAATCTTAGTCAACACAATCTTTACTGAAACTTCATGTAACCATGAATGCTCCAACGTGGGATAAAATTGTCCATGACTCTATGTAAATGAACAGCAGTATTATTTACTGAACATTGAATACGTGCCAAAAACTGTTTTAATAAATCTGTGATTTAAGTCAATGTCATAGCAACCTTGCCAGTTAAAGTTGATATATCAAATGAGTAAGCTGAAACATGAAGTGATTAATATGTTGTATTAAAATGTAAACTTGAATTTTAACCCAATCACTGTGACTCCAGAGCAAATACTTTTAATTACCATGCTCAACAAGCATCTTCAGAAAGGATATGCAAAACCTATTCAGAAAATAAAATAGGATATGTCTAACAATTTGAAAAGAGCAATTGATTTAAGATATTCAGCAAAATCATAGCTTGAAGCCAGATGGTTTTATTACATATGCCTTATCTATTCATCACACCAAGGTCTTTATAAATACTAACTTAAATCATACTAACTTGAAAGCACAGTGAAAATTCATGCATAAAATGACTGTTTATCTGAAACTCCAGTTTACTAAACTGCTTTCCTTTGCAAGTCTAATAATTCAAAACTTCTTGGAATTCTAATTTAAATGCAAGAACTATTTACCTTGAAGAAGCTCTAAGAAGATCTTATTAAATCCCCCTGCACAAAGGCTCATTCTTTAGATAACTTGAAGGAATGAAGTTTTTTCAATGTTATACATGTTTTTGCAATAGCTTAGATTCAGTCTCAAGCAATTTCAGTTTCTAAGGGTGCACTGTAATAACCAGATGTCTTAAAAAACCCAAAGTGGTCTAACCTAGAAATTACTCAAAGTTAGGGTTTTATTGAAATGTGAAATCTTTGAATCTGCATCAAAAGTACCTGAAAATACAATGAAGAAAGTGAAAAAAGTGCAAACTCAACTTGCTTATTATCAAAGGAAATTTGTCTTGGCTTGTGTTGTCCATCTTATAAGATTATGAAGTTCATTTAGAATTGGAGATCCTTATCAAATTTCTTCTTTATTTTAAATGTTCTCAAGGCTTAAAAAACTAAAAATCTAAGCTGCATACATAATAATGACTTCCTTTATGTTTGCTTTCAGCCTGATTTGGATTGCAACTTCAAAACACAATATTAAAGGCACTACAAGATAGCATTGTGACTTTTAATATTGATAATTCATTATCATTTGTGTAGGATGTCAATAATATAGCAAATTAAGTATACTGCATCGCTAAACTATGTTTTAGAAATAGTGATATTTAGATGTGTAAATTGAGAAGAGTTAGGTGTTACTATTAAAACTGAACACTGGATGGCAGTCCTCTCTAATAATAAAAAATAAAAAAGTGAAAGCTATTGATAATATAAAAAGGAATGGCTCCAAATAATACCCTAAGCAGCCTAAGTATCTTGCCAAGTTTAACAGCTAAAAAGTCAGCAAAGAACTATGAACAAAGCTAGTGAGAGAATTAGAATGTTAAAAATAGTGAGCTTGCCTGGTATTACCACGAATACGTGAAATTTGCTTTTCAGTTGACTTGACAATGTTGTACACTAGAATCAGCTTCACAAACTGTATTTCTAAATGTTCAGTTTTAAAGCCAAATTAGATGTGCCTTATTTACTAACATGTGAACTTCAGTCTTCACTGAAGATTCATCTAGTGTCATTATATACTAGTGGTTTTCAACCTTCCTAATGATAATACCTTTTAATGCAATTCCTCATGTTGTGGTATCCCCCCAACTATAAAGTTATTTTATGATGTTCCTCCATAACTGTGATTTTGCCAGTGTCATGAATTGTAATGTAAATATCTCTGTTTTCTGTTTGTCTTAGAATACCTATGTGAAAGCATCATTCAACCCTGAAAAGGCATTGCAATCCTTAGATTATAGATGAAGTCACATTTTCCTCAAGGATAAAACTATAATTTATGATATATAGGATTTTACATAAAACTTGCATATTTTATTTTATATCGGTTGTAAGACAATATCTTATTAAGAAATCCAAGCTATGTACCAGAGAACCTCCTCCTTCTCGAAAGTAGTGAAATTGCAAATATGATAAACACACCTTGCCTTGTATAAATTTTATGTGTAAAAATCAAATACCTTTGCTGTAATTCATGTGATATTTTGATGTATACAAGTATATTTTCTGTAGTATATATCAGCTTTAATATATCTATTCTATCACATATAAAAAGTATTCAAGAACCTTCTAGATTTTTGCTGTGAACAGTATAGACTTTTTATTTATACTCACTTTCTTTTCTAAAAATCAAACGAGAGTTTCTTATGACCATTTAATTGACACTTCACTATGAACTGCTAAACTTTCCTTTTTTCCCTAATCTATCCATGATGGTAATTATTATTCTACTCAAAATTTCTAAAAGATGAATTTCCTTTGATTTCACAAGTTAATGAGAATAGAGACTATTTGTTTTACATGTCTAGTATAGTGTTCTCACTCCAATGTGCTTTATGTTTATTCCTATTAGCACAGTTGACACAATTCTGTTGCCTGCAAGACTGAGTATTGTTTTGTTAATTAAACATTTACACTAAAATGCAGGGTTTGCCTATTTTTCCAGCACATATGGGATTTACATATTAAGTTTAGATTTATCATGGAGAACCATTTGTGACTAATATCCTTCAGTATTTCACATCTTAACATTTCTTTTTAATTCAACATGTTTTATGTAAACTAAGATGCTTAATAGGAGTAACCGGACTGACAATTAGGACATATTGCCAAGACAATGAATATCTAGAAAGTAACCCATTTCTGAACATTATTAACCATTAATACCTATGGCCATGTATCATTGTTCACTACATATACTATATATTAATTAATTGCTTCAGAGTAACTCACAAATTCAGTTTAACTCTACCTGATGGGTACACATATATGAGAGATGCTGGGTTTGATAACACATTGCAAATAAACACAAAACATGCAGATATTCTCATCTGACATCCTCAGTTGGGAGAGTGTTTGGCAGCTTACTCTGATTGTTGGAAAACTGTTTTTTTCTTGCATTTTATGAGTGTTCTGTCTTTTCCTTGATGTCAGTGGGAGGAAATGATGATTCTAAAATTAATTTTACTTAAGTCCTCTAAAGTGGTGATTTCTTCAAAACTAGCAAAAGAGGAAAATTATGTGTGCTGGAAAATGGATCGGTATCTCATCAGTAGCATCGCCACACCAAATTTGCTATGTTTTCTAGAAGTAAAATAAGTCCCAGGTCTTGCCCTATCTTACTCCACTTTGTGTTACCCGAGAATAACACTCATAAAACACATTTTACTGTTTGGGAGGCTGGATACCCTATGGTTCAAGGGATCACATTTGGTGATAAACTTGTTACTGTGCCAGAAAATACCAAAAAAGAAGAGCAAGAATATTAAAGAGAATACCAAATGGCTAAGGTTGAACTTATTTATTTGTTTGTTTATTTATTTTTTTTATTTATGGATTGCTGTTTATATACAGGTGAGTACAAGATAATGTGAGAGCCTGAGACTGGGCAGTGGAAAAGGAAGGTGGACTGAGAATTTTACAGATGAGTACGGAGACAGAGGAAGGAAGGAAAATGGAGGAAGAGAAAGATGATCCAGATTCCACGTAGCTTTAAGTAGCCACAGGTAGCTATTAATAACTTATAAGGGATGGATAATTACAAGACAATTTGTCTTATCTAGGTGGGCAGTTTATATCAATATCAATTGGCTCTGAGTTAATTGTATGGACATGTTATGGGGTAAAAATTTACTGATATAAATATGAGATTATAAAGTATAAGCCTCTAGAGTTTTTTTTTTTTTTGAAGCATTATTTTTCGATCTTTATTAAATTGGGTATATCTTATTTTTTTTTTTTTCCCCCATCTTTATTAACTTGAGTATTTCTTATTCACATTTCTATTGTTATTCCCCTTCTCTATGGATGTTCTCCTCCCCATCCTCCCCCCATTACTGCCCTCCCCCCAACAATCATGTTCACTGGGGGGGTTCAGTCTTGTGCAGGACCAAGGGCTTCCCCTTCCACTGGTGCTCTTACTAGGCTATTCATTGCAACCTATGCAGTTGGAGCCCAGGGTCAGTCCATGTATAGTCTTTGGGTAGTGGCTTATTCCCTGGAAGCTCTGGTTGCTTGGCATTGTTGTTCATATGGAGTCTCGAGCCCCTTCAAGCTCTTCCAGTCCTTTTTCTGATTACTTCAACGGGGGTCCTGTTCTCAGTTCAGTGGTTTGCTGCTGGCATTCACCTATGTATTTGCTGTATTCTGGCTGTGTCTCTCAGGAGAGATCTTCATCCGGTTCTTGTCAGCCTGCACTTCTTTGCTTCATCCATCTTATCTAATTCGGTGGCTGTATATGTATGGGCTACACGTGGGGCAGGCTCTGAATGGGTGTTCCTTCTGCCTCTGTTCTAAATATTGCCTCGCTATTCCCTACCAAGGGTATTCTTGTTCCCCTTTTAAAGAAGGAGTGAAGCATTCACATTTTGGTCATCATTCTTGAGTTTCATGTGTTCTGTGCATCTAGGGTAATACAAGCATTTGGGCTAATATCCACTTCTCAATGAATGTATACCATGTATGATTTTCGGGTTTTGATTTTACTGGGTTAAGGGGATTTGTGACAACTAACCACAGGGTGCAGATATCCTCAGGGAATGTGAGTAGAATCCACAGCAAGAGAATTGCGAAATTGGAGGTCACTGCATGAGACTAGCCCTGGAACTGGCCTGATCACCTGGGCCAGACAGTAGCTGGCAATAGGATTGGTTGGTGCATCTTTTTGTTTGTTTGTTTGTTTTAAATAGTTTATGCAACATGCATTTATTTATTGTGTGTATTTATTTATATGTACACATTCATTATGAATGTACACTTCTGCACATGGGGAAGCCAGAGGACAAAACTAAATTATCCTCCTCTATCCTTTCCCATTATGTCTATCTACCTTTTTGTCAGTATAACCTTTTCTTTTCCTTTCCTTTCTTTTCCTTTTCTTTTTCTTTTCCTAGAGATAAGGCCTTTAACTCTACTCAGAGGTCACTGACCAGATAAACTACCTTAACAGGGGATTTGGAGGATTCTCTGGTCTCCTTCCACCTAAGTATCAGGGCTATGTACCACTAAGATTGGTTTATTAATGTGTAGGCTGGGGATCTATACATAAATCTTCAGGTCTCTGCAACAAGCATTTTGTTGGCTGAGCCATTTCCTTTACTAATGAGAGTGCTTTTAAAAGCAATCCACTTGAGATAATGAGCCAGTTTCTGTGAGAGCAAACCATAGATGAGTACAGGGACAACTCATGACTATGTCACTTGAAAAAGCATTACTTATCACTATTGTTTCATTGATAATCGAATTTTATTATGAGCTCTTTAGGGGGTCCAATTAAAAGAACTATATTACTCCAGCACTCAAAGGGTATTATTAACACAATAAAGTGTGAATATGGACAAACAGGGATCCTGGAGTCTGAATCTGCTTGTCTAAATCTGGCGATTGTTTTTCATGAAGTGTTAACGATTACTTTGGCAAACGTTTGCTGAATTATTATAAAGCTTTGTATTTTTGATAATGAGTAAACATTTTTATGAGTCAAAATTTGACTTCTTCACTAAGGCAAAATAATCCATGAGAATGTTTGTAATTCTGGCCATAGGTCCATCCTCAGTGAGATAGATATGAAGTGCATAATCTGTGAGCGACTTGAGGCCCCATGGAGTGGGGAGGCTTGGCAGGGGGCCAGCACAATGTGAGGAGAGACATCCTATTGGAGACAGGAGGAAGAATCAGATGAGGAACTGAGGAAGAGCATGCCAGAAGGAATGCAATGACTATACTGAAAAAAAAAGTAATAAAAAATAAAATAAAATAAAGAATCACAAGTTAATCTTGGTTCTATCTTCTGCTTTGTCCAGACCTTTATTGGAATGTGGAGTCTATTTTGAGGATGTGCAATTTAGGCAAGATGTAAGAAGATGCCCAGAAGAATACAACAAAAATAATTAAAATGACAGAAAATATAAATTGTGGAAGAAAAAGTAGGAAGATTACAGCTACTTATGCCAACAGAGAAGATGTTAACAAAATGGCGAGATTGTTAATAATATTCCCATATTAGCTGAGTTACAACATTTTTATCCCTGATGGGAAAGTTATTAGATCCAAAGTATTGTATTTACATTCTATAAGTGCAGTGTGTTTGGTTCTTTATGTCAGGAGAAAGGACAATTGTTTTGAAGGTACTACATTTATATCAATGACTCTTTGGGTTGTTTTTAGGTATAATTCTTGTGATAAGCAGAAAAAAGGGCAGAAGACTATAACTTTTTAAAATTAGGTTTTGATTTATGTACACTCATTGTACTATACAACAAATGCAAATTTGGAATTCTCTCTATTACATTCATTTTAAGTAAACATAAAATCATGTAACTTGTACATAGTTGTGAAGTATCAAGTGATATTCAAATATAAATTTGAAATTAATAATATTAATGTATTTTCTCAACAGTTTGTTGTTCATACTGAAGACTTTCATAAGTATTCAACATATTTTGACTAAATAGCACATTATTTTTATCTGTACTCATCATATTGTGTGAGTACACATCACAATTTTTCTATGCAACTACAATTTTGTCTCCAATGACTAATCTTTCCTATCCTCCTTTTCTTGATGTTTGAATATTTCTTTCTCATTGTTCTACTGCCAAATATGATATCCACATTTTTTTCTAGCTTCCTCTTGATATTAAATGTTACACATTACATTGTTTTTCTGTGACTTACTAACATCATTTATTATCTCTATTTCTGTCCATGCTGTCACAAATGGCTGAGGTAGTAATCTATTGTGTGATGATTATATAAAGACCATGCATAGAAATTTGACTAAAAATAAAATTCAGGTCTTCTTAACATTCCAAAAGAAAGTATAGCTTTATTAAAGTTGTTTACTGGTTGAGAATTTTACTTATTGGAGTATATATCTCTTAGCTTCACTATATTGTATTCTAGAAAAAGATTTACATGTATAAGTAGAATTACCATGAAAATTATTATCCAAAATGAAATATTTTGAATGGGAACAAAATTAAATTATCATAAGTATGGGGTAACAGTACAGAAGTTGATTTTCACAGACAATCTGAAACACATGTTAATTAAATCTAAAAGTAGTAGGCAACAATAATTAAAAAATGGATGGAGAGAGCTGTTTATTATTTTTCTGATCCTAGCATGCTATAGTATGTGGAGATTGTATAGCCATAACGTATAAATTAATATAACTGAGTAATGGTGAAAATGTGAAAATGTAATGGGATACAGCATTTTTCTAGGTAGTTTCTGATGATTGAGGTACCTACACATGCATGGATGGTGATGCAAGTCTATAATGGAAGCTACTTAATAGACTAGAGCAGGAGGCAATTTAAATTCAAGTTTCCTGGGTAAATGAGTGAAATTTTCATTCTAAAACATTTTTTTAAATTATAATTCTAATACCATAATTCTCTCTTCCCTTTCCTCCATATAAACCCTCTCACATACCTCTCCCTGCTGTCCTTCAAATTATAGACTCTTTTTCGCTAGTAATTGTTGTTGTAAAAATATAATAATAAAAAGGATAAAGTTGTCTTTTACTCTGCTAGGTCCAGCACCTCAGTGCCCCAAGATATCTGCTAGATATCTTGGCAGAATTGCATCTAATTCCTTCTAGAAAGCCACAATTACACATATACTTAAACCATACAACACAGAAAGAGAGCTTCAGACCAATTTCCCATATGAATATTGATGCAAAAATATTCAATAAAATTCTCACAAACTGAATCCAAGAACACATCAAAGCCATCATCCACTATAATCAAGTAGGCTTCATCCCAGGGATGCAGGGTCAGTTTAATATAAGGAAATCCATCAATGTAATCCACTAGATAAACAAACTCAAACTCAAAACAAAACAAAACAAAAAACAAACAAACAAACAACACATGATCAAAGAAAGAAAAAAACACGGTCATCTCATCAGATGCTGAGAACACATTTCACAAAATTCAACATCCTTTCATATTAAAAAACATGGAAAGATCTGGAAATAAAGGGCCATATCTAAACATAGTAAAAAAAGCAATATACAACAAACCAGTATACAGTGTCAAACTACATGGAGAGAAACTTGAAGCAATCCCACTAAAATCAGGGACTAGACAAGGCAGCCCACTCTCTCCCTACTTATTCAATATAGTTCTTGAAGTTCTAGCCAGAGCAATCAGACAACAAAAGGAGATCAAGGGGATACAGATTGGAAAGAAAGAAGTCAAAATATCACTATTTGCAGATGATATGATAGTATACTTAAGTGACCACAAAAGTTCAAAGGACAACTCCTAAACCAGATAAACAACTTCAGCAAAATGGCTGTGTATAAAATTAAATCAGTAGACTGCAACTACTCAATGGATAAACAGGGTGAGAAAGAAATGAGGAAATGACACCCTTCACAATAGTCACAAATAATTTAAAATATCTTGGTGTGATTCTAATCAAATCTAATCTAATCTAAGTGAAAGAACTGTATGAGAAGAACTTAAAGTCTGTGAAGAAAGAAATTGAAAATCTTAGAAGATGGAAAGATCCCCCATGCTCATGGATTGTCAGGATTAATATAGTAAAAATGGCCATTTTGCCAAAAGCAATCTATGCACTCAATGCAATCCCCATCAAAATTCCAACTCAATTATTCATAGAGTTAGAAAGAGCAATTTGCAAATTCATTTGGAATAACAAAAGCTCAGGATAGCAAAAACTATCCTCAACAGTAAAAGAACTTCTGGGGGAATCAACAAATCTGACCTCTAGCTGTCTTACAGAACAATATCAATAAAACAATATGCTATTTGTACAGAGACAGATGTATGATACATCTGTATGTACAGATAGATGAAGGGAATGGAATTGAAGACCCAGAAATGAAGCCACACCCCTATGCTCACTTGATCTTTGACAAAGGAGCTAAAACCATCCAGTGGAAAAAAGACAGCATTTTCAACAAATGCTACTGGTTCAACTGGAAGTCCACATGTAGCAGAACACAAATTGATCTATTCTTATAACCCTGAAAAAACTCAAGTCCAAATGGATCAAGGACCTCAACACTAAACCAGGTACACTCAAACTAATAGAGGGGAAGAGCCTCAGACACATGGGCACTTGGGGAAATTACCTGAACAGAACATAAATTGTTTTTGACTTATGCTCCAAAATCAAGAATGGACAAATGGGACTTCATAAAATTGCAAAGCTCCTGTAAGGCAAAGGAAACTGTCTTTAGGACAAAAGGGAAACGAAGAGATTGGCAAAAGATCTTTAGCAATTCTATATCAGATAGAGGGTTAATATCCAATATATACAAGGAACTCAAAAGTGAGACTCCACAGAAGAAAATAGCCCTATTAAAATATGGGGGACAGAGTTAAACAAAGAATTTTCAACTGAGCTGTATCAAATGACTGAGAAGCACCTAAAGAAATGTTCAACATCTTAGTCATCAGGGAAATGCAAATAAAAATAAATCTGAAATTTTACCTCACACCAGTCAGAATGGCTAAGAAAAAAATTCAGGTGACAACAGATGCTGGGAAAGATGTGGAGAAAGAGGAACACTCCTCCATTGCTGGTGGGATTGCAAGCTGATACAACTACTCTGGAAATCAGCCTGGCGTTTTGTCAGAAAATTGGACATAGAACTACCTGAGGAGCCAGCTACACTCCTCTGGGCATATACCCAAAAATGCTACAACATATAGCAAGGACACACCTTCCACTATGTTCACAGCAGCCTTCTTTATAATGGCCAGATACTAGAAAGAACCCAGATGTCACTCAAAAGAGGAATGGATATGGAAAATGTGGTACATTTACACAGTAGAGTATTATTCAGCTATTAAAAACAATGACTTCATAAAATTCTCAGGCATATAGATTGAACATGAAAATATCATCCTGATTTGCAACCCAATCACAAAAAAAAAAACAAAAAAAACAACAACCAAAAAAAACAAAAACAAAAAAACAAAAAAAAAAACCACGAGCTTTGTATTACCCAAGATACAATCCACAGATCACATGTAGCTCAAGAAAGAGGAAAACTAAACTGTGGATTCTTCAGTCCTTCTTAGAAGGAGGGAACTTAAATATTAATAAGAGGAAATACAGAGTCAAAGTTTGGAACAGAGATTGAAGGAAAGGCCATTCAGAGACTGCCCCACCTTGGGGTTCAGCCCATGCACATACACCCACCAAACCCACACAATATTGTTGATGCCATGAAGTGCATGCTGACAGGAGCCTGTTGTAGCTGTCTCCTGAGAGGCTCTGTCAGACCATGACAAATACAGAGGTGAATGCTTGCAGCTAATCTTTGAACTGAGAACACGGTCCCCATTGGAGGAGTTAGAGAAAGTATTGAAAGAGCTGAAGGGGTTTGCAACCCCATAAGAACAACAATACCAAACAACCAGAGGTCATAGGGACTAAATCACCATCCAAAGAGTACACATGGACAGACCCCTGGCTCGAGGTACATATGTAGCAGATGAGGGCCTTGTTGGGCAGTTAAGGGAGGAGAAGCCCTTGGTCCTGCCAAGGCTGAAGCCGCCAGTATAAGGGAATGTCAGGGCATGGAGGCAGGTAGGAGTGGGTATATGGTTGGGGAAACACCCTCATAGAAGAAAGGGAAGGGAGAATGGGATAGGGGGTTTATGGGTAGGAAACCAAGAAAGGAGATTGCATTTGAAATGTAAATAAAAATAATCTAATAAAAAGAAACTTATATAATTAGCTTTTGTAGTCCTCAGGCCCTCTTTGAGCCCTCTCTATCCTTTCTGAACATAACATTTCATGATTATTTTGAAATGTCACATAATGCATATCCATCCCATGATAACACTCAGTTCATAGCTCTCCATGATTCTCATCCACCCTTTGGCCTCTCTCAAGACAAAATAAAACAAAACAAAAAGAAAAATGAACAAATGGAGTGGGGGATACGATGACCAGTTAGTGTTGCCCATGTACTCACTGATTTATAATCAATGCTTCCAGTAGCATCTCCATAAAGAAAACTGTATCCTTCCCTATTTACACCCTTGCCAGAAGATATCCAGTGTAGAGAGTTACACTTCACTATTTTATAATTTTTAAGGGTTTTCTTTAATGGCTTCATGCCTATACTTTTTCTTTCTTTTTTTCCATGTGGGCTAGGAAAAAAGAAGTTTAATCAAAGTCCTCTGTGCCTTTCATTCTCAACTATGAGTCTGCAGTCATAAACACCACTGAAGAAGAACCTTCCTTGATTAAAATCAGTGGCAGTCCATAGCGTATGTTACCACCATAGTCCTTGTGTGTGTTCCTGTTCTGTACAGCTTCCTGAGGCCAGGATGATACACTTTGGTTTGTGCTCCTCCTAGGGATCATGATTATCTTCATGGACCTACTGTGGCCAGGGACTTTATTGATGTTTGTGGCTCATGTTACCATCAGAGACCATGGAAATATCTGTGGTCTATGCTGCCACCTCATGTCCTGTTGATGTTTATGGCCCATGAAGTAGCCAGAAACCATGTGGCAATTAATTTATTTTATTTTTCTTTTCTACACACTTGTCCGTTTTCTCCCTTGCTGTCTTCCAACTCTCCTTCTTTTCTTCTGTATTCCTTCTTTTACTTTGTTGTTTAGGTTTTTCTTATATAATAACTTGTATTTTTCTTCCACTATATATCTGGAAATATTCTACTACTTAAAAAATATCTGTGACCTCTTTGATTTAATATTTCCTAAGATTTTTTTATAGTCTTCAAATATTTCAACAGGTTTGCTCTATTTCAGAAAAGGTTCTTTGACTAAGGCATTACCATAATATAAAACAAAAATATTAATGTGTGAGAAATTACTCATAAATATAAAAAAATCACAACTTAATGTCATCTATATGACAAGAAATTATGATATATAATGATGTCACAGGAAAAATGTCTTTAGATTAGTGTCTATTAGAGAAATAAACTAATGGGTGCTCCCTTAGGTTTAAGATTGTACTCCCTTTTCTTTTCCTCATCTCATACTTTAGAAAGTATAATTGATATCCCCATTAAGTATTTACTTCTCTATTTAGACACAGGGTTAAAATTTGTAATGCTTTCCTACCTCTTTGACATTGTATGTTCAAGTCTTTTTTTCCTCTCACCAAACTGCTGTTTACTTAGGCATGTGTGGATACATGAGTATATGATTAAGCTTCACAGAAGTTTAAGCAACATTTTATGTATTTGAACATATCTTCCTTTTGCAGAAAGAGATTAAATAGTCTTCACTAGAGTTTTATAACTGGTAATATTCACTTTTTGAACAGCTAACTGAAAAATCTTAAAAAGTCTTAGATTTAGCAATTCTACTTTTAAAAGCTATGTTAGAATATATGTGTTGACTTCTCTAATACAATAAATGTTTACCTAAGTATTTTTAAGAGATATAGAACTTTAAGCAGAAGGAAGAGGATATTATTATTATATAATAATTATGGTTATTGCTTGTATAGCAGCTTTAATTACATTAATAGCTAGCACCACTGCTTCTGCAATTGCTTTGACTCAAGAAGCTAAGACAACTACTTTTGGTAATCATTTAGCAAAAAATTTTACTAATGTTCTGAGTATTCAAAAGGGTTTATCTATGCATTTGGAATAATGGATTGATGTTCTTTATGTTCCTATTCAAATTATTGGAGGGGAGGTTCAGAGTCTAAGAGTAAGAAGCCATCTTGAGTGTCATGCTAAATATGAAAGGATTTGTGTTACTTCTAAACTTTACAATGATAGTAGTCACCATAATTGGGAAAAGGTTCAAAGACACTTGCAGGGTATTGGTATAATTCTAACACCTTGATGGATTTTCAAACTTTGCATATCAAGATTATAAATGTAAAGAATGATTATCTGCTGAGCTTTGATGTTACAGATATTGTTGATAAAATATTCATTGCCTACTCAGTATTTACATCTTGGTCAAACTTTAAGAATGGCATATATAGCTTGATCATGTTATTTACTCCCTTCTTGCACTGGGAATACTTTTATTCCTGCCCATTGTGATAAAACCTGCCTTTAACAACAACAATATTCTGTTGGCCAAAATACATGGCTTGAAACTAAAAGTGGATCCCCATGGAGAATTACTAATTTAACAGGCTGGCAAACCAAGGAAGTCGAGGACAAGTAAGATTCTGCATAGAGCCTTACCAACCTAAGACAGAACAGCACTGCTTTTGATAATGCATATTCCGCAATGGGTAAGGAAGGCATTCTTGTCTCAATGACCTAAAACAGGCTCAGTCTTGTTTTTGAAATAAATAAGAGGGAGATGTAGAGAGCCTTTTGGGGCTTCTTTCTCCTAGACACTTGGCAGTGGGAATTTGACAGGACAGAACAAAGAATTAAGCTCAAGTCAGGAATCTGACTTTTGGACAGGATTCTGGAAGTAGTCTCAGATTAAGAACATTTAAATTTGAGTTAATGCAAAGCTCAGGGTAGGCTCAGGTGAGGCATGTCTGAGAGTCCTTTTGTCTTGATCATCCTGATTAGCCCCTAGAAAGTTGTTTACTAGATTTTGTTTATTGCCTTGCTTGTTCCTTGACCCATAACTCATCTTATCATTTTGCACATACTTAAATTGGTATAGCAGCAGACTGGAAAATAATAGATCAGTTTCAGCCTCAGAATTGGCAAGGGTCAGGAAAAAGAAAAAAAAAAAAAAGAACTGCTACAGATCTGAAAAAGTCTGAATCATTGAAAAAATCCTAGAATTTTTTTAGCCCTAAAACCCCTATTTCTTTCTTTAAGTTAAAGAATATATATCCATATGTTCATGAATATGGACATAAATCAAATTATAGTCCTGTGACCTGTAGGATGTTATAAACCAAAGCCAGCATTTCAGGCTATACTTAGAAAATGTCTCTTTTAGAATACTATGGATGAAAATAGTTCACTTTGATTCTGCAAAAAATGGCAACTGCTCATATTTAATAGCATAGAGACTTCTTGGATGTATCAACTTAGGGTTTTGCAAACAATTTTAAATAGAGAACTAACATGCTTTATGCAATATCTTTTTGTTCTCCTCTCTTATTCATAATATTTTACATTCAGCATGCAATTAGTCCTAAACTCCCTTGAAATAAAGTCAAATATAACCCATACTAACAATGTAGAAGAAAACCTGTATAAGCCAATACAGAACTCATTTTCTATGTATAAATGCATATTTTTTATGGATATAATCAGACAAAAAAAGAATGACAGATCTGAAAATATATGTAAAGTGGATTAATGCTAAAATGTCAGAATTTTTCTGAAACAACAGACTAAAGAAAAGAATTTAACAATATTAAAATTGATGGTATATAGTAATTTTAAACCTGATATTTTACCAAGAACCCACAAAAATTTACAATCGGAGGAAAAAATGAAGATATCAAAATTATTATTGTATTAGTGAACTTTAAATATTATCAAATAATGTTATGGAAAGCATACAAGAGGAAATGTTTGCTATGAGATTTTCACTATGCTTGATGACTAGGATGATATATTCACTCTGATTTTCTTCTTGACTTAGGAATAGGTAAGAAATTAGAAGAAAGTTAATTTGTGGCTGGACAGACATATAGAGATCTATCTTAGCATAAGTGGAGAACTGGGCTCAATAACACATACCTCAAAAAAGGAAAGAAGGAAGGCAATAAGAAAATAATATTAAATGTCCTGACAAAAGATATAGTAAAAGAGATGATAAATATAACAAAATCAATATATTACAGAAAATAAGGATTGGAGTCATCAGACCAAATCAACAGAATAATGTTATCTAATTTAAATGGAGTTTTTGAGTCATTGGGTAACTAATGTAGTGTCCATATAAGTAAGCAATAATCTTTCATAGCTTCATATGTATCTTGGATTAGAAGGTAGAGTTGTTATATGAATTGGTATTCATCAAAAGGCAAACCACTAGACTATACATATATGTTTAGCTAATGTATTAAGGCAGGCTGATAAATCCTTAACTCCTCCAAGATACTTCTCAGCTCCTCACCCACTCAACTTCACATGGCTTCTCTCTTAAGGAAACATCCAAAAAAAAGCAGAATAACAAATAAAAAGAATTATTTTTTAATATTGCCTGTCATACATCCATAAAGGGGTTATTGTACATACAGAAGTTTGAGTCCAGAGTTCACTCTACTTTAAAATTTCTTATACCGGGAGAACAGATTCTTTACTTATACTTAGACATTCATCTGACAGAATATGACTCCTGGTTATGTAGGGCAATCAAATTCACTTATGTAAATGATAAATTCATCATAATATTTTCATAAACCATCTATAATAACAAGTTGTACAACCCAAGACCAAAAACATTGATCATCACTATAGGGAAAATGAAGACAGGACTATTTTTAAAAAATGCCTTCCTATTTCTTCTGATTGCATTTAACTTAAACTTTATTTATTCTACTTTAACCTGAGAAATATACTAGACATCCTCTTATAGATCATATGATCAATGCTTAAGCCCTTAAGGGTCAAAATGTACTTTAAACTTAAAAAGTGGTAATAAATCTTATTTATGGAAATTAAGAATTGGAATAAGCCTGATGAGGCACAAAGTTTTAATGTAATATGGAAATCCACAATTTGCTTCTTTAGCAGCTTTCTAAAGTCTTATTGTTGTTAATGAAATTTTACTACTATCACTATAGCATGTTGGAGATGCTTGATTTAACTATGAACTGTTTTACTAGTTCCTTGCTCTACTTCCGTTTTGCATATATGTGAGGTTTTGCTTAACTGTAGGATTATGATACTTCAGCTTGACTTACACTGAATATCACACATTAATAAAATTCTTTTATTGCTTTGTTCATTAGTTCATTTTTGAAACTGTAGAAATTTGTATATCTTTATAGGAATGATAAAGAATTGTTGTATTAGAAATACTTTTCCACATAGTATAGAGTCAAAATATTGTAAGAATATTCAATTTTATTGGTATAAATGCAATTTTAATAATTTGAAACATAGTGGTCTACATACTGCTATTTGACCACAGATACTATGTGACCAAGTAGCATCCAGTTCTTGACACCATGCCTTTTCCTGCATGATGGAATGTATCCTGTCTACCTTTAAGGCAGAAAGAAACCCTTACTTCCTTAAACTCTTATCAAAATGTTCACATTGCAACAAAGAAATTACCTAATTTAAAAAATTCGTACTGGCAAGTAGACATGCATAACCATGGCTTATTTGTTTGTTAGTGATTTGTGGGATTTTTCACAAGAGAGATATGGTAGAGGTTGGAATTTGTGGCTAGAAAACCAAATGAATGATTTGCATTGATCTGGTGGTAGACTGGAAGACTATGAGATTCAAAGACAGGGGAGGGGAGAGAGGAAGGGCAGAGGGAGGAGAGGGAGAGGGGAGAGGGGAGGGAGGGGAGAGGGAGAGGGAGGGAGAGGGAGAGGAGAGGGGAGAGGGAGAGGGAGAGGGAGGGAGAGGGAGAAGGTAAAGAGGCCTAGCCCAGAAGATTTCAGATATCAACAAAGAATCTGTGAGGAACTTGGATAAAGGACATTTAAGATGTATTTTGACAATGAATTTAATTTGCCTACATTATGCATGTATCTCAAAAAATTAATTGAGGCTGAATTTAAAAGTAAAAGAGTAATGTATTTGACAGAGAAAATTTCAAGTCAAGTGGCATTCATTCCAGGACATGATTATTACCCAGCACTCTGAACAAAATCTACAGCAAACATCAAAACAAAAAATGGTACAGAAAATATGTAAAAAGAATGAAGCTTATCAATGAAAACACATTAAATGACAAATTGAAAATTACATAACTTCAATGCATGTTCTTGGGAGAAAGAGGTTGTATTTAGGTTGTCATCATTTTAACAATTGCTTAGCACTAGTACATAACTAACACCCTTAGAGCAAGACCCTAATGCATCAAAGGCTCTGGCATGAAAATACAACCAAATACTAAAAAGAAGGGATCATCTGGCTTCTGGAAACAAAATCCTAAGAAATATTTCAAGCCTGTAGGACTGGGGACCCATAAGGCAGTGCTACAGCCAGTTTCAAGGAAGTCAGGATCTATTATAAGCAAACAAGAGAATTTAGCAGTATCATGCATATAACATTCTTTTCATAAGTATAGAAGATGAAACATCGAGGGTATCATGAAAACTTGTCTCCAGTTTGTGGAGAGCCACTAAGTCTAATAAAATATGTTTCAAATGGTCAGAATGTCACTATGGACTTTAGAGGCCAAGGCATGAAGTTGGGTAAAATGTGGGATGGCAAGGTTAGTGACGAGAAGAAAGTGGACATGCTAGAATTGCAAGCAAATTTGTATGCCTGAAGGTGAAAGATGACAGGGGCCAGCCCCAGGAGGGATCTTCTTTCTTGCCAGTTTTTCGTGAGGCATTGGAGCATAAGAACACCAGGGGAGGATGCAACTTGGTCTTAAGTGATACTGAGGTAAGACTTTGTCTTATGTGATATTTAGGGTTGCTGTATAATAATAAAAGGTTTACTTACTTATGTCTAAGTTACCTTGCTACTATAGCAGACATTCACTGTGTGATTCCCTTTCACTCTGTGATCCCTTGAAGTCAGAAACCATACTTAGCACCTCTTCCTCAAACATGAAATGATTAAATAAAGGGTGATTGTACTATTTCATCAGTAACTGTGCTGCCTTAACTTTCAGCCTGCTAGTCAGAAGTCATAGGATAGAAAAGGGACACTTTGAAAACTGATTATATTTCTGCCTGTGCCCAGAGCTGAAAGCCAGTCACCAGGAACCCAAACACACCTGAGAGCAGAGGTAAAACCAACCTTTCTGCTCCAAGTGACCAGCCTGGAGGCCTCAGGAAACACAAACCCATGAGCAGTATGGGACAGGAACTTTTGGGTTTCTGCCTGTGCCAGTGAAATAAGAAAAAAAGGTCAAGTAACATATAAAAGGCAGACCCAAACAATTATACCAGACTTCAGTCAGGACTATAAGAGTCAGAAGATCCTGACACCATACAAAACCTAAGAAAACACAAATGCTAGCCCAAGCTACTAATATCCATCAAAACTCATTACCATAGATGGAGAAAATGCAAAGTTATTCATCACAAACCAAATTCTACAATATTTTCCATAACCCAGTCCTAAAAAGGTTAATAGATGGAAAATTCAACACAAGGTGGGAAACTACATTAATTAGAAAGAAAGTAATCTCCTTGCAAGAAACTCAAAACAAGAGAGCCAGACAAACATAATTCCCACCTCTAACAAAAAAAAAAAAAACGGGAAACAAAAATCACTATTCCTTAATATCTCTTAACATCAATGGAATCAATTCCCCAATAAAGCAACATAGACTAACAGACTAGATACATAAAGAGGAGCCACTGTTTTACTGCATACAGGAAACATACCTCAGTGACAAAGACAGCACTGTTTTAGAGTTAAAGGCTGAAAAACAAATTTCCAAGAAATGATCCCAAGAAACAATCTGGAATAGCTATTCTAATATTGAATGAAATCTACTTCCAACCAAAATTTATCAAAAAAGTTAAAAAAGAACCCTTCATATACCTCAAAGGAAAAACCAACCAAGATGAGCATTTAAGGTAACCCATATTCATAAAAGAAAACTTAGGAAAGTTCAAGGCACACATTGTACCTCACACAATAATAGTGGGAGATTTCAAAACCCCACTTTCATCCATGAACATATCATGGACACAGAAATGAAACGGAGACATGGAGAAACTAACAGAACTTATGAATCAAATGGATTTATTAGATATTTAAAGAACTTTTCATGCTAAAACAAGAGAGACCTTCTCCAAAACTGACCATATAATTGGTCACAAAACATGCCTCAACAGATACAAGAAGAAGGAAATAATCCCATGCATCTTAACAGATCACTACGGACTAAGGTTGTTCTTCAATAACAACAAAAAGAACAAAAAGCCCACAAAGACATGAAAGCTAAACAATGCTCTACTCAATGATACCTTTGTCAAGGAAGAAATAAAAAAAAGAAATTAAAGACTTTTTAGAATGTAATGCAAATGAAGGCACAACATACCCAAACTTATGGGACACAATGAAAGCAGTGCTAAGCGGAAAGCTCATAGCTCTGAGTGACTCCAAAAAGAAACTAGAGAGAGCATATATTAGAAGCTTGACAGCACACTTAAAAGCGCTAGAACAAAAAAGAAGTAAATATACCCGAGAGGAGTAGACAGCAGGAAATAATCAAAATCAGGGCTGAAACCAACAAAGGAGAAACAAAACGAACTATATAAAGAATCAAAACCAAAAACAAAACCAACCAAAACAAAAACAAAACAGAAACTGGTTCTTTGAGAAAATCAACACAGAGATAAACCCTAGGCCAGACTAACCAGAAGGCACAGAGACAATATCCAAATTAAGAAAATCAGAAATAAAAAGAGGCATAACAGCAGAACCTGAGGAAATTAAAAAAAAAATTATCAGATCCTACTACAAAAACCTATACTCAATAAAAGTAGAAAATACTGGTGGAATGGACATTTTTCAAAACAGATACAAGGTACCAAATTCAAATCAGGATAAAATAAATCATCTAAACAGTCCCATAACTCCTAAAGAAATAGAAGAATTTATTAAAAGTCTCCCAACTAAAAATTCCCAGGACCAGATGGGTTTAGTAAAGAATTCTATCAGATCTTCCTAGAAGACTTAATACCAAGACTGTCCAAATTATTCCACAAAATGGAAACAGAAGGATCACTATCCAATTTCTTCTATGAAGCCACAATTACACTTAAAACTAAACCACACAAAGACCCAACAAAGAAAGAGAACTTCAGACCAATTATTCTTATGAATATCAAAGCAAAAATACTCAATAAAAATCTTACAAAATGAATCCAAGAATACATTAAATGATCATCCATCATGGTCAAGTAGGCGTCATCACAGGGATGCAGGTATAACCATATAATATAAGGAAGTCCATCGACGTACTCCACTAGATCAATAAACTCAAAGAAATAAACCACATAATTATCTCATTAGAGCTGAGAAAGCATTTGACACAATTCAACACCCATTCATGTTAAAAGTCTTGGAAAGATAAGGAATTCAAGGCCCATACCTAAACATCCTGAAAGCCATATATAGCAAACCAGTAGCCAATATCGAACTAAATGAAAGAGAAATTTTAAGAAGTCCCACTAGGGAGGAGGGACAAGGCTGCCCTCTCTTACACTTATTCAGGATAGTACCTGAAGTCCTTGACAGAACAATCAGACAAAATGAGGTCAAAGGTATACAAATTGGAAAGGAAGAAGTCAAAATATCACTATTTGCAGATGATATGATAGTATATTTAAATGACCCCAAAAATTCGACCAGAGAATTCCGAAACCAGATAAACAATTTCAGCATAGTGGCTGGATAAGAAATTAACTCAAAGAAATCAAGAGCTCTCACCTACTCAAAGTATAAACTGAATGAGAAAGAAATGAGGGAAATAACACACTTTACAATAGCCAAAAATAATATAAAATGCCTTGGTATGATTCAAATAAAGCAACTGAAAGACCTTAATGATAAGAACTTCAAGTTTCTGAAAAAAGAAAGTGAAGAGGATCTCAGAAGACGGAAAGGACTTCCATGCTCATGGATTGGCGGGATTAATATAATAAAAATGGCCATTTTACCAAAAGCAATCTACAGATTCAATGCAATCCTCACCAAAATTCCAACCCAATTCTTCATAGAGTTAGACAGAACAATTTGTAAATTCATCTGGAATAACAAAAAACACAGGATAGCTAAAACTATCCTCAACAATAAAAGGACTTCTGGGGGAATCACTATCCCTGAACTCAAACAGTATTATTGAGAAACAGTTATAAAAAATGTATGATATTGTTACTGCCAGATGGACCACTGGAATTGAAGACCCAGAAATGAACCCACAAACTTATGGTGACTTGATTTTTGACAAAGGAGCCAAAACCATCCAATGGAAAAAAGATAACATTTTCAGCAAATGATGCTGGTTCAACTGGAGGTCAGCATGTAGAAGAATGCAGAATGATCCATTCGTATCACCATGTACAAAGCTTAAGTCCAAGTGGATCAAGGACCGCCATATCAAACCAGATACACTGAAACTAATAGAAGAAAAAGTAGGGAAGCATCTCGAACACATGGGCACTGGAGAGAATTTCCTGAACAAAACACCAATGACTTATGCTCTAAGATCAAGAATAGACAAATGGGATCTCATAAAACCGCAAAGCTTCTGTAAGGCAAAGGACACTGTTGTTAGGACAAAACAGCAACCATCAGATTGGGAAAAGATCTTTACCAATCGTACAACTGATAGAGGGCCTATATCCAAAATATACAAAGAACTCAGGAAGTTAGACCGCAGGGTGACAAATAACCCTATTAAAATGGGGTACAGAGCTAAACAAAGAATTCACAGCTGAGGAATGTGTAATGGCTGAGAAGCACTTAAAGAAATGTTCAACATCTTTAATCATAAGGGAAATGCCAATCAAAACAACCCTGAGATTTCACCTCACACCAGTGAGAAGGCTAAGATCAAAAACTCGTGACAGCAAATGCTGGCGAGGATGTGGAGAAAGAGGAACACTCCTCCATTGTTGGTGGGATTGCAGACCGGTACAACCATTCTGGAAATCAGTCTGGAGGTTCCTCAGAAAATTGGACATTGAACTACCTGAGGACCCATCTATACCTCTCTTGGGCATATACCCAAAAGATGTCTCAACATATAACAAAGACACTTGCTCCACCATGTTGATAACAGACTTATTTACAATAGCCAGAAGCTGGAAATAACACAGATGCCCTTCAACAGAGGAATGGATACACAAAATGTGGTACATCTACACAATGGAATATTACTCAGCTATCAAAAACAATGACTTTATGAAATTCATAGGAAAATGGATGGAACTGGGAAATATCATCCTGAGTGCAGTAACCCAAACACAAAAAAACACACATGGTATGCAATCATTGATATGGGAATATTTGCCCAAATGCTCAGATTACACAAGATGCACAGAACACATGAAACTCAAGAAGGATGACCAAAATGTGAATGCTTCACTCTATAAAAGGGGAGCAAGAATAACCTTGGGAGGAAATAGGGAGTCAAAATTTATAACAGAGCCTGAAGGAACACCCATTCAGTGCCTGCCCCACATGTGGTCCATACATATACAGCCACCAAACTTGATAAGATGAATGAAGCAAAAGAAGTACAGGCTGACAGGAACTGGATGTAGATCTCTCCTGAGAGACACAGCCAGAATACAGCAAATACATAGGCGAATGCCAGCAGCAAACCTCTGAACTGAGAATGGGACCCCTCCTGAAGGAATCAGAGAAAGGACTGAAAGAGCTTGAAGGGGCTTGTGACCCCATATGAACAACAATGCCAACCAACCAGAGCTTCCAGGGACTAAGCCACTACGCAAAGTCTATACATGGACTGACCATGGGCTCTAACGTCATATGTAGCAATGAATAGCCTGGTAAGGGTACCAGTGGAAGGGGAAGCCCTTCCTCCTGCCAAGAATGAAACCCAATAAATGTGATTGTTGGGGGAAGGTCGGTAATGCTTGGGAAGATGGGGAGGGGGACACCCATATAGAAGAGGAGACCGAGGGGTTAGGGGATGTTGGCTGGGAAACGGGGAAAGGGAATAACAATTGAAACGTAAATAAGATCGAACTGGAAAATATCATCCTGAGGAGGTAACCCAATCACAGAAAACACACATGGTATGCACTCATTGATAGTGGCTATTAGCCCAAATGCCTGAATTACCCTAGATGCCTAGAACAAATGAAACTCAAGACGGATGATCAAAATGTGAATGCTTCGCTCCCTCTTTAAAAGGGTAACAAGAATACCCTTGGCAGGGAAGAGAGAGGAAAAGATTAAAACAGAGACTGAAGGGACACCCATTCAGAGCCTTCCCCACATGTGGCCCATACATATACAGCCACCCAATTAGACAAGATGGATGAAGCAAAGAAGTGCAGACCGACAGGAGCCGGATGTAGATCTCTCCTGAGAGACACAGCCAGAATACAGCAAATACAGAGGCGAATGCCAGCAGCAAACCACTGAACTGAGAATAGGACCCCCGTTGAAGGAATCAGAGAAAGAACTGAAGAGCTTGAAGGGCTGAGACCCCATATGTACAACAATGCCAAGCAACCAGAGCTTCCAGGGACTAAGCCACTACCTAAAGACTATACATGGACTGACCCTGGACTCTGACCTCATAGGTGGCAATGAATATCCTAGTAAGAGCACCAGTGGAAGGGGAAGCCCTGGGTCCTGCTAAGACTGAACCCCCAGTGAACTAGATTGTTGGGGGGAGGGCGGCAATGGGGGGAGGATGGGGAGGGGAACACCCATAAAGAAGGGGAGGGGGGAGGGGATGTTTGCCCGGAAACCGGGAAAGGGACTAACACTCGAAATGTATATAAGAAATACTCAAGTTAATAAAAAAAAAGAAATGTAAATAAGAAATACCCAAGTTAAATAAAGATGGAGGAAAAAAATAAATTTTGAGAGCTTGATCAGACAATAGTCTTACTCTCCTTCTTTGTGCCTCCTCACCCCCATTTTTACCCCCTCCCAGGACTCTGCTGAAACCCTGTAGGCTGATGCATATAGAAACTGGACAGGACCCAGATATTCTTCAATATCTTTAAGAATAGATACAGAAAAGGTGGTACATCTACATAATTGTATACTATTCAGGTATTATAAACAAGAACATCATGAATTTTGCAGTCATATGAATGTAATTAAAATATATCATCCTCAGTAAGGTAACATAGACCTAAAGGACATGCATGATATGTACTCGCTGATAATTTGATATTAGGACGGCCATGTTTTAATCCACTGACACAAAGAAGGCTGAACTAGGGGAGGAATCTTGAATCTCACTGAGAAGGAGAAATAGTCATCTGGGACAGATGGAGGGAGTGAATAAAAAGGTAGAGGATGTAGGCAGGGGATCATAGAGGATCAAGAGATTTTCTTGTGTGGAAGACATAGGGAAAAAGCACTGGGAGAGAGAACTGATAATGGTAGTAGGGGCATCTCCTAAAGAACTGGAAACCAAGGACAAGTGAAACTCCCAAGAACCTATGAGGATAATCCTATTTAAGACTCCTAGCTATAGACAATAATTAAACTGAAATTGTTACCTCTTTTTATCAGGCAAGATTCTCAGTGATGTTAGTGCAAACCAAACAATCTACAAAACATTGAACCCACACTTTGTCCTGCCTAGGTGTGCAGGGATAAAAATAAAACAGAAATTGAGGAAATGGCCAAACAATGGCTGACCCAATTTGAGATCCATGCCATGAGAGAAAACCTACCCCTGACACTACTAATGATTTTCTCCTGAACTTGAAGATGGGAACCTGGCATAACTGTCTTGTGAGAGACCTCTCCCATGAGCTGATGGAAATACATGCAGAGACCCAGTAAAAAACATTACATGGAGCTCAGGATTCATGTGGAAAACGGGAGAAAGGGTTCAAGGAGCTAGAGAGGTCAAGGACGACACAAATAAACCTACAGAATCAAGTAAATTGGGCTTATAAGGGGCTCACAAAAATCTGAATCATCAACAAAAGAACATGAATAGAACTGATCTTGGGCCTGGCCTTGGGCTTGTGAACATATGTAACACATGTGCACCTTGGTCACCATGTCAGACCCCTAACAACTGGAGCAGGGGGTGTCTCTCATTCTCTTGTCTGCTTTTGGACCCCATTTTCCCTAGGCTCATCAGGACTATATGTACCTAGTCCTACTACAACATTATATATCAAGATCGGTTTTATCTATGGCAGGCTTCCAAATTCTCTGATGGGAAAGAAAAAGAGGCATGATAGGGGAAGTGAGTGGTAGGGAGTGGGGAAAAGGAAGGAGGGAAAGCTGTGATGGGGAAGTAAAATAAATAAAGTTAACACAGAGACAAAACTGGACAACATGCATATGGTGAGACTTTGGTACACTTGCCCATAAATGGAATGTTTTCATCAACTTGTCTTTTGTAGATCTATGAGAAACAGAATCCCGAATTATTCTGAGAGACTGAGGTGGTAGATAGCTCCAAAGAAGCATGTTTTCCAGACACAGCACAGTACACAAATGAACCAAAAGATACTGTTATAGGGCACACAAAACCTTCATTCTTTCAAGCATCATGGGGTTATAGCAATGACAGGGGAGGTGGTCACACAGATATCTGCAAATGATACTGACCAGTGCTGAATAAATCATTTTTTTCTCCAATTGAATCTCACTGGGTATATTAACCACATTTCATGACAGATTTCATGGCCAGGAATAGTTGGTTGACATAAAACAAATTCAATGACTTTTTCTGATTCTTTTGAGCATTCTTGGTATATTTGTCTTTTGCTTGTTTTGAATTTTATTTTTGTCTTTTTTGTATTTCTTGTTTTTCCTGAGATTCAATAATTTATTTTCAGCATAAAAATAGTTACCCTGGAAACAAATTATTTTCGCTAGACACAGTAACTTAGAGGTAGTGGAGATCCAGTTTATGTTTAAGCTGTGCACATTGCCATATTTTGATGTAACATATTAAGACAAAATTACATAATTCCTTTGTGATCTATAGGATTACAAAATATAATAATAAAATGATGCTATATGTATAATTCTGATTATTAAAGTCAGAACATAGCTATCAAGAACATGTGAAGAGAAAACTTTTTATATTATTGATATTTTACTTGTTACACCCAATGTTTATTTTATGAGCCAAGCTGTTTGAAGAAAGTGATTTAATATTCTGAATTCTATTTGGAAATAAAGGTAATATAAGTGATTTGTATTTGAAATATGCATTTAAACTGAAAACAACATAGAAAGGATACCGCTTATATTGTCAGACATCATAACACACGTCTGAATAAAGAAACACAGATACACACAAACAAATTCAAACATTGATGCTAAGATTTAGCCTTCTGAAATCATTTAACATGTTCATTATAGCTTTTTGTGAATAATTCTGGGGACATTTTATTCCCGATGCTTTAGAGATGGTTATAACAAAAATGCTGAGAGACAGGATTCAGTTCTTCTCCTGTTCCAAATATTGCCTACTGTGTAAGGATGAACCACTATGCCACTTGGTTCTCTTATATGATGAACACAAGATTAATACACCTGTGGGATATTTCTGAACGATATTCTCATGGATCAAATATCCCAAACTCCATCCACATGCTGTAAACTGTATGGCTATTCATCTAATTAATGATATAATGCTTGAGTTTCATTTTTTTCTCCAAACTTTCATCTTCTTAAAACCCTGATAACTTAGTAAAGGAACTACTTTAAAGACATCTACACATGAAAGTCCAAGAGAAACTTAAGAGATGTATGTATAAAGTTAGTTCCCTCCCAAAGGAAATCCCTGGCTTACAGATACAGTTAGGGTTAATTTTTAAGTCTCTCAATACATTGTGCATCTTCTTACCTGTTTGGTTTCATTATCCCACTCACAACATTATGCTATAAATGTGTGTGTGTGTGTGTGTGTGTGTGTGTGTGTGTGTGTGTGTGTATGTGTGTGTGTGTCTGTGTGTGTGTGTCTGTGTGTGTATGAGACATTAGAAGTAAGAAGAGTACAACAATGTCCATATCTATTGGCTAAATATTGCTTAAAATTTGTTCTTCAATGACACTTTACATACAGACTTTCACCTTAAACTTAATGCACTTCATTTTAACCATTTAAAATGGAAATAAAATTAGTACATAACCTGTTAAATGGAAAATCATTAGAGTTAGATTTCTCAGAGCAGGAAAAATAATGATCTTTCACCACTTGAGCAGACAAATAGATGTGAATATAATTAGAATGATTGAGAAGTTTACAGTGAGCAAACTTAACTGCAAATTAGAAGACTCGTCTATCCACAGTGTTGCTATAAATATGTGTGTGGTACTAAACCACGAAAAGTGAGTAGAACTAGAGCCATAACTACGTTTGGATCTGTAAACATTGGTGGAGAGGAAGAATTCTTTCACCTTGTTTACTTTGAAAAGAAATGTTTTTCACTCTAGAACAGTTTAAAGGGGAAAGGACATTTGGAGGAAGGGCTGTAAAACATCTGAAGTTCAAAGCTGAAGAAATGGCTCAATGTAGAAAATCCTTTCCAAAAAAATCACTGGAACCTGTGTTTAGATTCTTAACATCCATGTAAAAGCTAAGCCTGATGGTACAACTGCCACCTTAGTACTGAGATGTCTGGATTGACAAACTCTCATAGACATTGACTGAACAACCAGTCAAATTTTGATTGATTAAGTCTGTTGATTAAGAAACTCTATCTCCCCCAAACAAGAGGAAGAGTGGTAGGGATGCAATTAACAATGACTCTTAATTCCACTTGCCTAAGCACTTATGTAAGTACACACACACACACACACACACACACACACACACACACACACACACCCCACTACCTCACCACCACCACCACCACCATCGCAACCAGCAACCTCAGTCTCACCCTTTTGTGCACTACCATCTACTGTGGTGCCCATGTCAACTTCTAATTGACAAAGTGAAAGAAAAGATATAAAAATATGAACCAATAAAAGAAAGTGCATGCAAGGATTCTAATGAAGTTTATCTATGGAAATTTAGTCAGTTGGAGATGTCAAGTGATTTACTATTAAGTCAATCAATCCTGTTATTCAGTATTTTTGTGTCAAAGTTTCAGTCTTAAACTCTTGAAACAGGAGAGAATTTACAAGTAGGTCACTAGTATATTTTTTTTATTTCCTTTTAAATAATCTTAGGTTTGCTTTATTGAGTTCATATCTAAACCTATACATTCTTGACATCATCAGCATCTTTAAAAATCTGCTATTTAAATGTTATCTTGTAAAACATCAAAAACTTGCCAATTGAAAACAAATTCTGGAACGATTATTTCATAGACCCTTAAGGAGTTCCTACCACTGCCACTTTTTAAACCCTACAATGTATAACTTTATTATAAGTACGTGTAATCACAGAAAAATGTAGACCTTAGTTTCCAATAAAGAAGTTATTCTTTGCTGCAAATTGAGAGTTTTACAGAAATACACACTGGTAAAAATGTAAACAACAAATGATAGGTTATCCAACACCCATTGATACATCTAAAATCAACAACTACACATCACAGAAAAATTACAATATCTATAGATTTACTGGCTATTATCGTTGGTCAAGTTGAAAACATCTGGAATGAAATACAATCCAGAAATAGGTAACACACCTGTAAGTGATTTTTTTGCTTGGTTTGAAGTGTGTGAATCCACTTTATTTTTTTTTGATTTTTTATTAGATATATTTCTTTATTTTACATTTCAACGTTATTTCCCTTCCTGTTTTCCTGTCCAAGTGCCCATTCCTCCTCCTCTCACCCATATGGGCATTCCCTATACATCCCCTTATTGCCCCCATATTCTTCTGTAGCTCTGGGTTCAACTCAAGCAGGGACCAAGGGCTTCCCCCTTCCCCTGTGTCCCAACAAGGCTATTCTCTGCTACCTGCAGTTGGAGCCCCTGTCAGTCCATGTACAGTCTTTCTGTAGTGGTTTAGTCCCTGGAAGCTCTGGTTGGTTGGCATTGTTGTTTTTATGGGGTTGCAAGCTCCTTCAATTCTTTCAGTACTTCCTTTAATTCCCCACAAGAGGATACTTTGTCAGTTCGGTGGTTTACTGCTAGCATTGACCTCTGGGTTGGACATGCTCTGGATGTGTCTCTTAGGAGAGATCTATATCCGGTCCCATTCAGCATGCATTTTCAAGCTTCATCAAACTTATCTAGTTTTGGTGGATATATATGTATGGTCCACATGTGGGTCAGGCTCTGAATGGCCATTCCTTGAGTCGCTGCTCTAAACTTTGGTTCCATATCCCCTCCTATGGATATTTTTTCTCCTTTTAACAAGGAGTAGAAATGTCCGCATTTTGGACATCCTTCTTCTTGAGCTTCCTGTGGTCTGTGGATTGCATTTGGGTAATTCAAGCTTTTTGGCTAATATCCACTTATCAATGAGTGCATACCAAGTGTGTTTTTCTGTGACTGAGTAACCTCATTCAGGATGATATTTTCTAGTTCATTCCATTTGCCTATGAATTCCGGAAGTGAATCATTTTTTGATAGCCAGAGTAGTACCTACATTTAAATACCATATGTTTTTAATCCATTCCTCTCTCAAGGGCATCTGGTTTTCCAGCTTATAGCTAATTATGGGCAAGGCTGCTAGGAACATAATGGACATATGTCTTTGTTGTATGTTGAAACATCTTTTGGATAAATGCCCAGAGTATAGTTGGTCCTCAGGTAGTGGGAATCCAGTTTTCTGGGACTTCCAGAGTGGTTGTACCAGTTTGCAATCCCACCCAACAATGGAGGAGTGTTCTCCTTTCTCCACATCCTCGCCAGCATCTGCTGTCACCTGAATTTTTGATCTTACCTATTCTGACTGGCGTGAGGTGGAATCTCAGTGTTGTTTTGATTTGCATTTCTCTGATGACTAAGGATGTTGAACATTTCTTTAGGTGCCTTTTGGCCAGTAGATAATCCTCAGCTGAGAATGTTTTGTTTAGCTCTGTACCCCATTTTAATAGGGTTATTTGGCTCTCTGGAGTCTAACTTCTTGAGTTCTTCGTATATTTTTGATATTAGCCCTCTACCAGATGTAGGATTGCTAAAGATCTTTTCCCAAACTATTCTTTGCTGTTTTGTCCTAATGACAGTGTCTTTTGCTTTACCAAAGCTTTACAGTTTTATGAGGTCCCATTTGACCATTCTTGATCTTAGAGCATGAGCCATTGGTGTTTTGTTCAGGAAAATTTCTACAGGGCCCATGTGTTGAAGACTCTTCCCCATTTTTCTTCTATTAGTTTGAGTGTATTTGGTTTGATGTGGAGGTCCTTGATGCACTTGAACTTGAACTTTGTACATCGTGATAAGAATGGTTTGATTTGCATCCTTCTACATGCCGACCTCCAGTTAAACTAGCCCAATTTGTTGAAAAGTCTATCTTTTTTCCATTGGATGGTTTTCGCTCTTTTGTCAAAGATCTAGGGATTATAGGTGTGGGAGTTCATTTCTGGGTCTTCAATTCTATTCCAGTGGTCTTTCTGCCTGTTTGGGTACCAATACCATACAGTTTTTGGACTATTGCTCTGTAATATTGCTTGAAGTCAGGGATGGTGATTGCCCCAGAAGTTCTTTTATTGTTAAGTATAGTTCTGGTTATCCTGGGTTTTTTTCTATTCCAAATGAATTTGCAAATTGTTCTTTCTATCTCTATAAAGAATTGAATAGGAATTTTTTATGGGGATTACATTGAATCTGTAGATTGCTTTTGGCAAAATGGCCAACTTTATTATATTAATCCTGCCAATCCATGAGCATGGAAGACTTTTCCATTTTCTGAGATCTTCCTCAATTTCTTTCTTCAGAGACTTGAAATACTTCTCATACAGATCTTTCACTTGCTTGGTTAAAGTCAAACCAAGATATTATATTATTTTGGACTATTGTGAAGGGTGTCATTTCCTTAATTTCTTTCTCAGTCTGTTTATCCTTTGAGTAGAGGAAGGCTACTGATTTGTTTGAGTTAATTTTATACCCTGACACTTTGCTGAAGTTGATAATCAGGTTAAGTAGTTCTCTGGTTGAACTTTTGAGGTCACTTAAATACACTATCATATCATCTGCAAATATTTGATATTTTTATTTCTTCCCTTCCAATTTGTATCCCTTTGACCTCCTTTCACTGTCTGATTGCTCTGTGTAGGACTTTGAGTGCTATATTGTATAAGTATGGAGAGAGTGGGCAGCCTTGTCTAGTCCCTGATTTTAGTGGGATTGCTTCAAGTTTCTCTCCATTTAGTTTGATGTTACTATTGGTTTGCTGTATATTGCTTTCAGTATGTTTAGGTATGGGCCTTGAATTCCTGATCTTTCCAGGACTTTTATGATGAAGGGGTGTTGAATATTGTCAAATGCTTTCTCAGCATCTAATGAAATGACCATGTGGTTCTTACCTTTGAGTTTGTTCATACAGTGGATTATATTGATGGATTTTCATATATTAAACCATCCCTGCATCCCTAGAATGAAGCCTACTTGATCATGATGGGTGATTGTTTTGATGTGTTCTTGGACTTGGTTTGCAAGAATTTTATTGATATTTTTGTATTTCTTGTATTACTTTGTTTTATAATTTTGTTTCTTGTTTTAATATATATCTCAGTCTTGCTGTCTCTCTGTCTCTGTCTCTGTCTGTCTCTGTCTCTGTCTCTGTCTCTGTCTGTTTCTGTCTGTCTGTCTTTGTCTCTCTCTCTGTCTCTCTCTGTCTCTCTCTCTCTGTCTCTCTCTCTCTCTCTGTGTTTGTGTGTGTGTGTGTGTGTGTGTGCACATTGGATTTCATTAGAATGCAAAAGAGAAAAATAAGATGTTAGTAGGAGGTGGGGGGAATTATAAGGTACTGGGATGGGGAAATACATGCTTAAAATATAGTAAATAGAAAGCTTTTTCAATAAATAAAGCAATAGGATAAAAAGGACACTGTTGAAAGTGTAGGAAAGAGGGTAGATGTGGGAAGAGATGGGGAGGTATGGAGAATATGTTTAAAACACATTTGCATGAAACTCTCAAAGAACTAATAAAAAGGAGATAAATGTAAAAACAAACAAAACAATACAACAACAGCAAAAATATAGGCTAGATATTTTTTTCACTTGGCCAGGAAATAGTGCCTGTGAGATTTAGTTTGTTCTCCTGTATGTAAATTGATTTAAAGTAACTGAGCTTTATTCTATTACTCTCTGGCATGTATTTACTTGTCTTTCTCTATTGTACACTATCTTATAGTATAAAATCAAAAGAGGTAAACAGATTGAACCACTACACTTAGTCTTTCCACTGTCCAGAACTATGGCAAAAAAATTAATCTCTATTCATTATAAATGATATAGTTTCAGATATTCTGCTAAAACAGCAGAAGAGACACTAAAATAATCCTACGTTTTCTTTTGTCTCAAAGTGAAAAGTAAGCAAAAATTAAACTATATGAAAGTTATCAGGCAATAAACTGAAAAAAAGTGTACCAAGAGTGAACAGAATTGTCTAAATTTTATCATGGTAAAATTAGGTTGCTTAATGCTTATCACCTTGTACAAAGCTTAAGTCCAAGTGGATAAAGGACCTCCACATCAAACCAGACACACTCAAACTAATAGAAGAAAATTAGGAAGCATTTGAATGCATGGGCACTGGAAAAATTTCCGAACAAAAAACCAATGGCTTATGCTCTAAGACAAGAACCTGTGGATTCATAAAACTGCAAACTTCTGTAAGGCAAAAGACACTGTGGTTAGGACAAACGGGTAACCAACAGATTGGGAAAAGATCTTTTTACCAATCCTACAACAGATAGAGAACATATCAAAATATACAAAGAACTCAAGAAGTTAGACCAAGGGAGACAAATAACCTATTAAAAATGGGGTTCAGAGCTAAACAAAGAATTCACAGCTGTGAATGCCAAATGGCTGAGACACCTAAAAAATGTTCAACATCGTTAGTCATAAGGGAAATGCAAATCAAAACAACCCTGAGATTTCACCTCACACCAGTGAGAATGGCTAAGATCAAAAACTCAGGTGACAGCAAATGCTGGCGAGGATGTGGAGAAAGGGGAACACTCCTCCATTGTTGGTGGGGTTGCAGACTGCTACAACCATTCTGGAAATCAGTCTGGAGGTTCCTCAGAAAATTGGACGTTGAACTGCCTGAGGATCCAGCTATACCTCTCCTGGGCATATACCCAAAAGATGCCCCAACATATAAAAAAGACACGTGCTCCACTATGTTCATCGCAGCCTTATTTATAATAGCCAGAAGCTGGAAAGAACCCAGATGCCCTTCAACAGAGGAATGGATACAGAAAATGTGGTACATCTACACAATGGAATATTACTCAGCTATCAAAAACAATGACTTTGTGAAATTCGTAGGCAAATGGTTGGAACTGGAAACTATCATCCTGAGTGAGCTAACCCAATCACAGAAAGACATACATGGTATGTACTCATTGATAAAGTGGCTATTAGCCCAAATGCTTGAAGCCCCCTAGATGCCTAGAACAAATGAAACTCAAGGCGGATGATCAAAATGCTGAATGCAGATCGCTCTGAGAAGACACCAGAATACAGCAAATACAGAGAGCGTGCCAGCAGGAAACCCTTTGAACTGAGAACAGGACCCTGTTGAAGAATCAGAAAAGAACTGGAAGAGCTTGAAGGAGCTCGAGACCCCATATGTACAGCAATGCCAACCAACCAAGGCTTCCAGGGACTAAGCCACTAAAAGACATACATGGACTGACCTGGACTCTGACCTCATAGGAAATTTGCAATGAATATCCTAGTAAGAGCACCAGTGGAAGGAAGCCCTGGGTCACTAGACTGAACCCCTAGTGAACTAGACTGTTGGGGAGAGGGCAGCAATGGGGGGGGTTGGGAGGAACACCCATAAGGAAGGAGGGAGGGGGATGTTTGCCGGAAACCAGGAAGAATAACTTTTAAAATGTATATAAAAATACTCAGAGTTAATAATAATAAATAAATAAATAAATAAAAAATAAATAAATAAATAAATAAAAATAAATAAATAAATAAAAATTAGGTTGCTTAACTTATTTTCACAAATTTGGGATATTCATCTTTCTTATTATCATGGGATTTGTTTTGTTATTTTATTTATTTATATTCCAAATGCAGTCCCCCTTCCCAGTTTCTTCTCCACAACCCCTATCCCATCCATCCTCCTCCTGCCTATATGAGGGTGCTTACCTACTCATCCACCAAGTCTTGTCTCACCTCCTAGCATACCCTTAGGCAGGGGCATCAAGGCTGCACAGGACCAAGAGCCTCTCCTCCTACTGGTGCCAAATAAGCCAATGCTCTGATAAATATACAGCTGGAACCATGCATCCTTCAGTCCTTCTCCCATCTGTTTCTTTGGAGTCCCTGTGCTCAGCCTGAAGTTTGGTTGTGAACATCCACATAATTATTTGTCAGGCTTTGGCAAAGCCTCTTAGGGAACAGCCATACCAGGCTCCTGTCAGCAAGTGCTTCTTGGCATCAGCAATAGTGTCTCAATTTGGTATCTGTAGATGGTAATGATTCCTAGGATGGGCAGTGTCTGGAATGTCTTTCCTTCAGACTCTGCTCCACTCTTTGTACCAGTATTTACATTAGATATGAACCATTCTGGATTAAAAATTTTGAGATGGGTGTGTGACCCCATCCCTCAACTGGAGGCTCTGACTATCCACTGGATATGGTCTCTGCAGGTTCTATCTCCATTTTGTTGGGTATTTTAGCTAATGTCATCCCCATTGTATACTGGGAACCTCTTGCTTCCCTGCCATCTGGAACATTCTAGTGGTTATTCCCAGTTCCCCATTCCACACTTCTACAAATTTCTATTTTAATTCCTGACCCTCTGTACTTCTCACCTGCCCCTTCCAATACCTGACCTTGCCCCCTTTATTTCCTCCCCTCCTCTCTCCCTCTCTCTATCTCCTGTAATTATTTTGTTCCCCTATCTAATTCAGACTAAAGCATTCATGCTTTGGTCTTCCTTTTCCTTGAGCTTCATTTGCTGTGTGAGTTGTATAGTGAGCATTCTGAGCATTTGAGCTAATATCCACTTATCAATGAGTACATACCATGTGTTTACTTTTGTGACTGGGTTACCTTACTCAGGGTGATAATTTTTTAGTTCCATCAATTTACCTGTGAATTTTATGAGGTTATTACTTTTAATAGCTGAGTAGTACTAGTAGTACTCCATTGTGTAAATGTCCCACATTTTCTGTATCCATTCCTCTGTTAAGGGACACCTGGGTTGCTTCCAGCTTCTGACTATTATAAAGAAAGTTCCTACGAACATAGTGGAGTATATGTCCTAGTTTTATGTTGAAGCATCTTTTAGATATATATTCAGGAATGGTATGGCTGGGTCCTCAGGTAGAACTATTTATGATTTTCTGAGGAACTGCCAGACTGTTTTCCAGAGTGGTTGTACCAGCTTGTAATCCCACCAGCAATGGAGCAGGGTTCCTCTTTCTGCACATCCTCACCAGCATCTTTTACAACCTGAGTTTTTAATCTTAGCCATTCTGACTAGTGTGAGATAGAATCTCAGGGTTGTGATTTGTATTCCTTTCATGTGTAAGGATGTTAAACATTTCATTAAGTGATTCTCAGAAATTTGGAATTCCTCAGTTGAGAATTGTTTGTGTAGCTTTATACCCCATTTTGATTCTCTGGAGTCTAACTTCTTGAGTTCCTTGTACATATTGAATATTAGCCCTCACTTGGATGTGGGGTTGGTAAAGACAACTGAAAAATATTCTTCATATCCTCATATAGTTAAATTTTCGGACTTCATTTTGAAAATATATAACATTTTGGAGGTGGAGGCTTTTTGGAATAAGTATGTCACCTGTGTTAAGATTGGAGAGTTTATAAATGCATCTTCTTTTCAGTCTAGTTTCTCTCATATTTCTGTGAAGCTGGAAATATGATCTCTCAGCTTTGTTCTCAGGCAGCCTGCTGCAATGATTTCTTTCTTATGGGCTTTGCCTCTGATACCATAAGTCATAAAATTTCCTTTTATAATTTGACTTGATAATTGTGTTTTGATATAGAAACTAAAACATCAAATACATACATAATTTAGAAATGTTCAACATGTAGAAAGGCTTGAAATTGTACTAGAACATTATCTGTAGGGACATTACCACTTGATATTTATTTATTTATGTATTTATTTATTTATTTATTTATTTATTTATTTTATCTTAAGTGGTTAATCACACAGAATTTTTCACAGAGTGCTCTCATAAATGACAAAGATGGAGAGGCTATTAAACTTGATTTCGTTACTCACAACACACTGGATTTTAGATATACTCATATCCTTTACCTTTTAGAATCAGATTTTTAATAGTTATTCAAATTTCCCCTTGTATCATTATTTTATATCTCTCTAAAAGTGCTTGCTATCCAATTTTCAATGATCGGAATTTACATAAAAATATAAATTTTATTTTAATTTTTAAATAAATGTATATAATAACCTCAATTTTCTGTCTCTCAATGAACTGTGGAAATATAGAAATAAAATGTAAAACTGATAGAATCTAGTAATAAAACCTTAGCATAAAATAATAAAACAGGAAGGAACATACAAATTGTCAACATAATAGGTTTGTTTTTTCAAGAACGGATTGACAAAATTAATAAACCCTTAATTAGACTAAGAAAAGACTCATGTAAAGTCAGAGGTGAATGAATAAATTTATATCAAACACTTTAGATAAGCTAAAAATAACTTAGAAATTGGCAGATATTCACCTTACAAAATCATTTCTAAAGGGTTAAAATCCTGGAGTCTATGAAATGGCTCAGAAGATGAGGACATGAGATTACTTGCCTTTGATCCCTGGGACTCCTACACTAGAAAGAGAAGATCAATTACTTCAAGCTGTCTTCTGCCCTCCATTTCCGCAGTATGGCAGCATGAACAGCACATGTGCTCATGTACATACACATAGAAACACAAAAAGAGAGAAAATTACTACATAAAATGTTCAAAATTATAAACTTGAAAAGTCAATAATAAATCATTGTATTCAAACAATAGTAAATGAAAAACCTAGAACTGATTGATAAAATAAAAGCATGCTAAACTTTGCATGATCACTTTGTGAAAAGAATAGTCTTAATTAAATACAATTGCACAGTATATGGGAAAAGCTTAATTTTATTAATAATAATATTATGTAATGGACTTCTTGTACTTTTTATTTGGCATGCTCTTAAGAATTTTGCTCTGTATTGCACTGTAGTTAAATTTAGCTCCTGAAGTGTAATTTGATTTTATATATATATATATACATATATATATATATATATATATATATATATATTCATTTGTGATTTCCCCAGGTAACTCTATAATTAGTAGGCAAGTAACGTCAGCTGTGAACATTGCTGAGTACTGAGAAACCATTTATGATTGTTTATTCATAGCTACTTGGGTTTCCATTAAACTCTAAATGAAAACAAGTGTTTTGATTGAATGGAAGAGGAATAAAATTTCAATTTGCTATTTTAAGAAAATTCAATGATCTAATCTCTCTTACATATTTCATATTTATAATTTATATATGTATATATAAATATATGGTACATATATTTTTATGTGAAGGTTTTATGAAATAATTATAATAAAGAATGTACATGCATTACTTCTGCCTTAATTTTGTAGTAATAATATTTTAATTTTATACATTTTATCCACAAAAGGCATTTTACCATTCAATAGATGTCAAAATTTACTTCCATCTTAGTGAAATTCATTTTTTGACAAAGCCTCTTCTACTCCCCACTTGTCTTTGCTACCAACCCAACATTTAATACTGATTCTATGAGATTAAATTTAAAGGCATTTATAATTATCAGATATTTGCTATGTGTATTTACAGTTCAATGCACATTTTTGTGATTTTTAAAAAATCTTCTCTCATGTTAACATTTCTTGGGGAACACAAATTTGGTTCAGTGAACGTCGACACTTGTTGGCATTCCTGGTGACAGATAACTGGAATCTGCATGACTGAGAAAAAGAGCTGAGATGTATGTTTGTGTGTGTGTATGTGTGTGTGTGTGTGTGTGTGTGTGTGTGTGTGTTTTGTTTTGATGTCATGTAACAAACACTGCTCACACACAATCCTATATAATAAATAAATAAATAAATAAATAAATTCATCTATTAAATTTTTTATTTCCGGATTGGGGTTTTTCAGCCCCATCTCCCCCTCCCCAAGCACGGGATCTTCTGCCCCTCCTATCCCCCGGACACAAGGTTTCAATCTTATGGGATCAAGGCTTCTCCCCTGGTGCTAACAAGGCTATTCTGTGCTACATATGCAGTTGGAGCCCTGGGTCAGTCTTTCCATAGTGGTTTAGTCCCTGGAAGCTCTGGTTGGTTGGCACTGTTGTTTTCATGGGGTTGCAAGCTCCTTTGACTCCTTCAGTACTTCCTCTAATTTCTGCCAAGGGGACCCTTTCTCAGTTCAGTGGTTTGCTGCTAGCATTGACCTCTGTGATAGATATTCTCTGGATATGTCTCTCAGGAGAGATCTATATCCAATCTCTTTCAGCATGCAATTTTTAACTTCATGAATCTTATTTAATTTTAGTGGCTGTGTATATACGGTCACAGGTGGGGCAGGCTCTGAATGGCTGTCCCTTCAGTCGCTCCTCTAAACTTTGCTTCCATATCCTCTCCTATGGATATTTTTTTTCACATTTTAAGAAGGAGTGGGAGCATCCACATTTTGGTCATCCTTCTTCTTGAGCTTCTGGTGCTCTGTGCATTGTATCTTGGGTAATTCGACCTTTTGGCTAATATCTACTTATCAATGAGTGCTTACCAAGTGTGTTTTCTTGAGATTGAATTACCTCACTCAGGATATTTTCTAGTTCATTCCATTTGCCCTACAATTTCAAAGAAGTCATTGTTTTGATAGCTGAGGTAGTACTTCATTTTTGTAAGATTTACCACATTTTTAATCCATTTCCTCTGTTGAAGGGCATCTGGGTTATTTCCAACTTCTGACTAATATAAATAAGGCTGCTATGAACATAGTGGAGCATGTGTCTTTGTTATGCGTTGGAGCATCTTTTGGGTATATGCCCAGAAGTGGTATAGCTAGATCCTAGGGTAATGGAATGTCCAATTTTCTGAGGAACCTCCAGACTGATTTCAATGGTTGAAGTTTACAATCCATAGTACTCAAGTCTAGCCCGAGCAATCAGACAATGAAAGGAATTCAAAGGGATATATATTGAAATAAAAATATCACTATTTGCAGATGATATGATAGTGTACTTAAAGTGACCCCAAAAGTTCTACAGAGAACTCTAACCTGATAAAAAAAAAAAAAAAAAAAACTTCACCCAAAGTGTCCGGGGTAAAAATTCAAACAAACCAGTAGCCTTCCTCTACTCAAAGGATAAACAGGCTGAGAAAGAAATTAGGGAAATATTACCCTTCACAATAGTCCCAAATAATATAAAATATCTTGGTGTGACTTTACCCAAGCAAATTGAAAGATCTGTATGACAAGAACTTGAAGTCTCTGAAGAAAAAATTGAGAAAAGATCTCAGATGGAACCATCATGCTCATGGATTGGCAGGATAATATACTAAGATCGCTTTTGCCCAAAGCAATCTACAGATTCAAACAAAATCAAAAATTCTCTCAGTTCTTTATAGAGATGAAAAACAGTTTGAAAATTCATTTGGAATAACAAAAAACCCAGGATAGCGAAAACTATACTCAGCAATAAAAGAAATTCTAGAGGAATCACCGTCCCTGACTTCAATCAGTATTACAGAGCAATAGTCAAAAAACTGTATGGTATTGGTACAGAGACAGGAAGACAGATCAGTGGAACAGAACTGAAGACCCAGAAATGAACCCACACTCCTACAGTCACTTGATCTTTGACAAAGGAGCTAAAACCATCCAATGGAAGAAAGATAGCAATTTCAACAAACCTTGCTGGTTCAACTGGAGGTCAGCATATAGAAGAATGCAAACCAATCCGTTCTTATCATTCTGTACAAAGCTTAAGTCCAAGTTGATCAAGGGCCTCCACATCAAACCAGATGCACTCAAACTAATAGAAGAAAAAGTGGAGAAAGGTCTTGAACACATGGGCACTGGGAAAAATTCCTGAACAAAACACTAATAAGCTTATACTATAAGATCAAGAAAACACAAATGGGACCTTATAAAACTGCAAAAAGGTTCTGTAAGGCAAAGGACATATTCTTAGAACAAACTGGCAACCAGAGACTGGGAAAGATCTTTTACCAGTCTACATCTGATAGAGGGCTAATATCCAAAATAAACAAGACACATGAAGTTAGTCTCCAGAGAGCCAAAAAAACCCTATTAAAAAATTGGGTACAGAGCTAAACAAAACATGCTCAGCTGAGGATTATCACATGGACAAAGAGCACCTAAAGAAATGTTCAACATCCTCAGTCATCAGGGAAGTGCAAATCAAAACAACCCTGATTCCACCTCACACTAGTTAGAATGGCTAAGATAAAAAATTCAGGTGACAGCAGATGCTGGTGACGATGTAAAAACATCTTCTTTAAATGTAAGAACTGCTAGAGATTATGGTAGATACAAGTAAATCAAAAGCTATTTGAAGTTAAATGGTTGAGGAGCACCTAAGTATAGGGGAAGTAGTGAATGACACAGAAAACATGACATGATGCTGCCAAATAGGAAAACATATTAGTGGAAGATCTTGGGCACTGGTTCCTCACCCGTTCCCACAACACACAGAACAATCCCCACTTCCAGGTGTTCTAACATGATCAGGATCAGAGGTGAGGAGGAACAACAATTTCCAAAACACCAGGAGTAACTGGGAACCCTGGGATCCAGGGACACGGGGATACCCTCCCAGCCAATGTCACAGGTTCCTTCCAGTTTGAACCTGCACTCAGATCAGACATAGTTCTGCATCCACTTATAACAGAGAGGGAGCCCAATGGCCAGGTTCTCTGAAACTCCTAGGATCACTGGATCACAGGATCACAAGATCTCAGAGGAAGTTTGACTCCAAGGAGATCAGACACAACCTGGAGCACTCGAGCTCTGGCACACTCAAGATCACAGTTGAGGCCATGACATCTTTCCCAAGGCCTAGCATAACTAGGAGGCCAACTGAAAGAAGGGAAACCCAAACCCTCCCAGCCAGAGACCTGTGTTCCTTCCAGCTTACACTGTAGCCAGAAGCAAACCCAGGCCTCTGGCTCCCCACCAACTCCTGCAAAACCCTGAGAAAGCTTGGCTCCCAGGAGTTCTGACACAACAGGAGTGTAGCATCTTAGTCAAAACAGGATTTTAGGATCCAGGTGCAGCTTGTCTCCCAGGAGTTCTGACATAACTAGAACCACAGGAAGGAGAGGATCCAGTCAGAGACAGAAAGGGTAGGTAGCACTAGATATAACCAGATGGTGAGTGGCAAGCACAAGGTCATAAGGAACAGAAATCGAGGCTACTTGGCACCATCAGAACCCAGTTCTCCCACTACAGCATCCACTTATAACACAAAGATGGATAACTCATCACAACAGAAAAGCAAGTTTCAGACTAAAATCACATCTCATGATGATGATAGAGGACTTTAAGAAAGACATACATAACTCCCTTAAAGAAATACAGGACAACAGAAACCAGAAGAAGCCCTTAAAGAGAAAACCTAAAAACCCCTTAAAGAATTAGAGAAAACACAATCAAACAGGTGAAGGAATTGAATAAAACCATCCAGGATTTAAAAATTGAAATAAAAGCAATAAATAAATGACAAAGGGTGATATTGTGGGAGATAGAAAACCTAGAAAAGTTATCAGGAGTCATAGACGCAAACATCACCAACAGAATACAAAAGATAGAAGAGAAACTCTCAGGGGCAGAAGATACCATAGTAAACATCAACACAACCATCAAAGATAATGTAAAACACAAAAAGTTTTTAACTCAAAACATCCAGGAAATCCAGGACACAATAAGAAGATCAAACCTAAGGATAATAGGTATAGAAGAGCAAAGACTCCCAATCTAAAAGGTCCAGTAAATATCTTCAACAAAATTATAGAAGAAAACTTCCCTAACCTAAAGAAAGAGATGTCCATAAACATACAAGAAGTCTACAGAACTCCAAATAGATTGGACAACAAAAGAAACTCCTCCCATCATATTATAGTCAAAACACCAAGTGCACAAAACAAAGAAAGAATATTAAAAGCAGTAAGGAAAAAAGTCAAGTAATAAATAAAGGCAGACCTATCAGAATTACACCAGACTTCTCACCAGAGACTATGGAAGCCAGAAGATCCTGGGAAGATGTCATGCAGATCCTAAGAGAAGACAAATGCCAGCCTAGGCTATCCCAAATTTCTAAGACTTTGTTGAATTACAGTGGGAGTCATTACCAAGTAGGTGGTCACTGTTCTTTTGGAACATGGACATCACAGGAAATTTCAATATGCCAGAGGGAACAAGGCCTATGTGTCTGTTAGGCTGTTATTCATAACTTCTTAGTGATGCATATGTATACTAAAAGTTATAACTGACCCTTCTAAAAGAAATGAAGAATTTCTGTTTGGTGACCCAGACATGTATGTCTCAGGACTTGTTTTGTACTTATGGCAGAAAATCTCTGAGACTACATTTGACCCCATGTTCTTTACTTCCTAATAAGGAAGCAATTTCCACCTTTAAAATAATTTGGGGCACATTATTTTTATTACTTATTTTATTTATTTATTTTATTTTACGCATATGACATTTTGTCTGTGTGTATGCCTGTGAGTCATATATATGCCTGGTACTTGTAAAGATAGAAGAGGATGTTGTGTCACTTGATAATGGAGTTTCAGGTGACTATTACCTAACATGTGGGCACTGTGTATCAAATTTAATCCCCTGGAAGAGCAGTCAGTGGTCTTAAATGTTGGCTTATCTCTCTAGCCCTGACATTTATTGATAATAATAAAAATGATGATGACGACGATGACAATGATGATGATGAATGACAGAAATGGATAACTGAGTTAGGCTTTGTGGCCATGGCACATACTTGTTATACCAGCACATAGGAGGTGGAAGCAGGACTTCCAGGTACATAGTGCCCTCATGGCCAGCCTCTGCATAATGACAGCATGAGACATGGAGAGGTAAAATATGAGGAAGACATAAAGAAAGAATGGAAGGGAAAGGTCAATAGAATAGCACTGTGGAAAAAAAGTTTAAAGAATTCAAATCTAAGTCTCTCAAAATTTGAGACTGGATGAAATTGAAGACTATTCATGTCTGCTATTTTAGAATAAAATCTTCTTTGTGAGAAAGTTTGTAAGAATAAAAATAAAGTTGACAAATACATGTTTTTCCAATTCCTCTGGTCAGTTTAGTGAACCACGAGAAAATTTTATTATGAGTTTTTTATTTTTTTTCTTTTGAGACCATAATATAATTATATAATTTTCCTTTCCATTTTCAAATTCATGGCTTCTTTTTCCACCAACTGTTATTTTAGACATGTATGTGCATGTATATGTACATATACAAACATACATACATGAAGTGTGCATATATGTATGTGTATGTATATATGTGTATATACATATATATACATATATCTTGATTAGTCTGTATAATGGTACTTGTATTGACATCAGGGATAACCTTTGATATTTTATAACCATTTGATACAGCCTTCCCTTGGTAAGACACTTTCTCTTGTTCTCAGCTTTCCATATTTGCCTGTAGTTCTTTGTGTAGGGTTAAAGCTCCTGGAATTCTCTGATCCACTATAGCATGTCTATTACTGCTGCCCTTGTTCAGATCTTATTTAGGGAGCTGTGTAGTTGAGACTTCATGGATATAGCTTCCCTGTAGTTTCAAGTGAGCACTATTTCACAGCAGGCATTCTATCTTCTTACAATCTGATTCTTGCAGATTTTCTCTCCTCTTTTTCAATGGTTCATAAGCATTTGTTACGGAAATTTTATTGTAGGTGTATTTGTTGGGACTGGGCTCCTAAGTTTTAAAAGCTTATAAATTATGTATAATACAATTTATTAAATGAATAATAAAATGATGAAAACTATGATGAACTTTAGTATTTGCCCTGAGTGAGAAATGAACAGGTTCCTCCAAGGAAAATGAATTTTGTATATTGCACACAAATTTGATGGGCATGAACTGGTTTAGAGTGCAAAGATAAGGAAAGAATGCAGTAGAACAAACACAGATGTGAATATTTTCACAGAATATCTGTATAAGTGCCAAAAATTAATGTCTAGATAGGAGACAACATTGCTATGGCAATCTCTTTAAAGACAGGGAGGCAGATGTGATATGATCAGAAGACTTTAGGAGTTAAGTTACAATATTTCTTCTGGATATTATTTGGCAAGTTCTTAAATCAGGATGAGGGGATGGAGCCATACTTTCTGAGGAACACAGAATTTTGAATTAATCCAGTGGGGGAATGAGTGGTTTACTATGACAAATCAGGTTATGTAGGGATTTTCTGAGACTGCATAAACAATAGGCATTCATGTTGAAAAAAAGTGACTTCTCTTAGTTTAGAAGGAAGAGATATAATTTATATAAATTATACTTGACTATGAATTTGAGGAGGAAAAGAATCAGAGAAAAAATGTAATCCCAGTAAATCCAATGAAGAAATTATGTGAAATTCTCTCCTATTGTGGGCTACAGAAGCATTGTTCTATTTCCAAAGACAACAAAAGCAATGAAATTATTTTATCCACAGGACACGAAGGAACTAAGTGAGTAGAAAATTAGAAATGGAAATGACGATTTGAGGAATTTACTGAGGAGAGGGCTACTGATAAAATAGACTCAATTATGTTCTCCAGCTTTGCTAATTTACATTTTGTTAACATAAGTTCAAAGTGGTTTCCTTTTTATTTTATTGATATATTATAATATTTGGTACACTTTTGTTATGTTTGTTGCCAAAGAGAATAGTAACTTTGTAAAACATAGGGGACAGAATATTTTGATGTTTATGATGATACCGTAGGTATTTTATATAAACTTCTCAGTCCATGGATCTGCCTATTTAGGTGCTAATTTTCAGCTTTGATTAAAAATTTCTTTTTGCATACTTAATATTAGAATGACATCAATATAAAGATTGACTGCTCTTTTCACAGTTACTCTTAATGTTGTAAATAACTTTGAATATTGGTATTTTATCATGCACTTAACAGTGCAGAAATTGGTAAAGTTTAAAGTTACTTAAACCATCACAGAATAAAGTGATGCCTTGACCTGTAGAATTGACTCTTCTGTTTCTTGTCTGGATACCCATATTGTTGGCATGTGGACCTTTTAATCACCATCTCCACCATGTGGGAATGTAACTTGTGTACAAGATGTTGCTTTCCTCCAGTAATGGATGGTGAAACAGTCACAGTGGGAGTTTTGTTTTGCTTAGTATTTTGTTCACAGCACTGGTCTTATTCTCTTTATTAATTAGCAACATTTAACATTCTACAAACATCTGTGGCTTTATTAACCATTCTTGAAATCACTCTATTTAGAACATAGGAAAGCATTTGTAGTTTGAAGTGAGTCATACTAGCTCTTTCACATACCAGAGAGTAATGAAAAATGTGAGTCATTCGTATAAATAACTAATGAACAAAGCATTTAGAAGTTTGAAATATTTAATAGTAGTATTCATTATTAGTAGTAGCATTCACTATTCTTTCAATAACTCAGCATCTTTAAAGTTAATTTCTTAATTTTGATTTGGAAACATGATAATGTTTGACATGTCTCAGGCAACTTGGAATTTCTGTGCTATCATTTTCATAGTTAATTGAGAATTTCAATTCTTCCTTATCCATTTGTATAATCATAACTTGAAATGAAAAGTAGAGTCATAGTGTCACCTCCTCCATTCCACAAAATCATGATGTCATTTCCTTTCTCAAAGCATGGAAAAGAAAGTTCACCTGTATTTTAATTAACAATTTGGCTTTGTACTACAATTGTAAGAAACAAATCGTTGCTGGATATGTGTACAAAATGAAGGGAATGATACAGTAACTAGAATGGTTTTTGAAAGACCTTCAGGAGTTGATTGTTTGGTTGCCAAAAGCAGACCAACTACATGGTAAAAATGATGGTGCATACAGATTTTCTATATATCGGGAATTCAATTTGCAATAAAAATAAATTTATTACTGCATTTTACTTTTTGTATTTTGTTTATTTTTCATTTTAAGTATATTACATTATAGCTGTCTTCAGACATTCCAGAAGAGGACATTAGATTGCATAACAGACGGTTGTGAGCTACCATGTAGTTGCTGGGAATTAAACTCAGGACCTCTGGAAGAGTAGTCAATGCTCTTAGCCACTGAGTCCTCTCTCTGTCCCCTAGTTAGCTTTTTCTTACACATTAACAATTAGTGACAATTATAAAGATCAGAAACGTCACATAGCAACTTGAAATCAACAACTTGAAAAACCTATTTGGGCACATAATTACTTTGATGTGGGTTTATTTATACAAGTTCCATTGATTTTGGAAATGGTTTAAAAGGAATATCAGGATGAAATGGTATGAGGAGAAATACTGCTCATTTTGCAGTGACCAGGAGGTAAGATAACTTTTAATTTCCACACCATGCCTCAGTGTCCCACTAGTCCACATCGCTCAGTAATGGCATTATACTATGAATTATGGCAGGAATAATCAAGTGAATATGTCAGAACCATTTTGATACTATTACTTCTCCAAGCCTAGCAAACTAACTCCTAACAAGTAAGGTGTCTAAAAAATACTATATTTATTCCTTAGTCCATATTGCCACCACAGAATTAAATGTAAATAAAATATTTTCTTTTTAGTTGCATTTTTCCTTAGCATTACAGTTTCGTTTGTTTACTTTTATTTCTTTATTGTAGATAAATATAAAACAGTGCTCATATGTTGTCATTAATTTTCATGTAAGAATATAAGTAAATAAGATAAAATGGTAACACATGTTTTATAAGCATTGGACTTTATCTAATTCTTTTTGCAATATGATGGACTTACTTTGTCACTGAGAATGAAACAAATGTGTTGCTACAATGTAATCATTTTCTATTTTGTAAAAAGTGCTTGGCATTGAGGGATACAAATACATGTTTTTGCATTTCTTGTTTTTGAATATTATGGAACAAACAATAAAATCCCTGGATTGAGTTAGTAGTTGACATGTATTGCTTCCTCACATAAATTCATTTCCATAAGTAATATTATGTATACCATATTGATATTTCAAATTAATTTTCATTGTATGAAATGATTCATTGCCCAACTCACTGCATAAATTAAACATTGTTATTCCATTTAATAATATTTTCCAGGCACTAATAGAAAAAATGCTAAAGGCAAATAGTACTCAATCAAAAGTAAAGAATGAAGAAGAATGTTATAAGAAAAAATCTACTTAAAAAATCAGTTCTTGAAATTCTGCCATTTATTAGTTTCATGGAAATGAAAACTTGAAGCCATATTTCTTTATTTGAAATGATAGCTAAGGATTAAGTATAAGTTTAACTTAATTCATCAAAGGTAATACATTTTTGCAGGAGAAATAGTTTTTCAGAATATTACATATTTTTTGCTGTATAGTATAACTCCTTATAAAGTAAAGTTTTGGAGGTACACAATGGTAAGCAACTTGCTCACGATTTTTACTATTACATAGTAGATATAGTTTCAGAATAATATTTCATGTTATGAAAGTTAAATTTCTCTAGTATAAAGATACCATCATAGTCTCCTTTCAGTTGTAGAGATAATGTTGTGTTTGTGGGAAGGGTAATGCAGCCTACCACATCACTTGTTTCTGAGCTTCTGTTCTGAGTAATAATTGCATAGTATCATATCAAAAATATGTATATTGATATAGAATATGTATGTGTTAACAGATAATGAAATATTTTATTATGACTGTGATTATTGTATACGTTTAGCCCAGGAAGTTGCACTATTAGAAGGTGTGAACATATTTGAGTAGGTATGTCATTGTGGTGGTGGGCTTTTAAAATCCTCATTCTAGCTGCCTGGAAGTCAGGATTCTGCTAGTAGTCTTGAAATGAAGATGTAGAACTCTCAGCTCCTCCTGCACCGTGCCTACCTGGATGCTGCCATGCTCCTGCCTTTATGATATTGGACTGAACCTCTTGATCTGTAAGCCACCCCAAATATATGTTGTCCTTTATATGTCTTGTCTTGATTATTGTCTGTGTTCACAGTAGGAAAATGTTAAGACAATGACTTTAATTAGAAATGTAAATAATGTCAATCTTGGTAAAAAAAAAAGAAGTATATTGGCCATGAAAATAAACTGCAGCTGACAGAAAATAGAAGCTCTGTGGTAGAAATATGTAATAAAAGACAAATTTGAATTCTAATACTCTTTTTTTTAGATAGAGGGGAGTTAAGAAAACTCTGAAAAATCTAAAAAAAAACAAGAAATAAATGTTTATTATGAATTGATATTTCACTATTAGAAGAAACTAAAATAATAATATAACTATTTTCAATAGAAAGGGACATGCTAAATAAATGGGATTAGTGATATTGATATAAGTACCTTGTTTTATAGTAAACAGTCAACAGATTGCATCAAGGAGTAATAAGATATTTAAACTTATACCACAGGTATAAAAATCATAAATATTAAAGCTATAATAGATGAAAAATGGCTTCATTTGTGCATTAACAGAGAAGTGCATTTGTTTTCTACTACAACCCCATCAGTGTTATGTCATTTGAGTCAAATATTTAGTACATTAAGAAAAATAAAAATTAAATGAATGTAGGAATAATGATAACCTTAAAAAACTATACTGTGGTCTATAACGTAGCTCAATTACCTAGCACACATGACCCCCTATGTACAATCTATATCACCAGTACTATATATACCTTGCTGCTGTGGTGCACAACTATAATGTCAGAATTCAAAAATTTAGGGCCAGGATTATTAGAAATTCAGGGCAACCCTCATCTACATAACAATATTGATAACAGCATTGGTTACATTAAATCATGTTTTGAAAAAAAATAAAACCATAGCTATGGCTCGATCTCTAAGATTGAGGATGGCATCTCTTATATTATATTCTCTACATTTAAGTACCATCATCGGCTACTAGATATAGCAACTATGTACATACAATCAGTGTTGCAATAAGACAATAAATCAGTATTTCGTTTCCTAATGGTGCTGATAGAACAATTTTACTATAATTCAGTTATTATAAATTATTTATACTTAAATTTATTTTAGTCTTTCAATTATCAGTTATTCGTTTTTATGCTACTGATTTTAAATCAGCAGGCCAACATTTAAAAAATTTTATCTTGTGTCTTTGTTGGGTATGTATCTTGAGTGAATTGTCTGTAGCCAGAATAAGGACATCAGATCCCTTGGAACTCATGTTACATGTATTTGGGAGACATTGGACATGGGTTCTGGGAACCAAACTCCAGTGCTGTGAAAGAGCATTAAGCATTCTTAATCACTGAGCCATAAAATGGTAAATTTTAATAAGACCAATATTATTGTTAAGGTGCAATATTATATAAAGCAATGTAAATATGTCTATTGAACCAGTTGTCAATTATGAATACCATTAAGTGTTCTATAAGATAATATTATCTCAAAAATTCAGCATTTATTTCATGCTTAATATCTTAGTAGACATAATGGGATGAGAATTGTGGATCCAGCAAATCCAGCAAATGTAATTGTTGTGATATTTACTCTATACAGCATAGAATAACTGTACTATTTATTAGAGGTAATTACGTATAATGAAAAATTATTTTTCTTCTTTTGGAAGTCACTTTCTATAGATAGAAATATGTTCATAAACAAAGTATTCAGAAAGTAAAGAAAATTATTTGAATTGACAACACACCAGAATTTGAAGGCCTCCTATACTTGTGCATAAATATTTTGTAAATATTTTTATCATCAAAATTGACTTACAGATATAATGTATTTACCATCAAAATTCAAAAATATTTATTGTATAACTTAAAATTTTTCTGTCTTAACAATTTAAAAGGCTTAAAATAGCCATAGCACTATAATTATACAGAGCGGTGCTGAAAGTAACAAAAATCTCTGATCTCAAATTATAATAGGGCTATGCTGATAAAAACAGTTATTGGCAGAAACCAGACATCTAGAACAATTGACTAAATAAGAATGAATAGAAGTAATGTCACACGGTTACAAGCACCTAAGATTTTCATGATAATCTATTAAGTACATGTGACCAGAAAGCATAGCCTCTTTAGCAAATGTTTCTAGGAAAACTGGATTTTTACATCAAAAATGAAGGTATAAAGTTAGGCCTGTATCTATTATCCAACACAAAAATTAGTTTAAAATGGACCAAGTATATTAATGCAAGTTCTGAAACTCTGAGACAGAGAAAAACATAGGGAAAGATTTTAAGATATAAACATAGATTAGGACTTTCTGTAAAAGAGTACAATAGCTCCAGACATAATATAAGAATTAAAACATGGGATTACATCAAATTAAATACGTTCTCCAGAGAATAAGAAACTATCAGTTGAGGGACCGTTCTAAAAATGGGAAAAAAATCTTTGATAACGATATAACCAGATGGTGTAATATCTAGAAAAAAAATCCAATTTTAAAATAAAAAAAACAAGATGTAATCTTGATCAGTAACTGGGTAAATGCACACAGTTCTTTTTTTTTTTTACGATTTTTTTTTTTTTTTTTTTATTATTAACTTGAGTATTTCTTATTTACATTTGAGTGTTATTCCCTTTTCTCTGTTTCGGCAAACATCCCCTAATCCCTCCCACTCCCCTTCTTTTGGGTGTTTCCCTCCCTATCCTCCCCCATTGCCGCCCTCCCCCAACAATCTAGTTCACTGGGGTTCAGTCTTAGCAGGACCTAGGGCTTCCCCTTCCACTGGTGCTCTTACTAGGATATTCATTGCTACCTATGAGGTCAGAGTCCAGGGTCAGTCCATGTATAGTCTTTAGGTAGTGGCTTAGTCCCTGGAAGCTCTGGTTGCTTGGCATTGTTGTACATATGGGGTCTCGAGCCCCTTCAAGCTCTTCCAGTTCTTTCTCTGATTCCCTCAACGGGGGTCCTATTCTCAGTTCAGTGGTTTGCTGCTGGCATTCGCCTATGTATTTGTTGTATTCTGGCTGTGTCTCTCAGGAGAGATCTACATCCAGCTCCTGTCAGCTTGCACTTCTTTGCTTCATCCATCTTGTCTAATTGGATGGCTGTATATGTATGGGCCACATGTGGGGCAGGCTCTGGAATGGTGTTCCTTCTGTCCCTGTTTTAATCTTTGCCTCTCTATTCCCTGCCAAGGGTATTCTTGTTCCCCTTTTAAAGAAGGAGTGAAGCATTCACATTTTGATCATCCGTCTTGAGTTTCATGTGTTCTATGCATCTAGGGTAATCCAACCATTTGGGCTAATAGCCACTTATCAATGAGTGCATACCATGACACACAGTTCTTAAAAGAAGAAAACCAAATGACCAATAAACATTTGAAAAGCATCCTACATCCTTAGCGATCAGGAAAGTGCAAGGGAAAAACTGTACTGTTTTACGCTTTTTTGAATAATATCATAAAGAAAATAAATGATGAGTGTTGTCTAGGATATGTGTCAAGAGTACCCTTTAACATCATTGATACTTACAAAATGATTATGGAAATCAGTATAGAATTTTGTCAAAAAATAAAAATAGAACCACTCTACATGGAAGCTTCCAGGTATATAAAAAAGGAACTTTTCATCCATGTTTATTGCTTTATTATTTATAATGGCTAATATTTTATACATGCCAATATGTTCGTTAAAAAATGAAAAGATATATAGAACATCTGATATACATGTACAATGCAATTTTAGCAGGCCATAAAGTAAAACATAATAGTTGCATTTCTGGAAGACATACTTAGATATCATCATATTAAGTTAAATGTGACAAACTCTGAAGATTCATATACATGACAAGCAGAACACTTTTGGAGGAGGAAGAGGACCAGAAAAAGGGGAAAAAAAGGGCAGTTAGAAGGGATTGAATATGAAAATTGATAAACTCATTAATATGTATGCACATTTAAAGATAAGTATAATCTTGTTCCCTTAACAAGGAGAATTCTTTTCACAGTAGCTCTAGACTGTTAAAGAAAACTACAACCAATCAAGCTGCAGTTGTGACACCCAGTCTGAAATGATACATGTACAACATAACTCCTACACATAAGGCTCAAGGATCATTGTAGAAGTAGGGGTGGAAAGGTTACAAGATTGAAAAATCGTAGAGACTGTGACTAGTAAGAATATCAGAAACTGCACCGATAAAATCTCAACAGTATGCGTGCATAAAAATGAGATCTACAAAGACAACTCCAGTATGCATGTTAATGTGATGGAGAAAAAATTTAGTATATACATTCCAGCTCAGAAAACTGGATACAACTAAAGAATGCTAAGAACAAAACAAAGAATCATACCCAGGGAAGAGCATCCCAACTGGTTAAGCAATAACAAATGTTCAGGCCTCAAAATACACATAAAAATAACATATTAACAATAACACTGCATTTATGTACTTAGAAGTATATATATATAAATAATATATTATGCATAACAAAAATGAAAACAAGAAGGTCATGATTGTGAAAAAGAAGGAGGTAAAATAAGGGAGACTTTAAAGGGAGGTTTAGGGGTTGGGGATTTAGCTCAGCGGTAGAGCGCTTGCCTAGCGAGCGCAAGGCCCTGGGTTCGGTCCCCAGCTCCGAAAAAAAAAATAAATAAATAAAGGGAGGTTTAGGAAGGGTAAAATAATGTAATTGTACTATTATCTGAAAAAAACATTAAAAGAATTGAAAAGCCTCCCAGAAAGAAATATTTTATTTTAGTAGCCCCAATATAGTAAAATAGGTATTCTGCAAGTATTCCAAAGTTTTTCTTATTTTGATGCTACACATTCTATTACTATTTTATGCCATTACATTTTTGAATAATGAAAGAAGTTCTCTTGTTAGAGCCAAAGGAAAAAAAATCTAACTACCTGGATGCCCTGCTTATAAAAAACAAACAAACAAACAAAAAAGTAAACAAAAAAATCCTTTTTGTAGCACATGGGTATCACCAACATGTTTAATTCCTGCCTAAATTATTCAACATCCTCACTTCCTTTTTTAATCCTGTACTTAACATATAAGACAAAATCACCCATTTTAATTGGATGATTTGAAAACAATTGAAATGCTTGACAGTAACCGCGGGTCAAGATTAATTCATATAACAATACATTATAATTAATCACATCATAATTCCATTTCAAGATCTTTTTGCCCACCTTAATTTTCTATAAAATGGTCATGTGAAACAAATTCTGAGAATCCATTCTCTAATTTACACATTGGTAAATAAAGGTCTCCTGAAAATTCACCTCCTGTATTTTGCTTTTTAAAAAATTTACGATACCTTCTTGCTGCTCTATTGACAACTTTAAATAGTAAACTTTACAGTTGTAATGTGTAAACTCAAGACACAAGTATTAATTAGACCAATTTGGATCTCTCCTGTGGTTAATTTCCTCTTTACCATATTGCCCTGTGATAATGTCCAGTAATTGTGAAATTAAAATTTTAGAAAGTATTGTGTATCCTTCTTTACATTGTAAGATGATTACAAGCAAATAGCTTTAAAACAACTCGTAATAATTTACTGTGTTAGACTTAGTCTGAGAATCTCACAGTATTCATCAGAGAAGGTTATCTTTGTAGTAATGCCAATTAACAAAGACACCCTCAAACTGTCACCCTGCAGCAAAAAATAAACTATATGTAAAGCTTTCAATGTGACATACTCTTGCTTCAATGTACAGGGATTTCTGTGGAAGAGAGAAAGGAAAGACTTAACAGCAGAGTTGGTATATAACAGGAAAAAAAGGGTGTTTTTCAGGCACAGCAGGAAAGATGCACATATGATCTCAAGCAATTGTGACAGTATGCATAGTAGCAGAGAGGGGAGACAAGGAGCATGAAATCCCATAAATTACTGAGGAATTATTAGCATTTGAAAGCTAAGTGAAGAAGAAGAATCAGTTTTCTTTAGTGATGTGTTCCCTGATATATTGACAAAACACCAGGGTAGACCCAACTTTCTTTCAAGTGTAATTCACAACACATATAGGACTAAATGTGCTTTAACATAAAAACAAACTTGAGGTTGATTGGAAAGGAAGGAAAAGATAGAGAAATTGGATGTAGCATGAGCTGACTTTGGGATATCTTCAAAGATTATTGTATAACATTCTCAAAGAATTAATAAAAGTGCCATATTAAAATCATTATAAGGAAGAAAGTATATATCTATCTATATCTATATCTATATCTATATCTATATCTATATCTATATCTATATCTATATCTATATCTATATCTATATCTATCTATCTATCTATATATATATATATATATTTTTTTTTAGTTGCTGACCTAGGGAAAGAATCTGTATGTGTTTTCCCAAACTGAATTTATACCCTTTCTCATATGAAAGAGCCTGGTTTTTGGATCTGAGTTTTTCATGGTATGATAAACATATGGGTTTGTAATTACAGACATATTTAAGACTTGTCATCTGGTCATATGGTGGCCTCAAATATTTCCTTAACACCAACATAATGAATCCTTTATATAATAAATTTTTGCCAACCTTTGCATTTATGTTAGTAAATCACTAGCAAAATAACATTTTTCATTAATAGACACATTCTGTTTTATAAACAAACATGGAAAAAGAATACTTAAATCTTTAGAAGGAGAATAGTATGAACAGTTGGAGTATATTTCTTTGTGGATATGCTTATATACTTTTTTCTTGATACTCTCTATTACAAATTGAAATATTACTTTTGATCCAATTGTTTGATTATTTATTCATTCACTCTTTACTATTTTTAAATGTTTGTGGGGGAGATGAGGTAGCTCACTACTTAAAATCAATTGCTACTCTTTCAGACTACGTGGGTTCTACTCCCATACACATAACAGCTTACAACCATCTGTACTTCTAGTTCCAGGGAGTCCAATGAAAACTCTGGTCTCCAGGGGAGCAAGGCATGCATGTGGCACACAGATATGCATGCAGGCAAAACACTCATGAACATAAAAGTTTTAAAAATTCTTTTTCAGAATTTTGACTTCTTTTGGTCTTGTTTTTGGCTTTAGTAAAAGTGTGTCATGATTATGAAGATAAAACTTGATACTTAAATTGATATAATTCATTTGTTTTCATAGAAAACACATTTTTTCCTTAATCTTGACTCACTATGTTCAAAATGAAGGACAAAAATTATAATCATATAACTGCAAAGGAAATTCATCACCATTTTAAAAAACCTTGAACTTTATATATTTGACCATTTTGACATACCATATAGTATATTTAGTATTTCATAAGTATACTATCTTAATGAGTTAGTGAAAAATTAGCATTTTCCTTACTAAGTAATATCTTTCTCTTTTAAACATAATTTGTAACAATGCAAAATTATCTTAAATAATTTTTCTCCTGAAACTACTAACATATTATTTTGCTTAAATGGCTCAGGTATTAGGGGACTCAACTGCTAAGAAATTACAATTACAAATATAATTTTTTTGGTCATGAAATGACTTATACTAAGAAATATGCTGGTTTAAAATTATTTTATCTGTATGCATTCATATGGCAATCAATAATTAATTGGTACTTCCAGGTTCACCTAAGTGCCTTAGCATAGTGCTACCATGACAATTAAAATATAGCATTTAAGACTGTAAATCAGGGTGGGGCAGGCCCTTCTGGTTGCTGGCCTCACATGGAGCAGAAACTGAGCCCTGAGTAGTGACTTCAGGCCGGAGACAAGAGGTAAAAGTAAATTTTCTGCTCCAAGTGACCTGCCTGGTGGACTCAGGACACATAAAGGCAAAATTCCTCTGGGACCAGACACTTCTGGTTTCTCCCTGGCACCTGAACCTCAAGGATCCTGGCCCAATATACCTTGGGAGAGAGAGCTGATCATCCAGATGGGTGGGCACTCCTGAGACTGCAGGGCAAGAGAGACCGCCGGTACTGCCCACCTTTGCCCATATCCCTGGGCCAAGAGGAAACTGTATAGGCCCTCTACCTGGAACAGGGAAGATAGGCACTCAAGACTAGGAACCCTGAGTTCTCAGAATCCATTTGGATCTGAAGGGAGCCTGGTCAAACAGCTCCTGCACCCAAATCCCATGGAGGGAGACCTAGCTTTCAGAGGGGCAACAGGCCTGGGAAACCAGAGGAGACTACTCTCTGTCCACATTTCAGACTCTAGAGGAGAACACCTAGCACCACCTGGGCCCCCTGTGCATAGGGACCCCGGAGAAGAAGACTCAGAACATTCTGGTTACTACCCTAATGGAGCGCTGGACCACAGCCACGAGCAGCGACTTCAGACCCAAAACCAAAGGTAAGACCAAATTTTCTCCTTCAAGTGACCTGCCTGGTGGACTCTGGACACAGGTCCACAGGAACAGCTGAAAGCCAGTACACAGGAAAGATTACATACCTGAAAGCAGAACACTCTGTTCCCATAACTGGCTGAAAGAATACAGGAAATCATGTCTACAGCACTCCTGACACACAGGCCTATAGGACGGTCTAGTCACTGGCAGAAATAACAGAACAAGGTAACACCAGAGACAAGCTGATGACTAGAGGCAAGCACAGGAACCAAAAGTGAGAAACCAGACTAGATGTCATTGTCAGAGCCCTAATTCTGCAAACAAAGCAAAAACAATGTATATTCAAAAAAACACCGAAAAGCAAGATCTAGATTTAAACATTTTGATCATGATGAGGAGGACGACAAAGAAGACATAAAAGAACTCCCCTTAGAGAAATGCAGGAAAAGCACAAATAAACAAAGTGGAAGCCCTTAGAGAGGAAACACAAAAATCCCTGAAAGAATTATAAGAAAACACAATCAACAATGAGAAGGAATTAAGAATGGAAAGAGAAGAAATAAATAAAGCACAAAGGGAGACAATCCTGGATATAGAAAACCAAAGGAAGACACAAGGAGCCGTACATACAAGCATCACCAACAGAATACAAGGGATAGAAGAGAGAAAATCAGGATCAGAAGATTTCACAGAAATCATCAACACAACTGTCAAAGATGAAATAAAATGAAAAAAGCTACTGGCCCAAAACATACAGGAAATACAAGACACAATGAGAAGATCAAAACTAAGGATAATAGGTATAGAAGAGAGTGAAGACTCCCAGCTCAAAGGACCAGTAAATATCTTCAACAAAATCATAGAAGAAAACTTCCCTAACCTAAAGAAAGAGATGCCCATAAACATATAAGAAGCCTACAGAACTCCAAATAGATTGGACCAGAAAAGAAACACCTCCCGTCACATAATAGTCAAAACACTAAATGCTCAAAATAAAGAAAGAATATTAAAAGCAGTAAGGGAAAAAGGTCAAGTAACATATAAAGGCAGAACTATCAGAATCACACCAGACTTTTCGCCAGAAACTATGAAGGCCAGAAGATCCTGGACAGATGTCATACAGACATGCCAGAGAACACAAATGCCAGCCCAGGTTACTGTATCCTGCAAAACTCTCAATTAACATAGATGGAGAAACCAAGATATTCCATGACAAAACCAAATTTACACAACATCTTTCTACAAATCCAGCACTACAAAGGATAATAAATGGTAAAGCACAATATAAGGAGGCAAGCTACACCCTAGAAAAAGCAAGAAACTAATCGTCTTGGCAACAAAACAAAGAGAAGAAAAGCAAAAAAACATAATCTCACATCCAAATACAAATATAACAGGAAGCAACAATTACTTTTCCATAATATCTGTCAATATCAATGGACTCAAATCCCCAATAAAAAGACAGTTTAACAAACTGGATACACAATGAGGACCCAACATTTTGCAGCCTACAAGAAACACACCTCGGATACAAAGACGTAAACTATCTCAGAGTAAAAGGCTAGAAAACAAAGTTCCAAGCAAATGGTCTGAGGAAGCAAGCTGGAGAAGCCATTCTAATATCTAATAACATCGATTTTCAACCAAAAGTCATCAAAAAAGATAAGGAAGCACACTACATATTCATCAAAGGAAAAACCCACAAAGATGAACTCTCAATACTAAATATCTATGCCCCAAATACAAGGGCACCTACATACGTAAAAGAAACCTTACTAAAGCTCAAAACACACATTGCACCTCACACGATAATAGTAGGAGATTTCAACACCCCACTCTCATCAATGGACAGATCATGGAAACAGAAATTAAACAGAGACGTAGACAGACTAACAGAAGTCATGAAACAAATGGACTTTACAGATATTTATAGAACATTGTATCCTAAAAGAAAAAAAAAAAGATATAGCTTTTTCTCACCACTTCATGGTACTTTCTCCAAAATTGATCATATAATCGGTCATAACACAGTACTCAATGGATAAAGAAAGATAGAAATAATCCGATGCATACTATCAGACTAACACAGGCTATAGCTGGACTTCAATAACAGTAAAGAAAGGACGCCCACATATACATGGAAGTTGAACAATGCTCTACTCAATGATAACCTGGTAAAGGAAGAGATAAAGAAAGAAATTAAAGACTTCTTAGAATTTAATGAAATTGAGGATACAACATACCCAAACTTATGGGACACAATGAAAGCTATGCTAAGAGGAAAACTTATAGCTCTGAGTGCCTACAGAAAGAAACAGGAGAGAGCATGTATCAACAGCCTGACAGCAAAAGTAAAAGCTCTAGAAAAAAAAGAAGCAAATACACCCAGGAAGAGTAGAAGGCAGGACATAATCAAACTCAGAAATGAAATCAAACAAGTAAAAACAAAAAGGACCATACAAAGAATCAACAGAACCAAATCTGGTTCTTTTAGAAAATCAACAAGATAGATAAACCCTTAGCAAGACTAACCAGAGGACACAGAGACTGTGTCCAAATTAACAAAATCAGAAATGAAAAGGTAGACATAACAAAATAATCAAAAGAAATTCAAAAAATCATCAGATCCTACTACAAAAGCCTATATTCAACAAAATTGAAAATCTGGAGGAAATGGACAATTAAGACAGATAACAGGGACCAAAGTTAAATCGGGAACAAATAAACCATTTAGACTACCCCATAACTCCAAAGGGATAGAAGCAGTCATTAAAAGTCTTCCAATAAAAAGAGCCCAGGTCCAGATGGGTTCAGTGCAGAATTCTATAAGAACTTTATAGAAGAACTTATACCAATACTATCCAAACTATTCCACAAAATTAAACAGATGGAGCATTACTGAATTCCTTCTAGCAAGCCACAATTACTCTTTTACCTAAACACACAAAGACCCAAAAAGAAAGAGAACTTCAGACAATTTTTTATGAATATCGATACATAAATACTCAATAGAATTCTTGCAAACTGAATCCAAGAGCACACCAAAACGATTATCCATCATGATCAAGTAGGCTTCATTGCAGGGATGCCAGGATGGTTTAATATATGGAAAACCATCAATGTAATCAACTATACAAAAAAAAAACTGAAAGATAAAAAGCACTTGATCCTTTCATTAGCTGCTGAGAAAGCATTTGACAAAATTCCATATCCCTTCATGATAAAAGTCATGGAAAGAACACAAATTGAAGGCCCATACCTAAACATAATAAAAGCCTTATACAGCAAACCAGTAGCTAACAATAAAGTAAATGGAGAGAAATTTGGAGCAATCCCACTAAAATCAGGGACTAGAAAAGGCTGCCCACTCTCTACCTACTTATTCAATATAGTTCTTGAAGTTCTAGCCAGAGCAATCAGACAACAAAAGGAGGTCAAGGGGATACAGATCGGAAAAGAAGAAGTCAAAATATCACTATTTGCAGATGATATGATAGTATATTTAACTGATCCCAAAAGTTCCACCAGAGAACTACTAAAGCTGATAAACACCTTCAGCAAAGTGGCTGGGTATAAAATTAACTCAAATAAATCAGTTGCCTTCCTTTACACAAAAGAGAAACAAACTGAGAAAGAAATTAGGGAAATGACACCCTTCATAATAGTCCCAAATAATATAAAATACCTCGATGTGGTTTTAAACAAGCAAGTGAAAAATCTATATGATAAGAACTTCAAGCCTCTGAAGAAAGAAATTGAAGAAGATCTCAGAATATGGAAAGATCTCCCATGCTCATGGATGGGCAGGATTAATATAGTAAAAATGGCCATTTTACCAAAAGCAATCTACAGATTCAATGCAATCCCCATCAAAATACCAATCCAATTCTTCAAAGAGTTAGACAGAACAATTTGCAAATTCATCTAGAATAACAAAAAAAACCCAGCATAGCTAAAACTATCCTCAACAATAAATGGACTTCTGGGGGAATGACTATCCCTGACCTCAAGCAGTATTACAGAGCAATAGTGATAAAAACTGCATGGTATTGGTACAGAGACAGACAGATAGACCAGTAGAATAGAATTGAAGACCCAGAAATGAACCCACACACCGATGGTCACTTGATTTTTGACAAAGGAGCCAAAACCATCCAATGGAATAATGACAGCATTTTCAGCAAATGTTACTGGTTCAACTGGATGTCAGCATGTAGAAGGATGCAGATCGATCCATTCTTATCACACTGTACAAAGCTTAAGTCTAAGTGGATCAAAGACCTCCACATCAAACCAGATACACTCAAAACGATAGAAAAAAGAGTGGGGAAGAAGCTTGAACACATGGGCACTGGCGAAAATTTCCTGAGCAAAACACCAATGACTTATGCTCTAAGATCAAGAATCGGCAAATGGGATCTCATAAAACTGCAAAACTTCTGTAAGGCAAAGGACACTGTTGTTAGGACAAAACGGCAACCAACAGATTGGGAAAAGATCTTTACCAATCCTACAACAAATAGAGGCCTTATATTAAAAATATACAAAGAACTCAAGAAGTTAGACTGCAGGAGACATAACCCTATTAAAAAATGGGGTTCAGAGCTAAACAAAGAATTACAGCTGAGGAATGCCCGAATGGCTGAGAAACACCCAAAGAAATGTTCAACATCTTTTAATTATAAGGGAAATGCAAATCAAAACAACCCTGAGATTTCACCTCACACCAGTGAGAATGGCTAAGATCAAAAACTCAGGTGACAGCAAATGCTGGCGAGGATGTGGAGAAAGAGGAACACTCCTCCATTGCTGGTTGGATTGCAGACTGGTACAACCATTCTGGAAATCAGTCTGGAGGTTCCTCAGAAAATTGGACATTGAACTACCTGAGGATCCAGCTATACCTCTCTTGGGCATATACTCAAAAGATGCCCCATCATATAAAAAAGACACATGCTCCACTATGTTCATAGCAGCCTTATTTATAATAGCGAGAAGCTGGAAAGAACCCAGATGCCCTTCAACAGAGGAATGGATACAGAAAATGTGGTACATCTACACAATGGAATATTACTCAGCTATCAAAAAACAATGCCTTCATGAAATTCATAGGCAAATGGTTGGAACTGGAAAATATCATCCTGAGTGAGGTAACCCAATCACAGAAAAACACACATGGTATGCACTCATTGATAAGTGGCTATTAGACCAAATGCTTGAATTACCCTAGATGCATAGAACACATGAAACTAAAGAAGGATGACCAAAATGCAAATGCTTCACTCCTTCTTTAAAAGGGGAACAAGAATACCCTTGGCAGGGAATAGGGAGGCAACACCCATTCAGAGCCTGCCCCACATGTGGCCCATACATATAAGCCACCCAATTAGACAAGATGAATGAAGCAAAGAAGTGCAGACCAACAGGAACCGGATATAGATCTCTCCTGAGAGACACAGCCAGAATACAGCAAATACAGAGGCGAATGCCAGCAGCAAACCACTGAACTGAGAACGGGACCCCCGTTAAAGGAATCAGAAAAAGGGCTGATAGAGCTTGAAGGGGCTTGAGACCCCATATGAACAATAATGCCAAGCAACCGGAGTTTCCAGGGACTAAGCCACTACCCAAAGATTATACATGGACTGACCCTGAGCTCCACCTGCATAGGTAGCAATGAATAGCCTAGTAAGAGCACCAGTGGAAGGGGAAGCCCTTGGTCCTGCCAAGAGTGAACCCCCAGTGAATGTGATTGTTGTGGGAAGGGTGCTAATGGGGGGAGTTTTGGGAGGTTAACATCATATATAAGGGGAGGGGCAGGGGTTAGGGGGATGTTGGCCTGGAAACCAGGAAAGGGAATAACATTTGAAATGTAAATAAATCCAATTTAGTAAAGATGGAAAAAAAATCTGTAAATCAATTTTAGTCCAAGAAATATAGAAAACAGAAAATATTTAACCTGACCTTTCATAGTTAGCAAATAATTTTCTTTTTAAAAATATTATGCTTTAAACATAGAAATATATATTTAACGGAAGAAATCAGTTAAAGTATTAAAATAGCTAAAAATAAACCAGAAGAAATTTTCAATAGCAAAATCCTATATTATCTTGCTAGTAGATGGTAATGTAAAAATGGCTCATGGAGTGAAAAATAACAAAAGTAGTATTTCACATTCAGAATAATAAATTTTATTTTTCATTTTTATATGATGGCAAATAGAGCCTACCCTAAATGTTTTTCTTCTGATTTTAATTGATATTTGTTATAAAAATAGCTACCCTTTCACTTTTCCATTATAATGCCCTTTACCTTTAAAATAAATAAGAGACTCCAGTGCCTATTCAATTAACCACAAAATAGTTTCATAATATAAGTTAGTAATTAGCCTCCTGTTCTTATAGACCTCTACTTACAAGCTTCAGTGATTTCATTTTTTTCTCTTTGAAAGATAAATGGTCAAAACAGTTACTTGCACACAGATAGTACTTGAATCTATGGAAAGTCTTTCCTAACTTTGTTCTGTGGGCTAATCCATGTTTCTTATCATGAGACACTGCATGGCAAGTAAGTAGTTATATCATAATAAGTTAAAGCATTTTTGCTATTACTTTGTATTTTAATAGTGTCAAAACAATGTGTAAATACTTCTCTTTTCCTTAGAATATATGTAAATATTTATTGACACATTAATGTACCAAAGAACAGTCAACTCATTACTAACAAGTCATGGAGAAGGAAAGCATCAATTACTTAGTCACCTAGCAAATGTTTTCTTATATTTTCTTAACGTTTAGTTTTGGTATAAAGTCATGGATGTGTTAAAGTGATTCTGAGAGTACTGCTTCAGTATAATATATGTAACACTGTCACCCAATTCATGCCTCAAAAATTATTGTGTTCAATTTATTTGAAAATGTAATGGAAGAATGAGAGTACACAAAGGAATACTGGAGGGACTGTAGCCAACTCCAGCATGGAAAACATAATTCTGCCTGGTTTTGTCCTTCTTCCCCATTCCATCTGCCCTGCTAACATCCATTAGATTACATCCATAAAGCTAGCTTCCAAGATCTTTTCTCTTATTTGTCTACTTTCTCTTTCTGAGGCTGACTACCAAGGCACAGCTATCGAAACACTGAAATGGAAGGATGAAAAGCCCCCTTTGGCTCACCTAATTAATGAGCGTAGTTAAAATAAAACACCTCATCCTAACATTAGTTTTCCACCACCATTTGCTATGGCATATGCCAGAATAAGTTGTGGATTGATGTTTATATGCAGGTGAGGGCAAAGTCTGTGATTGGGCAGTGAAAAAGAAAGGTGGGGTCAGAGTTTTTAAGAGGTTGGAGAGAGAGGAGAAGAGAAAGAAGAGAAGATGGAGGAGGAGCAGGATGACCCACACCTGTGTGACTCTAACTAGCCACAGGTAGCTATGAAATCTTATAAGGGATGGATTCTTACAGGACAATTTGTCTTATCTAGGCTGGCAGTTTATATCAATGTCAGTTGGCTCTGAGCTTATTGTGTGGATGTTTTGTGGAGTGAGAATTTACTGGTATCAATCTGACTGATAAATTAAAAACCTCTGCAGTTTTGATTTTGCCTGGATACTGAGAATTGTGACTATGGGGCTGGCCTGGAAGCAACCTGCTGAGGGAACTGAGCAAGTCAGGGAGATGGTTTTTAGAGCTCTGGGCCAGAGAGTCTGGCTGGCTGAATGAGACCACTGGTGCCATGTGGTCTGCTGGTGCTGGTGCTAGCATGAGATGGAGTTTTTATTTTTAATATTTACCACTTCAGGAAGTCCTCTGTCTCCCTAAAACAAATGCCCCTTCCTCCTCCACCTTTTCCCCTTCCTTCTGCTTCAATCTCTATCTCCTATCTTTATCTCGTATTCCCCAACCTTTATCCCTCATGGGCAAATAACTCTGCTTAGTGTTGAGAAGATGGTCCTGGGGTTGGGGGAGTTGGGCTAAAGCAATACTAGTCCCTTTCAAAGATACTATGGGCCTGCAAAATAATCATGTCCCATACAGGAACCTTGTTTCCTTAGTTTAACTATCAAAATTGTCCTCTTTGACTGTTTTAATGAAGCTTTGATAATCTTTGTAGCTTCTGCTCTTTACATCTCTATCTGTAGGAGTTCAGTTTGAATAATTGCTGCTTCTGCAAACAATTTCATTTATGTGCTTAAATCTGCTTATTTGAATCTTTGAGCATCTGCGAGAGATCATTTTTGAAATCCTATAATCATTTGGCTTTATTACAACTCTTGAAGTCACCTAGTATCAGCCAAAGTGTAGAGGTCAGAGCTTGAATAAGAGAAAAGTGAAATAGTTTTAGGGCAAATGTCTATATACCTTCATTCTTTGGTAGGTGGGCAACTGTAAATTATTTTCTTTTATGGTATCTTAGTTGATAAAATAAAATACTCTGTTCAGTGTTCTCCATGGTGTGGTCCAAGAAAACTGAAAGGGCATAGCAAAGAATGAAGAACAGACACACAGATAAACACTCAGAAAAATTGAGGTCAGATGTGTTGTGTGAACTCTCATGGAGTCCCACCTACATCACAACAACCTGGAATCTCAGCACTTTTGTAGTTTATAACACAATGAGAGGAGTTAGCTAGTCTTGGTAGGGCTCTCTTGTAAACAATCTCCAGCTGTAAACATACTGGAGGAGGAAGCTGCTGGTGGCTTTTGCAAACACTGGTCATAAACATTCCTATAGTTGTAGACAAGTCATCAATATTTATATGAAGACCAAAGGAAGACTTTTCCTATTCTGCCTATGACCTATATGAGGAAGGCTGTGTCATTCCTGTGGGTCTAAGGCACTGGGTCTTTGTTATGGTTGTGTCCATGTCAACAATACACATTCACTCCGAACTCCATCAACTCTTCACAAATTCACTCAAAGTTTCCTTCACTTCCCCTACACCTTGAGGAAAGCAACTTGAATAATACAATTTATACTGACTCATAATTCAAGTATAGAGACCATTCTAAGAGCAGAAACTTGAGACAACTGATCATATTACTGTCAGAGACTACTTTAGCTTCAAAGATCCCGTCTTGTATACAGTTTTGAACTGGCATGAATGCTAAGAATTAGCTGAATTCCCAGAAGCAACTTCTGGTCCCAGTTGTACCATATGAATTTAAACTACAGTATCTTACTTATGCTTTGTTGGTTAGTACACAGTCAGGACTGAAACCCAGCAGCTGCTAAGGATGCTCTGATTAGCTTGGGTCAATCTAGGGCAAGTTATCAGGAGAGCCATATGAGGTATTTGACAGGTATTAACTCACTTAAGATGACAGGTGTGAAAGAGAAGTCTGACTAAAATTTACTCCATTTTGTAATTAGGCCTAAATTTCAGTTTCCCCAGAACATGTCAAAGTTTCTCAGAAAAAAATCACAGGAAATGGGCCATTAATCAGAATGATCCTAATATCTAGCTGAGAGAGATAGCCAGTCCAAGGACAGGACAATTCCTGGAGATTTTCTAGGCCTGACCAAAAATGGTAAACTTTATCTAGCAACGATTTAGAAATGTACTACTGTAACTACTGCTTACCTAGCTAATCATAGTAGAAATGACCTTGCAAGCCCTAAAATTCCCCTAATTGTGCTTAAAAGGAGCCTGTGAGTTTATTTGTTTGTTGTGATTTTGTATGAATGGCTGTCCCCTCCATGCTGATTTCTGTAGAATAAACATTTTTTTTTTGCTTTTGCATACTATTTGAGTCTGGGGTGTTCCTTCAGAAAAAGATGGTTAGAAATATACCATACATGTACCTGTTGGGTGCCCCTAATTTGGTCCTTGTCCCTCCAAATTTGTGGTTTGTTTGTGAGTTTTTTCATTGTTACTGTAATGTTTTTGCTTTAAAAGGTTGTTCTATTTTTCCCCCTTATTTACATAGTTTGGATCCCACATCTAGCCATCTCCCTGATACATCATCTCTTTGAACAAAGATCTCTGTTTGCTGGAATTTGGTTTTCAATCTAGATTATTCAAAAATCCTTAGACCCTAAGATGGCAACACAGAGATAGGGAATTTTTTTCTGTGTTCCGCCCTAAATGATATGTCTCTATCACACCTTCCCCTCAAAGCTCAGAAATATATGAGGAAGAAGGGCAAGAAAAAGACAGATATGTTGGAACATCATTTCTCAGATACAACAGGATATATATATATATATATATATATATATATATTCACAGATACTGTGACAGCATCTATAAGACACACCCAACTTAAACAAGACAAGCACCTCAGCAAGGAGGAAGTGAAATCCTACCCCACAGCTAGGAAACAATAGACATTTGATTGCTTCTGGTAAGGGAACATCAGACTATGTCATGATTTTTCTGGTACAACTGTATCTTGGCAACTGAAATCAAGAAATATCACAAAGTCTCACAATGCAAAGAACCTTACACAAAAGATTTATTTGGAAAAAGACTCAGAATTATAGCTGCCTCTGTCATGGAATAGAGACAATTGAGGTCTGCATGGATGAGAAGGTTTTTGTAGGTTTCGTTTTGTTTGTTTTCTTTTTTTGAGCATGTATTATGAGCTAGTGGAACATGCCCAGTGAGCTACTAGAAAAGTACAGTGAATCAGATGTGTTATTTGGCCACCGACTTTTAAATATCATTTGGCCTTTAATACTGAGTCAAGGGGTTGAGAATTTCCAAGTCTCTGGTTCAGAGATAGGCCAGGGGTAGGATATTTTTCACCAGAAGGTTATCATACAAACGACACTGTGTATGTTGCTTTTTGTCAATTTGAAACAAACATGGAAAAATCTGCAAGGACAGAATCTTATTAGAGAAAATCCTCTGTGGCACACTTTTGTTTCATAATTGCTTTGATGGAGAGGCAGCACACCAAAGGAGGTGACAGCACTGGGTATTTGGTCTTGTTGTGGACAAGAAAGTATACTGAGCAAACCATTAAAAGGAAGCCAGTAAGTAGTACTCCTCCATTGCCTCTGTTTTATTTCCTGGCTCCAGATTTCTACCTTAAACTCTTGCCCTGATTTCTCTTCATTATTAATGTTGATCAGGATATGTAAGCTTAAATAAACCTCTTTCTCTCCATGTTGCTTTTTGTCTTTTCCTTTATCAAAACAATGAAAATCTGAGACATTTTGCTTGTTTGTTTGTTTGTTTTTGTTTTTCTTCTTGGAAGACTTTAAAAGATTTTGCAACTTTGGGCTGGAAATTTGGTTCAGTTTTTGTAGCAAATTAGAAAATAATGGAAAAAAATCTGTGGAGCTGACACAAGCATGTCCTGTAAAGTTTCAAGCAACAGCTTTTTGAATAGCCTCCTTTCCAGTTTGGGACCCACATCAAAACCAAGCTCTACATCTGCTACATATGTGCAGGGATGCGTAAGTATGGCTCATGTGTGTTCTTTGTTTGGTCGTTCAGACTCTGAGAACCCCAAGGGTCCAGGTTAGTTGACTCAGTTGTTCTTCCTGTGGAGTTTCTATCACCTATGGAGTCTACAGTCCTTCATATTGTTCTATAAGAGTTCCAAGCCCCATCCACTGCTTGGCTGTGGGTGTCTGTATCAGTCTGAGCCAGCTGCTGGGTAGAGCCTTTCAGAGAACAACATGCTTCTGTCTACAAGCATAACAGAGTATTATTAATAGTGTCAGGGACTGATGCTTGCCCATGACATGGGTCTCAAATTGGGTCAGTTATTGGCTGGCCATTCCCTCAATCTCTGCTCCATCCCCTGTACCTGCATTTCTTGTAAACAGAAAACATTTAGGGTTGAAAGTTTTGTGGGTGGGTGTTATTACTCTTGCTCCACTGGGGTGCCGGCCTGGCTATAGGACATAGCCAATTCAGGTTCCATATCCCCAATTTTGTGATTCATAGCTAAGGTCACCTCCATTGATTCTTACGTGCTTCTCTTATGCCAGGTCGCTATAGCAGCTTTCTTCATAACAGACAGAAACTGGAAACAACTTAGATGTTCCTCAACTGAAGAATGGATAAAGAACATAGGAGAGATCTACAGAACTGACTACTAGTAAGCTATTAAAAACAAAAACATCATGATTTTTGCAGGCACACACTCTCTTAAACTTAAATCGCTACTTGAAAGAATACACAACACAATGACCTATCATCCAATTGATAAGATATAATTGCCCCACCTAAACATACAAAGCCCTGTACAATCCATCTCTTAAGAACATTCATAGCAACCTGTGAAGGTACAACATGGAATCTTAATGTCAGCCTCCAGGTTCTCTCCACAGCTACTCTGTAGTCTCCTCCTCATCCCTCAAGCTTTTCTCTCACCCATCCTTTCTTCTCATCCAATGGCAGGCCTCCTTCTATCCTGTACCTGTCCTCACCTGTATGACACCCTACATTTCACCCTTTTTGTCTAATTAAAAATAAATTCTCTTAAATATAAGCTTAGTACAACTATTATCATTTTGTAATTAAAAGCATAAAATATATCTAACACCCACTCCAATACTTTATCAGTTAAACAGACATTTAGCTTTCCATTCCAGCATAAGAAAGGCTTACAATCTATGTTATATCCTGGCTTGCTTGTATACTATCTGAAATCTATCTAATACAATATATAGTTAAACAGCCTGATAGGCTATGAGTCTGCAATCAGCCTTCAACCCCATCAGAAATCTGAAAATGAACACATATCTATACACATAGGAAGCCTAACATGGCTTCCAGAACTGAGAGGTTGTAAAGACAAATCTCCACTAACACAGTCCTCTGTTAGTAACATGTGAGTGCATGTCTTCAGTCTTCTGGCCCCAAATCACCTGACAGACTCTTGAAATGCAGGTTTTTGAAGGGCTGATCACCCTGTCTTTGCAGACCTTATTAGTCAACTATTCTGCATAATTTGTACTTTTCTGGACAGTATTAGTCTGCAGATGAAACAGGCAATTTTGACCAGTGGCTGGCTAGTCACAAAGTATTGCCTTAATTGGAGGTAGAGATGTTCAATTTCTTCCTTAAATTCACCAAAAGGAAAGTGTTAGGAACAGATATGTCTCAACAAAAGATAAATAACTTTAAATCTCATATATTGTGGATTTCTGCACAATTTTGAAAACCATTTATCTATATAGGGTAATCTAGAATGTTGTCTGTTGACTATCTATTATCTTGCAATTATTCTAACAAACTTAGAGCCATGAATTTGCTATTTGGCCCTTAACTCACATGTGTAAACAACTCAGAAGTTTGTAATGGCAACAATAGAAGGACTGGCTCTAAACCTTGTACTTTTAAACTTTTTTTTAACAAATAAATTCTACAACAAAGCAAAGATATAATTTTAGCGTAGTTACCAAATGAGAGTATGACTGTACAACTCAATCTAGCTAATTCCTCCCTGTTAAATTACAACCATTTCTAAATTCACAAAAACAAACTTAGAATAACCACTTTCAGCCCCCCAAAGTCCAGGGAATTGGGGTGATGACTCTTCTGTAACTTCTTCAAGCTGTACATGGGTATTGAGATATCCTTGGGGATAGGAGGTAGGCAGAATGAAGCAAATGCCATAGCTGGATGTGTCCTGACTGGACCCAGCTGAAAGTCCTTGAGACCAGGAATCTAAGTAGGCACACTCAGCAAAACACAACTCTCAAGACAAAGTTTAGAATTGAGATATCGTTTTGTTTGATTTTCCTGAATCTAGTTTTTCAGGCAGTCTCCCTCTCTCAAATCTGATCAGTATGACTCTGTGAGGTTTCCAGAGCCACATCACACTTTTTTAAAAAAAAAAGACAAAATCTTTCTCTCAAAATACTGTGTTCCTAGTCTGTAACCAGAAAAAATTGTAGTTTGCACTCTCTCCCAGAGGAATAACATAACCACAATACTCAAAGTCACATCCATTGTGAAGAATAAACAATTTTTAAAAAGGAAGTAAGCTAAACAATAGTGTTAAACAATGAGCCTGATAGGCTTTTGTACTCTGTCATATCAGAAAATAAATCCAAAATTCCTGTTCAGCCCATGTTTAGAGAATCTGAGTTTCCTGTTGTGGTAAATATCAAAAATAACCACAAACCCCCACTAGCCAGCATCAACAAGCCATATGGCCTTTAGCAGTGTAATTCATAAAACAAACTAAACACCTTCTATCAATTCTAATATCAATAACCAACTTATCACACTAGAACTTTAGTCCAAAATATATCCATCTTATAAGCTCTCTACCCAGAGTCACAGATTTTTATTTAATCTTAATAACTTGTAAATATCACAATACTCTATTTAGAGTCAGTGACTAATTATTCCTTATCTAAGTTCCAAACTGTGGATGAAAATCCCCATGTGAATCGGGTAATCTCTGTACTCTCTTCTTTTCAAAAACAAACTTAATCACCTTCTAGTAATATCTGTCATTAAGAAGTAGCTTGTCTAGGATTTCAACCCCAAATTCCCATGTAGCCCACATTAGAAGAGATATGTATCCTGAAAGACTTTCTAAACAACTTTCTTTAAAAAGCAGCTTTTACTGTCTCTCTGAGCTGCAATTACTTATCACACAGCAGGGGATCTACTAGGCTTTTTCTTTGTTTAAGTTTCCCAGGCTTGGCCCATCATGTGATTCAACATGGCACTGTCCCCCTCTTAGAAAACAAAACTTTCTCTCAACTCTTAGGATTACTACTGGATTTCACCCACCACGCTGGTTTGCCATCTGTTGCTGTAAAATTATAAGAAATAAAATGCTGTCTTTTATCCCCCCCCCCACTAGGTCCAGCACTGCAACACCTCAAGATATCTGATAGATATCTTGCCAGAAGCACACATCCCAATTCCGTGGCAGCCTAGTGTCTCTAGCCGCCATACACTCTCTTAAACTTAAATTGTCTATATTGTTTTAATAATTTCTTCAACTTTACTTACCAACAACTGAAAAGGGAGGTTCTCGTGACTGAAACTTAGATTTTTGTTACATATTCCTCAGCTCCTGGAGGAAAGCATTATCTGTCAACTTCATTTAAATTATAAGGTTATATACATATATACATGTATATACACACAACAAATGTTTTGTATTGTATGTGTATATGTTTGTATACATACATGTATATAATTATGTAATTGTATTGGCTTTTCCCCCTCCTTCATCTTTGTATTGATGTACTTCCTCACTTAAAGATCTCCCCTTTCTTCCATTTTCCCCTTTAAATCACTTGAATCCTGCTCTTCAACTCTAGCATTCCTCCACCTGCCATCATGTGCCCTTTTTATTTTTGTGGTTTTTCCTGTTGCAGCAGTTTACACACTCTCATTTGGAGATTTAGAGTTAGCAGTCACAGAGGAAGGAACTAAAAAAGAAAAGTGAAAATCTCAAAATTCTTTTTTCTCACCCTTCTTTTCCCTGCATGTCTTTTCTATGTCCTGAACATTTTTTGTCTTTCATATTGAGTTTTTCCTCCATTTGTGTGTGTGTGTGTGTGTGTGTGTGTGTATACTTTGTCAATAATTCCTTTATATTTCATATATAAATATATTTCTAAAATCCTGTTTTATTACTAAGTATTTCTCAATCATCTTTAAATTTTCCATCTCTTATTTTATGTCTATGGAGGTTTAATTAGGAGTATATACCATAACTTCATGTATTTGAGTGCTTGCTCTCCATATGGTGGACTTGCTTGGGAAGAATTAGGAGATGTTAACTTGTTGGAGAAACTGTATCACTGGGTTGGACTGAGATTTCAAAAGTCTACATTTCCAGTTAGCCCTGGCTACTTTGTGCTTGTACATCAAGATATAAGGTCTTTCTGGGCATGATGGCAAATACCTGTAGTTCCAGCACTCAGGAGGAAGAAAAAGGTTCATCTCTAAGCTTGTGGCAGCCCGATCTTCACAGCTAGTTCCAAGGCTACTCAGAGAAACAAAATGTAAGTTCTGAGCTATTGCTCTAACATCATGCTTACCTACCTGTTATCATCCTCTTACTATCACAGTACTGGATTCTAACTAACCCCTAGAAACTTTGGTAAGTTGTCTCAGTCATGATGTTTTTTGGTTTTTTTTTTCACAGTAATAAAATTTATCTAATAAAATTAGCTTTACATAATCACAAAATTCCAAATTCATCAACTCAATTACCGTATAATTATTAATAAATAGATAAGAATCCTACACGTCTAATGCAATTTAAACAATCTCATGGAGGATATGAATTTAAATTTATTTATTGTAATATTGTAATACATACATTCTAATGCATACAGTATTCTAATAAATTACAATATTGTTATATATGTGATTATGTCAGACAAAATATGAACTTACATTCAACCAGCCACAAGATTACAATGATTGGATTAGAATTAGTTCCCCAAAATGTAGGAATGGAAAAATCCAATAGATTTTTTTATTTAAAATATTTTACTTTTTGATAATGTTTAACTTTCATATAATTGGATAAAATGAAAAATATGTTTCTGTCTGCCAATTAAATCAAACATCTAACAGTTAAACTGAGGTAGTTTAGTTTCTAATCAGTTAAAAACGTTGTATTACATCTACTCTTGCTTTACTATTCACTACACAATATGGCTTCTGCCACTTCCTATAACTTAATACTATTTTATTATGATAGAAATGGAGCCATGCAGGTTGTTAATATTGGTAATATAGCTAATTAAATTATAGTATAGCCAATAACTCTTACTGAATGCATAGCAAGAATTTATTTGTGAATCATTTGGAAATTTAACTTTCTAATTAAACCATTTAAGAATTATATTCCTTCCAGATGAAGCTTTTGTTTTGTGGGTGAATTTCTCCTGAGAGAATGATAATTGCTATGACTCATTGATTTTAGAAATAGAACCTATAATATTATTTAATAAATGAAAATTTGTGTTTCAGCCATATGACTTAAAATTATTTCATAAGCCTAATTTCTTTAAATTATTTAACACTATATTCATTTCATCAAATAACATAAGATAAGTCAAATAACCATTTTCTAAGCTTAAATTTATATAATATATAGAACTGATGAATGAAGTATAAAACAAAACCTTTCTTTCAAAAAATACTGTATTTCACCACTTCAGTTCTGAGGGACCTACCTGGAGCCCTCAAGACATTGGAACCCAGGAGCAGTCTGGGACAGGATAATTCCAGTTTCTACATGTGCGGGACCTGACCAATTCCCACAGCTCTGTATCCAGTTCCCTCTTGGAGAAAGGTCATCTCCAGAATTGCTGACACAGACTTACAGGAGGATCAAACCACTGTCAGAGACAGCAAGATAAGCTAACACCAGAGACAACAAGATGGCAAGATGCAAGTGCAGGAACATAAACAAAAGAAACCAAAACTACTTAGATTCATTTTCCCTACCAAAGCAAATACTGGATATCCCAACACACCTGAAAATCAAGATTTGGATTTAAAATCACATCTCATGATGATAATAGAGGACTTTAAGAAGGACATAAAAAGTTCCATTAAAGAAATACAGGACAATACAGGTAAGCAAGTAGAAGCCCCTAAAGAGGAAAAACAAAATTTCCTTAAAGAATTATAGGAATACACAACAAAACAGGTGAAGAAATTGAACAAAACCATCCAGGATCTAAAAATGGAAATAGAAACAATAAAGAAATCACAAAGGAAGACAAACTTGGAGATATGAAACCTAGGAAAGACATCCGGAGTCATAGACACAAGCATCACCAACAGGGTACAAGAGATAGAAGAGAGAATCTCAGGTGCAGAAGATACCATGGAAAATAATGACACAACCATAACAGAAAATGTAAAAACCAGAAAGCTCCTAACCCAAAAAAATCCAGTAAATCAAGGACACAGTACAATGCTCAAACCTTACGGAAATAGGTATACAAGATAGTGAAGATTCCCAATTTAAAGGGCTAGTACATGTCTTCAACAAAATTATAATTGAAAACTTCCCTAACCTAAAGAAAGAGATACCGATAAACATACAAGAAGCCTACAGAACTCCAAATAGATTGGACCAGATAAGAAATTCCTCCCATCATGTAATAGTCAAACACCAAATGCACAAAAAAAAAAAAGAACATTAAAAGCTGTAAGGGAAAGATGTCAAGTAACATATGAAGGCAGACCTATAAAATTACACCAGACTTCTCACCAGAGACTATGAAAGGGAAGATCCTGAGCAAATGTCATACAGTACCTAAGAGAATAAAAATGCCAGCCCAGGCTACTATATCCAGCAAAACCCTCAATTAACATAAATGGAGAAAACAAAATTTTTCATGACAAAACCATGTTTACATAATATATTTCCAAAAATCCAAGACCACAAAGGATAAACGATGGAAAACACCAACACAAGGAGGGGAGCTACACCCTAGAAAAAGCAAGAAAGTAATCTTCTTGTGTTGTGGTTTGCCCTGGAGTTATCTGTATTTTGATGCTAATTCCACTGCCGCAGGGACAGCTGCCTAGTCAAGTACTCAGGACTCAGGTGACTTCAAGAGAGCCTTCCACCCATTGAATTTGTAAAATATAGGTGAGGGGCAGGTACAGGATAGAAGGAGGCCTGTCACTGGATGAGAAGGTAGAATGGGTGGGAGAGAAGTCTGAAGGAGGAGGAGGAGACTGGAAGAGAAAGGAAGGAGACAGGAGGGAGAGGGAAAGAAGTCTTGGCAGGACAATATGGCAGGTGACATTAAGATTCCACTCTGTGTATTTACAGGTTGTTATTAATTTTCTTAAGGGATGTATGGTACTGGGCTTTGTATGTTTAGGTTGGCAATTATATTTTATCAGTTGGGTCAAAGGTTATCTTGTTGGGTGTTATTTTATGTGATGATTTGAGTTTAGAAAAGTGTGCGGCAGCTGGAGACACTGGGCCGCCCCTGCATAGATGGGATGTATTTCCGCCAAGATATCTAGCAAGATATCTACAGTGCCAACCTAGTGGGGATAAAAGACAATCTTACTTTTTTTTATTTTTTATATTTTTATAACAACATTCTTGGAACAAACTCAAAAGAAGAGAAAGACACAAACATAACTTCAACTCTAACAACGAAAATAACAGGAAACAAGATTCACTATTCCTTAATATCTCTTAGTATCATGGATTCAATTCCACAATAAAAAAAGCATAGACTAACAGACAGGATACGGAAATAGACAAAATTCTAGACAGATTTGTGGTAAGAAAGTTAAATCAGGATCAGATAAACCATCTAAACAACCCCATAAATCCTAAAGAAATAGAAGCAGTTATTAAAAGTCTCTCAACCAAAAACAGCCCAGAAACAGATGGGTTTAGTGAAGAATTCTATCAGACCTTCATAGAAGACCTATTATCAATACTGTTCAAACCGTTTTACAAAATAGAAAGAGAAAGAACTACCAAATTCCTTCTATGAATCCATAATTAAGCTTACACCTTAGCCACACAAAAACCAACAAAGAAAGCGAACTTCAGACCAATTTCCCTTATGAATATTAACACAAAAATTCTCAATAAAATTCTCACTAACTGAATCCAAGTTTACACATCAAAATGATCATCCATCATGATGAAATTGGCTTCATCTCAGGGATGCAATTATGGTTCAATATAGGAAAATTCATCAATGTATTCCATTATATAAACAAACTCAAAAAAAAAAAGAAAAGAAAACACAACACATGTTCCTCTTATTAGATGCTTAGAAGGCATTTGACAAAACTCAACACTCCTTCATAATAAAAGTCTTAGAAATATCAGGAATTCAAGACCCATACCTAAACATAGTAAAGCAATATACACCAAACCGGTAGCCAACATCAAACTATATGGAGAGAAACTTGACACAATCCCACTAAATTTAGGAACTAGACAAAGCTACATACTCTCTCCCTACCTATTCAATATAGTACTCAAAGCCCTAGCCAGAGCAATCAGACAACAAAAAGAGGTCAAAGGGATACAAATTGGAAAGGAATAAGTCATAGCCTAACTATTTTCACATGATATGATAGTATAATTAAGTTACTCCTAAAGTTCCACCAGAGATCTTCTAAGCCTGATAAACAACTTCAGGAAAGTAGCTGGATACAAAAAACAAACTCAAAAAAAAAAAAAAATCAGTAGTCTTCCTCTACTCAAAGAGTAAACAGGCTGAGAAAGAAATTAGGGAAATGACACCCTTCATAATAGTCCCAAATAGTATAAAATAATTTGGTGTATCACTAATCAAGCAAGTGAAAACTCTGTATGACAAGAACTTCAAGTCTCTGAAGAAATAAACTCATAAAGATTCCATAAGATGGAAGGATCTCTCATGCTAGTGAATTGGGAGGATTAATATTGTCAAAATGGTGATCTTGCTAGAAGCAATCTACTGATTCAATGTAATACTTATCAAAATTCCAACTCAATTCTTCATAGAGTTAGAAAGAGCAATTTGCAAATTCGCTTGCCATATGAAAGATCCAGGATAGCAAAAACTATCCTCAACACTAAAAGAACTTCTGGGGGAATGACCATCCAGGACCTCAAGCTATATTACAGAGCAATAGTGAAAAAAAAAGTATAGTATTGGTAGAGACTGGCAGGTCAATTGATGAATGGAATAGAATTGAAGACAGAAATGAACCCATACAATTTCGGTCATCTGATTTATCTACGAAAGTTGAACTATAACTATCAGTGGGGAAAAATGAATTTCAAGAAATAATTTGCTGGTTCAACTGGAGGTCCAACATGTAGAAAGAATGAAAAATAGATCCATTCTTATCACCTGTACCAAAGCCTCAAGTCCATATGGATCAAGGACCTCCCACAAAACCAGATATACTCAAACTAGTAGAAGAAAAAGTGAGGAAGAGCCTCGAACCCATGGGCACTGGGGGAAATTTCCTGGACAGAACACCAATGGCTTATGCTCTAAAGATCAAAAGAATTGACAAGAGGAATTCTTAAAAATTGCCATAAATACAAAATACTGTCATGAGGGACAAAATTGCAATAACAGATTGGGAAAAAACTTTTCAATTCTACATCTGATAAAGAGCTAATATCCAATACCTACAAAGTACTCAAAATACTAGACTCCAGAGAATCAAATAAGTCCATTAAAAAAATGGAGCACAGAGTTAAACAAAGAATTCCCAGCTTACGAATATCAAATGGCTGAGAAATGCCTAAAGAAATGTTCAAAATCCTTAGTCATCAGGGAATTGCAAATCAAAACAACTCTGAGAAATTCCACCTCCCACCTGTCACAAAGGCTAAGAACAAAAATTCAGGTGACAACAGATGCTGGCAAGCATGTTGAGATAGAGGAAGACTCCTCCATTGTTGGTGGGATTACAAGCTGGTACAACCACTCTGGAAATCAGTCTGGAGGATCCTCAGAAAATTGGACATTGCACTACCTGAGGACCCAGCTATACCTCTCCTGGACATATACCCAAGAGATACTCTCACATAAAACAAGAATATATGCTCCAATATGTTCATATTAGCCTTATTTATAGTAGCCAGAAGCTGGAAAGAACCCAAATGTCCTTCAGCAGAGGAATGGATACAGAAAATGGGGTACATTTACACAATGGAGTACCTATCAGCTATTAAAAACAATGACGTCATGAATTTCGTAGGCAAATGGACAGAATTATAAACTATCATCCTGAGTAAGGTAATGCAATAACAAAAATGCACACACGGTATGCACTTACTGATAAGTAGATATTAACTCAAAAGCTCGGATTACCCAAGATACAATCCACAGACCAAATGAAAATCAAGAAAAAGGACTATTAAATGTGGATGTTTCAGTAGGTCTTTTTTTTCTTTTTTCTTTTTTCTTTTTTTTTAATCTTTATTAACTTGAGTATTTCTTATTTACATTTCAATTGTTTTTTTTTTTTTAAATTAACTTGAGTATTTCTTATATACATTTCGAGTATTATTCCCCTTCCCGGTTTCTGGGCAAACGTCCCCCTCCCCCTCCCCTTCTTTATGGGTGTTCCCCTCCCCATCCTCACCCCCTTGTCGCCCTCCC